>NC_133929.1:18132230-18432230 GCF_964199755.1 Larus michahellis | reverse complement strand
TGGCCCACTGGAAACTGGGGCGGCACTTTTCCTGGAGGGATCCCCTTTTATGGTTGTCCTTCCTTGCAACTCCTGTACCCGTGTCCGCAGGATCCAAGTAGGTTGTCCATCCCACTTCCTCATGTCCTCCCCATGGTCACGCAGGTAGAACCACAGGGTGCCTCGTGGTGTGTACCCTCTGTACTCTCTCTCTCTTGAGTGGGGAAATGCCTGCTCCTAATAGCTGAGACGCTGGCCCGTACAGGTGGGGAGTAGGACATATTCTCTTCAAGTTGCTGGACCTTCCGTGACAGTTTCTCCACAGCTGAGACAAGGGGGGAAGAGAGACTTTCTTCATATCGCCGGAGCCGGCCAGCCACCTCATCCACCGTTGGTCCCTCTTCACCTTTCCATTCCATTACTGCCAGTGAGTTGGCATATGACGATGGTGCGCTCCGTACAAACTTCCGCCACATGGGCCTTGTGCATTGGACCTCATCAGGGTCTGTGGGTAAGTCTGCATTGTCCAAGTCATAATAAATCATCTCCCGCACGGCTAATTCTCTCAGGTACTGGATACCTCTTTCCATGGTAGTCCACTTGCTTGGCTGACATACAACATCCTCACTGAAGGGGTACCTCTCCCTCACGCCTGACAGGAGTCGTTTCCAGAGGCTGAGGGCTTGGGTCTTCTTCCCAATTGCCTTGTCAATGCTGCCTTCCCTAGACAGGGATCCCAGCTGCCTGGCTTCCCTACCCTCTAATTCCAGGCTACTGGCCCCGTTATCCCAGCACCGGAGCAGCCAGGTGACAATGTGCTTGCCTGAAAGTCGGCTAAAATCTTTTCGCATATCCCGCAGCTCACTCAGGGATAGGGATCGAGTAATTATCTCTGGTTCTGCCTCTTCCTCCTGTCCTCATGATGGCCCTGGTTCATCATCATCCCTTACTAAGCGAACTGATTTCTTTGTGTACTTCTTCTTCTGTATGGGGGCAACTGATACCGGCACGGGTTGGTTCCCTGGTTCAGTGGCAGTGGCTGCTATGGGGGTTGGAGTAGCCACAGTGGCTGCCACAGGGGTTGGAGTAACTGCAGTGGCTGCCACAGGGGTTGCAGTAGCTGCAGTGGCTGCCGCAGGGGTTGCAGTAGCCACAGTGTCCGTCGCAGGGGTTGCAGCAGCCACAGTGTCTGCTGGTCTGGTCTCCATCTCTTCCCCCTGAGGGTGCTGCATAATTCTGAGCAGTGCCTGGTAGATACTGGCCAGGGCCCAGCACAGCGCGGTGAGTTGTGCCTCTCTAGAATAGCCACAGCATTTTCCCTTCAAATATTCTACCACTTTATCAGGGTCCTGTAATTGTTCAGGGGTGAAGTCCCAGACCATTGGAGGTGAGAAGTTCTCTAGGTACCTGCCCATGTTCTTCCACATGCCGTGCCACCCCTGACTATCCAGCCTCGGAGCAGATCTCTGGGTGGTAGTCTTAAATAGCTGTTTAACCCTAAACAAGACCTGGAACACATTCAGCAGACATAACAATAGGACCAGACTGGTTTGAGTATCCCAAGGATATTCAAAATTCTCAAAAGCTGCCATACGTGACCCAAAGGAGAAAAGGGAGGCAAAAGAGCTGGGGAAAGTGTCCCCCCCTGTTTCCCCCACAGACTGGGTGTAATTATTAATAAATTCTGAGAGACGGTGCCCAATGTACGGACAGGACAGCAACACCACATAAAAGCCCCAAAGTAACTGTCTAACAAGTGATGTTATCATCTCATAAGCCGATATTGCACAGGACAACAAAATGATAATCCCCATCCCTCTCCCAGAAGTAACAAAAATCATCGGAAGGAGTACATAAGCCATATAGGAATTCACATAACACAGCCATGAGAACAAACCAAGCAACATGGTGACCAGCGACTATTTGCCTAATACAATAAACGCATACAACACATTCGTTTTTTTCAAGCTCTAGTTGAATTCTGTCGTTATCTCAACCCTTCGAGCCCCACGTTGGGCGCCACAAAGGACTGTCGTGGTTTAGCCTCAGACGGCAACAAAGAACCACGTGCCGCTCGCTCGGGCCTTCCCGATACAGGAAGAATCAGAAGAAAAAGGCAAGACTCTTGGGTTGAGACAAAGGCAGTTTAACAGAACAGCAAAGGGAACAAGCAAACAACAACAATAACATGGACAGAGGCATATACAAACACGATTACGGAACCGCCGCTCCCCGCCGCTCACCGACCGGACCCGGGATGCCCCAGCCCGCTCCAAGCGCGTCTTCCTGCCCCCTCCCCCGGCAGCTCAGGGTGGGCATGGCTCACATGGCATGGAATACCAGGAAAAATTAACCCTATCCCTGCCGGAACCAGGACACCTTGTTAGCAAGAGTCCTTGGCAGCGAGAGAGTCCTTGTTCTCGCTGGTATTTAAAGGGTTCAAACAGGCATAGTTTTCCCACTGTGCTTTGATCTTCTTCCACAACAGGCCAGGATTCTCAAGCAGCTAGATAAGGTGTCCCTGAGTCCATCACAGACTTATGTTATCTAAGTGCAAGTGTTTTTCTTGCAAGCACCCAAGACTGAATAACAATTAGTGTGATATATGTGTTTTCCAGCACCCAGGTGTGAGTCCCTTGAGTGTATTTACAATCCTCCTTGCCAATCTTCCATTGCTTTCCCACACCAACAAATTCTATTGTTACCCGGGTACTCCTTTTTTTCCTTCTTAAAAATGGGGGTTATGTTTCCCCTTCTCCAGTCAGCAGGAACTTCACCAGACTGGTACAACTTTTCAAATATGTTGGGCAGTGGCTTAGCAACTTCATCTGCCTGTTCTCTCAGGGCCCGCAGATGCATCTCATCAGGTCCCATGGACTTGTGCACCTTCAGGTTCCCTAGATGGTCTTGAACCTGGTCTTCTCTTACAGTGGGCAGTTCATCTTTCTCCCAGTCCCTGCCTTTGCCTTCTGCAACTTGGGCAGTGTGGCTAGAGCCCTTGCCAGTTAAGGCCGAGACAAAAATGTCATTGAGCACCTCAGCCTTCTCCATATCCCAAGTGACCGGGTATCCTGTTTCCTTCCAGAGAGGGCCCACATTTTCCCTAGTCTTCCTTTTATCACTGATGTACCTGTAGAAGCTTTTCTTGTTGCCCTTGACATCCCTGGACAGATTTAAGTCTATCTGGGCTTTAGCTTTCCTAACCTGATCCCTGACCGCTCAGACAATTTCTCTGTATTCCTCCCAGGCTACCTGTCCTTGCTTCCACCCTCTATAGGTTTCCTTTTTGTGTTTGAGTTTCTCCAGGAGCTCCTTGTTCATCCATGCAGGCCTCCTGGCGGTTTTGCCTGACTTCCTCTTTGTCAGGATGCATCGCTCCTGAGCTTGGTGGAGGTGATTCTTGGGCCCCTCTTCCCTCCAGGGTTTTATCCCATGGTACTCTACCAAGCAGATTCCCGAAGAGGCCAAAGTCTGCTCTCCTGAAGTCCAGAATAGCGAGCTTACTGTGTGCCCTCCTCGCTGCCCTAAGGATCTTGAACTCCACCATTTCATGGTCACTGCAACCAATGCTGCCCTTGAGCTTCACATTCCCCACCAGCCCTTCCTTGTTGGTGAGAACAAGGTCCAACATGGCACCTCTCCTCGTTGGCTCCTCTATCACTTGGAGAAGGAAGTTATCATTGATGCATTCCAGGAACCTCCTGGATTGCTTATGCCCTGCTGTGTTGTCCTTCCAGCAGATATCGGGGTGGTTCAAGTCCCCCATGAGGACTCAGGCCTGTGAATGTGAGGCTGCTCCTATCTCTCTAGAGAAGGCCTCATCCACTCGGTCTTCCTGGTCATGTGGCCTGTAGCAGACCCCCACTGTAACATCACCTGTCCCTGCCCTCCCTTTAATCCTGGCCCATAAACTCTCAGTCAGCTCCTCATCCATCCCCAGATGGAGCTCCATGCACTCCAGCTGGTCCTTGACATAGAGAGCGACACCCCCTCCTCGTCTCCCCTGCCTGTCCTTCCTGAAGAGTCTGTATTCTTATATTCCAACACTCCAGTCATAGGAGCCATCCCACCACATCTCCATGATGCCAATAAGATCATAGCCCTGCAGGCATCCACACATCTCTAACTCCTCTTGTTTATTCCCCATGTTATGTGTGTTTGTATAGAGGCATTTAAGTTGGACCACCAATGAAGCTGACTTACTGGCTGGAGCGGCTGGAATTCCTTTGTGCTGCACTCCAGGTGCTGTCCTGTTGACCTGCAACCCTTCTCCAGGCTGTGGGCATCTATTGCTGGTATATTGGCATCATACTGGTAGGAGTGGCATGGATTGAGGTTCCCTTCCCCCGGCAACTTTAGTTTACAGCCCTCTTCACAAGCTTGGCAAGCCTCTGACCAAAGATGTTCTTCCCCTTCTCTGACAGATGGACCCCATCCCAGTAGACCAGGTTTCTCAAAGCGAGTCCCATGGTCTAAGTAGCTAAACCCCTGGCTGTGGCACCAGTCCTGTAACCATTTGTTGACTTTACAGATTCGAGTGGCCCTTTCAAACCCTTTGACCAGGAGGACTGATGAAAAAACTACCTGTGCTCCAGAGTTCTTTACTGCTGCTCACTGGACTCTGTAATCCTTGATACTCCTCAGACTGCTCTTGGCAGTATCACCGGTGCCCATGTGAAACAGCAGCAGCAGATAATAGTCAGTGGACTGTACAAGGCTTGGTAGTCTCTTGGTGACGCCCCTGATACGAGCCTCCAGTAAGTAGCATACCTCTCTATAGAGTGCATCAGGTCAGCAAATATATACCTTTGAGAAGAGAGTTGTCTACTACTATCACCCATCACTTTTTCTTAGTTGCACTGGTTGTTACATGGGGAAGCAGATAGGGCTGCCTTACTCAGCTCTAGCATCTCTCCTGATGTGACTGGTCTTTCCTCTTCAGTCTGCAGGATGGTGAAGTGGTTCTGCAAGGGCACCTCAGGCTTCAGGGGGTTTCTTCCTCCTGCTGGTCCTTGTCATTGCAAGCTTCCATTCTTTTGCATTATCGGCCCCCCTCCCTCCTGTGTGTGCTAGTGGAGGAGTTTTTGATTGTTTGGCTGTGGATCCACTGCAGACTGCGCTTGGAACCAGCTATCTAACTCCTTCTTGGCCTCCCTGATGCTACGCAGCCTTCTCACTGCCTGCTGCAGGAGGTCCTCCATTTGGGTCCACCTTTGGCAGGCAGGTCTGCTGCCTATTCCTGCCCCAGGAGAAAAGTCTAGGCACTTCCTGCAGTCTGAGGTCTGCACTGCAGCCTCTCCCTTTATCAGCTCTGTCTGGATGGAGGCATCAACCACCATTGGGGCAGATGGTGGAGACTCTCCAGCTGGAGCTGCAGCCTTTGCTGTCAGACAAGTGCCTGCCATTCTGCCTTGAGGATCAGGTAGGATGAGTGCCCTTGACCTCTGTAGATGGTCACAGAATGGTGCCCTGTTGCTGGGTTATGTGTACTTCACTCACTTCCCGCTCAGCCAGTGGAACACCCCTCCTTCAAAGAGACGCCATGCCATGCCCTGTTTGCCTGCTTTGGTCGCAGTGCTCCCTAGGCTGCTTTTTATAGGCACGGGGAGTGGTCACGGTTGCTCTGGCAACGCCCAGGCTTCATCAGTGTCTCCCGCGAGAGCTGCCAGTTCCTGGCGGGTCTCTCTGCTGCCCTGACATTTCCCTACCTCAGGAAACCCCCTTGTGCATCAAGATCTGCCCATCCGCTGTGGGTCGGGCCAGCTCAGGAGCAGCTCCCCTCGGAGACTCAATCCAAGGGGATTAACTCTCAATTAACTCTATCCCAGCCAAAACCAGCACACATAGATGGGTTAGCACAGTCACTCAAGTCCTAGCTTGGCCAGTGGTGGACAAAGAGGGTGATTCTCAAGGTCCTCTATGCTGTGGCTGCCCACAAAATAAAGCAGTCGTGGCATCAAGTAGCAGGTCTGAGCTTTGCTTTCAATTCTAGGAGACAGCAACAGCTAAAAATATGAGCAGTTTTTGAGGAACTAGAATATTCTCAGGCTTTTTGTCTGGGGCTGGGCTGCCGACCTCTGCCCTGGGCTGACAGTCTGGGATCTTAAGGTATTTGCAATGATCTGTCCTGGCCATGTGATAAATCTGGATAGAGAGAACGCAGAAATCGGTGGCATCAAGCTGCCACCCTGAAAGTTGCTCCTCTTGCTGCTGTGCCTGTTCCCTGTAACGGAAGGGCCATTTCATGGCTTAGATTTGTTGAGGAAACAGACTTCAGATCTGAAATAGCTCCCCTCTTTCTCCTGTGTGGCTATGTCCCTGGCAGCTCAGTAGGAATGATTTATTATAGATACAGCTCTGTTTAATTCTGTTTCCCTGCAATATCATACTGTTAGAGTAACTGAGCAAAATGCAGCGGTGCTTCTGGTAGGAAGGCTGCTATCAGAGGCCAGCCCTGTAGCAGAGGCTGGAAGCAAGGAGGAGCAGTTTACCAGGAAATGCCTGTGTTCATGTGCTGGTTGCTTTTGGGAAGGAAAAGGCATCTCATCCTTGAAAGCTTCCTTACTACACAACTCCAAATGTTGCTGATGGAGCTGCACCAGTGTGAGCAGTAGTGAGAATACTGCCCTCCAGAGCCTGGGAAAGGTCTGAACAAAGTGGTGGTCTGGAAAGAAAAGTCAAATTCTGTCTTTAAGTGAACCTCCAAGTGGTTTTTTTATGTGTTTTGTTGGTTTTATTTGGTTGTTGGTTTTTTTTAATTGGTATAGTTTGGGCTTTTTTGCTACCAAAAAGAAAAGGTATTGCTTGTACAAATCCTTGTAAGGAAAGAGCAGGGAATTTCCTTTGTAGTGAGCTTGCCTGAAACGTGAGACATCTCAGATGTGTGTTAAGAGAGAAATTAAAAGATTGTGCCATAAAGTGATAGGGGACAACGAATTTAATCTACTATTATGTTGTCCTGGGAGATAGAGTTGGGGCAAGAATATTGACAATAATGTTATACTTTGCATGACAACAACAGCAAATACCACCTGAACACGCTTCCCTGGAGAGGGGTGAAAGGGTCTGTTTTCAGAGAGTCCCCAGGAAGGTGGAGTGAGGCAACCCAGAGACATGAGCCTGGGGAAAGATGCCAGGAGATTTGCAGATGAGCAGTGCATGACAGCTGTGCATCTTCCTGCAGCATGAGTTCTGCTTTCCCATTCAGTGGCCCAGTTGAACTGGACAATGCTGGGTTCTTAACCTCATTGCAATCTTGAGAAATGCAGTAAAGAAATAGTAACTTTAACAACATTAGTGAGATGTCTGAACTGGAGCCTGTATGAACAAATCTTTATCATTAGCTTCTCTGCCTACAAGATAGATGGGTGGTGATTTGCTACTGCACCAGACCTAGGGATTTTAAAGGATGATGGTGTGGGTGAGCACTGCTGTGCTCAGCTAGAGCAGGGGCTGTAGGTAGAATCTGGTCCTGGGAAGGCTTAACTGGTGAACAGGGCCCCAAAGGGCTTTTGGAGGGGTGTGGTGAGAACAGAGAGGCTGTAGGCAGTACCCAGAAACTTATCAGCTCCTAGAGCTGGATTGGAGAATCTAAATCTTTACTCAAACACACGAATCTTTTAAAGTAAAGAATGCAACGTTCTGCTCTCAAGGAAAAGTCCAGTCCCCTACCAGCCTTTTGGGAGCCAGGGCACTCTTCTGTTTTATAATGCTGTATCTGGGTCTTTAATTTGGTTCCTATGTGGCATTACCTTTCTTTTCTGGGCCCTGCTAAGTTACGTGCATCTGGTGCAGAACCCTGTATGTCCCCATCCCCTCTGGTGCCAGAGAGTGTGTGGGTCAGTCTGTGGGGCCATATGTAGCCCAGCAGAGCTGGGTGCAGTCCATATGGCTGGCAGCAGAGCGGGGCCAACTTCTGTTTCAAGAGAGGTGGGAACAGAGGAGGCTTATGAATCAGGTAGATAGCTGCTTAGCGCAGGACACCTCTGAAAACCCTAGTGATGGGGAGAGATAAAGACACCATCTCCCCATCACTGAGGTTTTCAGAGGTGGCAGTACTGCCCTTGCCCTACTCCCCACACTCTGTCCAGTGACGGAGGCTGCTCACCTGCTCCCCTTCCCCGGGGCAGGGACAGTACACTGTGACTCAGTTTCCCTGTGGCCTGGAGAACAGGGAGGGGTGAAGCAGGACTGGTAAGGGGCAGAGGGAAAGTTGCAGCAGCTGGTAGGAAATGTCATTTTAGGGTGCTGCAAGATAGCATTTCAGGGTGCTGCAGGGCAGCCCTGCTCCATCCCAGCTGCAGAGCTGGCATTTTTGGGTGCCGCAAAACAGCCCTGCTCCATACTGCCTTCTCCTGTGCCAGGGATCCTTCTAGGGCAGGGAGGACTGGCTGCACTTTCCATCCCCTCTGCATCCCCACGTGCAGGCTGTATGATTATGGACAGTTCCATGGCCCTGCTTCCTCCAATGTGTGACACATGGGCTGTTGCTCGGGATGTGGGTCTGAGCTTGTCTCAGACAAGGCAAGTCAGGAGTGCTGTTGCCATGCTCTCACCTATGCACAGGCTGTGGTGGTAATGGTGTGGCATCCCTCACTGTCTCTGCTTTGCATCTGGGAATGGAGCAATGGCTGTACCTGGTGGCAGGACCAGAGAAGTCCTTGAAGGAGAGGTGAGGGGAGTGCCTGTTCCCACCTTCTTCCTTCCTTGTGGCCCTGAATCTGTCTGCGTGGAGCATGTTTTGTAATAAACCTGCTGAACTGAGGGCAGGCAGAGTGAGACCAGGAAACTATAGAGAGTTGCAAGCCCTACCCATGCCCACGTCGCTGCAGCTGTGTGAGGCACAGGGTCCCCACATAGCTTGGTAGTAGTTTGTACTGAGGATGAGGATGGTCAAAGACATCTCCCCCCCTTGTGTGTATCCGATGCCTCCTGCAAGCCACCAGCAGATTGTCAGCACAGCTCTTCCGTAGATAGAGGGTAGGTCCACCTTCCCATGGATGTTGTAACCTGCCTTGCTTCTATGAAGCACTTCTTATTTGAGGCAGTGCCCCAAGGGTTAAGCCATGGTCTGGGGTAGGGTTTGTAGCAGGAACAAAGAGGGCTTTTAAGGTCTGTATTGGGATAAGAATAGAGAGGATGGATTGAGCCTTTCCCAGTGTGTTGAATTACAAAGGTCATGGAGACTTTTTTGCTGGGAGGCAGCAGCAGTTGAGGTCCCTGTTGGAAGTGAGACAGAGAGAAAAGAGATTGTGAAAGTCAGTGAGAGAAACTTGCTCAACTGACTTGTCCTATTGCAGCACCAGCAAGGCTTTTCCTGAGTAACCTGTGTGCGGCTATAGGCAAAAATGCTGCAGCTGGCCAAGCGCTCCTGGGTGGAAAGGACCAGAGCCCCTTGTCAGCATGACACTGACCCATGGGTTGTGTGAGAGAAGAGCACGTGACTGATCCCAGTAGTTTTCTCCCCTAGTCAACAGGAAATGGATCCTTCAGCCAAGAGGCAGCGAGCTGTGCAGACCGGTGTCTTCTGTGCATGACGGTGCTCTTGCGCACTTCTTGACACAGATGGATATGCGGAGTCACTTGATGGCTGGGAGGCTTGCACCACAGCTCTCACTGGGCTCCAGCACAGACATGGTGTGTGATCTTCCTCTTATCAACTCTGTCTGCTCTGGTCCCCTCCAAGAAGGAGGCTGAGTTTAGCCGGAGAGCCCTCAGAAAGGGGTGATGCCGGGGGGGAAGGTGAAGGAGAAAGTACAGGGGGTAAAACCTGTTTGAGCTTCAGCCCCTAGCATTAGGGGAATTGCTAGTCTGAGAAGCAGCCTGCAGAGGACATGTATACATGGCATCATGTGCGTAGCTTGTACTGTCCACATTCAAGAACTGGCCAAGCCTGTGGTCCCTGCAAGGGCAGTGGCACTAGCTGATGCTGAGTGTAATAAGTAACTAAAGGTGATTTGCCGATCAAACAAGTTAAGCAAGAGGAACGAACCCATTGTGGCAGTCTTGAGAACTCCCTGTTTAACCAGAAGAGACATGTCCACAATGTTATCTTGCTACACCAACATGGGAACTCCTGTTTGACAAAAAGCTTAACCACAATGTTATCGGAATGTATTATTCTGAGCTGATTCTGTGACCGACATTTTATCTAAACTACCTCAAGCAAGAAGCTACAGAGGGGCGTACCGAAGATGTCGAAACCGACCTCCGTGAAGATAAAAAGAGCTGCTCAGCTTGCTTGAATTTGCGAGCCTTTGGTGGAGTTGCGACTCCCCGGCCGCCCAGCGCTGCTTTTGCCTTCCTACCTCAATAAATATTTATTGAATCTATTTCGGACTCGATTTATTTTAAATTCAACTATAACACTGAGCGACCATAGCCATTCTTAGAAGAAATCCTTTCCTGGCTTCCAGGAAACTCTCCACCTTGGAGAGTCAAATTGGGAAGAGGCACAGCCAGGGGCAGCCTGGAGGGACATGTTTGGCTGTACCCAAAGGCAGGTTAGCTGGCACATGGCAGCACTCCCAGCCTGCCTTTCTACCCTGTCTCCCCACCGTGGACTTGAGCCAGCGGCATCATCTCTTCCCCTCCTGCTGATGGGTGCTGCAGGAAACAAGGGCTGTGGCACAGCCCAGCCAGGCTCTCTGCCCGGTTTGCTGTCTTGCAGTTTGGGGCATTGCCCTGATGACTGCCACCAGGTTGCACACACACACTCACACACAGACATGAGTGCATTTGTGCACAGGACTGTGGCAGAAATGGGTGAGTCAGGCAGGAGGAGGGGGTGAATCACAGGGGAATGAGTAATTGGGAAGCAGAGGACAGGTGCTCTCTCAGGGCTGGGCTTTAAGGGAGCCCAAGGGCCTGGCAGCCTGTGCTGGGTCCCCCAGGCAACAGGGTGAGGGTGCCAGAGGAGAGCTGGGAAAGCTGCGGGGCTTAGCAGGTGGAGGCAGTGCCTGTGGTTTGGGCTGCAGAGCAGTGGGAATGGGCCAGGATCTATCTTGGCCATGTGCATCTCCTCCAGCAGTGGGTATGTGTAAGAGAAGGCCTGTAAATTCCCTGAAACAAATGTGAGCAAGAGGGGGAGGAGGAGGCCCTCCAAAGAACGTCTCAAACGCTGGAAAGTAAGGATGAATAATGCAGTCCTGGTGTTCAAAGAACTGATAAGACTTAACACTTCGCTTCCTGGAAATGTGGGAGGATTGACAAGATAGTTCTGCCACTCATGTGGTGAGCTTGCTAGTTCTCTGTTCTCAAGGCCATCATATCTGATAAGTGACCTTTGCTTCATTATCCATGAAATGCATATGAAAGCACACACCCCTGCATATACTAATGAAGATTATAGAGATCATGCTAAACATGTATGACTATGACACTCATCTCTCCATCCAGAACATGCTACACATCACCTGGGGGGAGAGAAACCTGAGATGACACTGCATATTCAGTGGGGCGGGTCATGCTAATTTGGCAAACTTAAAAGGGGAAAATAAGTGCCCCTGGGGGAACAAAGAAGAAGACCGTGCCTGGTGTGAGAAATAAGTTCCGGTCCGAATGAAATAGGCTCAGGCAGAATCCTCTGTGAAGCACGTTTTTATTCACGTTCTTGCAAGAGCGGGTGACCTAGCAAGTAGGCACACTTCCAGTTCTTGAAACACACCTTTTTATTCCCTAATCCCGGCCAAATTTTTCCCTCCCCTGTTTCCCATTGGTTAAGTACTCCAGGGTTCACAGTCTGTCCGAGGCGCCTAAAATTCTTCCTGCATGTCCTGCCTCTGTTTACTTCTCTTTATGCTACACCTAAAGGGATTATCTGACTAGTTTATTTCCTTCCTTTTTGGTAAAAAAAATTGCTCAATGTCATTAGCCCTGGTTAAATGTTTGACTACCCTTCTAGACACTAATCCAGTAGGAATCAGTTTGTCCTTTTGTCTGTGTGATAAGAGATGTTCTACAAGCCTTTGCTGGAGCCTCTTTGTCTTAGTCATTCCCTTATCATGCCACCTCTGATGGAAATGGCTTTTCTCCTCTGCAAAAGCAATACCTGCCTTTCTTACACTGGGAAGATTCTTCCCAAGAAAGAAGATTGTGCCTGGGAAGATTTTTTCCTGAAGAGACCCTGAAGAGGTTTTTCCCTGGGGATACACAGAAGAGCACTCTTATGGCAGTAACCCTCCTTCGGCAGTAACCCCCCTTCGGCTGGTGATCTCTTTATATCTCTCTCGATCTCCCTCTCTTGATCTCCCTTTGTTTCCTTTCTTTTCCATTTCTCTTTTCTTTCAAAGACGTATTAAGTACCGATTGCCATAATCTGTTGTATACCTGTTGCTAAGTAACACAATGCATACCTTACTGCTTGCCATAATTTGTTATATACCTAACCGATTATCGTGGACTTAATTAAGACCTATATTAATCATTTGGGGAAACTAATAAATGTTTGTATACGGACCTTGAGATTTGTCTCACCTTAGTCCTCGCAGTTGGGGATTTACAAATCTGAGTCACTTACCTGCCCTCTTTCCTGAGAGTGGGACGTGACAGTACGTTACTGTCCCGGAGGGGACTGGGGCATCCTCGGTGCTGAGGCTTTCTCAGGAGTGACTGAAGACGAGCACCACAAGGGAGCAATGCGGTCACCAGGTATCCCAGCCTCTGGTCCATGGGGTGGATCCTTGTCCCCAGGAGGCAGTGGGGTGTCCAGCTAGCCCTGGGCAAACTGAGCAGGTCTCTGTCCTGGTTGGATCCTGCCCAGTAACCTTCCCTTCTGCTCTGAGAGAGCGGGGAGAGGATGGAAAAATGAATGATCCCTTCTGGAGCAGAGAGGAATAAGCAGATAGCTCTGAAGTGAGGGAACACAGCATGGAGGAAGAGCTAGGACAGGGACGATGTGCAGATTTGGGGACACGGTTGGTTGTTGGCTCCAAAATTCCTTGTGTGATATGGGCTCTGCTGCAGATCCCAGGGGGTGCTTGGGGGGATCGTGGATGGCTGCTTCCCTCATCCAGGAACTTGCTCTGGGCTGCTGAGCTTCCATCTAGCCCAGCTGGTCTCCGCTGAGTTTGACTCCTGATGGTCCTGCTTGTCGCTCCCGAGGACAGGTCCCCCATGGATGTTGTCATGGCTTAGCCCCAGCTGGCAACAAAGAGACACGCAGCCGTTCCCTCACTCCCCCCCACAGCAGCAGGATGGGGGGAGAATCATAAGAAAAAGGCAAAATTCCTGGGTTGAGATAAAGGCAGTTTAACAGAACAGCAAAGGAAAGGGGAAAACAACAACAATAATACTGATAAAGGAATGTACAAAACATGATTAATGTACAACTGCTCACTGACTGGAACCCAGAAAAGCCCCAGCCCACTCTGAGCTGTGCACTCTACCTTCTGTGGGCAGTCCACTCATTACTCAATACTGCCCTGGGCACTGTTGCGTTACTTGGATATCCCTGTTACAACACTCGCACGCATTGAGAGCAGCAGGGTCTGAGCCAAGAGGCCCCTGGAGTCTGTTCCCAGCTGCACGGGTAAATCACTGCATGTCCAGGGATGAGCTGGTTCCTGGTAGTCTGTGAAGAACTCTTGGGTCTCTTGCAGTCTCCGTCTCCCTAGGAAGGTTAGATCTGGGGGGATATCTGTATCCCCAGCAGCATGGCTGCCACCAGGATTGAAGGTGTTTTGGACCCGGTTGCCATGGTTAAGCTGGTTTCTGAGATCTCTGAGCTTTGCATGTTCCTGTGGAAGCAGCGCAGCAAAGCACGGGTTGCAGCAGCGGCAGCAAGCAAAATTTGCACAGGGGCCTTGGTGTCTTGCAGGGACTGATGTGGGGGCTCATGTCCTGTGCAGGAGGGTTGTCTGGGAACACAGCTGCATCTTGAGCCCATCCCTGTTCTCTATCACTTGTGTGAAGATGGAGAATGCTGATATGCTGGTGCCCCAGTGCTGTGTAGTCCCTGCAGGCTGCACCTGCCAGATAGCCCCAAGGGTAGGTTCTCTCTGGCCTCTGCCTGATGTGAAACACCAGTCAAGCCTTGGCTTCCTTGATGCCACCTTCCTTGATCCCACTAGGCAACATCCAGGGGCATCCCCAGCCATGTGCATTGCTCAGAGCCCTGACAGCCCTGCAGAGGGGGTGGCGGATGCACCAGGCAGAGGGCTCTGCTGTCAGCAGGACCCCACGGATGGTTTGGGGCTTGTGGACCAGGATGTGAGTAGGACTAGGGAAGTGATCATCCCCCTGTACTCAGCACTGGTAAGGCCCCACCTCGAGTACTGTGTCCAGTTTTGGGCCCCTCACTACAAGACAGGTGCTGGAGTGGGTCCAGAGAAGGGCAACAAAGCTGGTGAGGGGTCTGGAGAATAAGTCTTATGAGGAGCAGCTGAGGGAGCTGGGCTTGTTTAGCCTGGAGAAAAGGAGGCTGAGGGGAGACCTTATAGCTCTACAACTACCAGAAAGGAGGGTGTAGCAAGGTGGGGGTCGGTCTCTTCTCCCATGTAACAAGTGATAGGACAAGAGGAAATGTCCTCAAGTTGCACCAGGGGAGATTTAGACTGGATATTAGGAAAAATTTCTTCACTGAAAGGGTTATCAAGCATTGGAACAGGCTGCCCAGGGAAGCAGTGGAATCGTCATCCCTGGAGGTGTTTAAAAGATGGGTAGATGTGGTGCTTAGTGATATGGTTTAGTGATGGTTTTTGTCAGTGTTAGGTTGATGGTTGGACTCGATGATCTGAAATGTCCCTTCCAACCTAGGCAATTCTATGATTCTATGTTTGCTGGTTCCACAGGATGAAATAGGAGCTGGGCTGCTGGGCTGTGCCTCCCGCTGCCCTGCATATGTCAGACACACCAGTCCCTCCTACCCCCTTGTTTCCCTTCAAAGGGGCTTGTGCACTCATGTGTTTGCCTCCATTACAGACAACAGTGTGACTGTTCAGGTGACAGCTGTGACACCCTTTTCCTAATGCCATCAGGGTGTTTCTCTCTCACCTTCGGTCCCACTGGAAGGAGAGACTTTCCCTTTCCCTGACAAGGCACAGGACATTGAATTCATGGTAGAAATGCTCTTTCTCTTCAGTAGCCCTGGATGTGTCCAGCTCTTTACAATCAAAGATGTAACAAAGTCTCACCCTTACATCCCAAATCCCTGCCCAGCCCGTGTCACTGCTCCGGCCTGTGCTAGACTTGAGACTTTCTAAATCACAGCTGGAAAGGGGTGAGTTGGGTGGGGTTGCATGGCCGCGTGTGTGGTATCTTCTCCCCCTGTGCCACGTAGATGTCTAGCATGGGGAGTGGAAAAGATGCTGAATGTCCCCACAGGTGCTGCAGCCTTATCTGCAAGCTGCAGCTTGGTAATGCTGAAACAGAGGCCTTAGTGCCTGTGCCCAAGCACCTCCCTTGGAGGGCTCTTACAGTAAAAGGAAGCATATTGAAAGAGGGGTTGCGGTGGGGACGGGCAGTTCCCACAGGGTAAATGCTGCATGCACAATCTTTGCTGCCCTCCCCACCACAGGCACTCTTCCCATGTGTAGCTTTGATGCCTGTGTCCAGAGCTGCTCAGGGTAATGCAGCATCCCTGGGATCTTCTTCGCTGCTCTGTGGTGCCCTGGTGACCATTCAGGAGACGTAGGGAAAGGTGATGTTGCTGTGGCTCTCCCAGATGGGTGTTGAAGACTTGTCAGTGGGGTGTATGCAAGGAGGCTCAGGCTGGTAGGGCTGTAGGTGGGTGGCAGTCGGGGATGGGGGGAGAGACCAGGGTAAGTTATGGTATGAGCTGCAGCAATCATGAGGCAACAGAGCACAGGAAAAGAGCTGGGGACATTGGAGACATGCACAGGGGTGCATATAAACAGGGCAGGGTCTGATGGTGGAGGAGGATGGGGTTGGGGTGGAAGTGAAGAGGAGCACACTTTATGGGATGCAGAGCCTGGCTGCCATGTGAGGGATGTGGGGAAGGTGAAGGATTATGCATCCAGGATCAGGCAGTGTGGATGGCTACAGGGCATTGGGGTACAGAAGGAGCTGGCTCAGTAAGGAGGGAAGATGGGTCTGTGAATGGCTGTGGTGATGCAATGGTGGCCAGAGGGAGAAGAGAGGAGACAGAAGAGGTGGGAGCAAAAAGGGTCCTGTCACACAGATTGCTGTGCTGTCTTCTCCCGACTTGCAAAGCATCAGCCAGTTAGATCATGCTTCCTGTGGCCCACAGCCTGGGACAGGGAGCTGACAGGATGTGAGTGAACAGTAAGCGATTGCCTTTCCATTGGGGTTAAGTTAAACAGATCAGAATAGGGCTCCCCAGGGCTTCTGATGAAGACACTAAACCCAGGGCATCACTCTTCTTGGGACATCAGATAAAAAGGAATGTTAATGCTAAAATGTATGCATCGCTTAGTATTGTTCTTCCAAAGTGGGGTCGTTTACCCGGTGTGCAGACTCCAATATACACACAGAGTAGAGGTATTATTTGTTTATTTCATTTCTGCAGAGATGGGTGCTAGGTGGTAATCCACAAAGCTAGCACACAGGCCTACAAACTCTTAGGAATATTTATACAGTTCAAAACACAGAAATACACACCTTTAATTATAATTATTGGTTAGTACCTTATCTTAACAATTTCTATTGGTTAGTACGGTCTCTCGCTTTCATTTAAAGTTACAAGGTCCTTTAACTGATGTGCGCATGTTCCAGCACTGGGGGGGTGGGGGGTAGTCCAATTCAGTCTCCAATTGAGTTGGTGGTCGCGATCTCCCACTGCCACCTTTACCTTTCCCCCAGTTACTGCAAATTTTTGTTGACTTTATGCCTTATCCAACAGCTGTCTGGTTTTCAGACGGTTTCAGCACCTCCTGTGGAGGGATGTTCCCTTGTTATCAGCCTTCTGTTCTTCTTCAAGGGTATATTCATTAGCAAGGCATTTATTGTTTATACCAAGTGTCTGATTTCACAGGGCCTTGTGACCTTTTTACAGCTCTTTGTTCTTAGTGAGAGATTCTACCTTCTAAAATATGTTTTACCTTTTCAAAAGTACATTCTACCTTCTTAAAGTACATCAGTATGGTGAGGGTCTAGTCCTGCTTGAACCTAGGGGATGCATCCCTTGAACAAATGTCCTTATTGAACTTGAAACATGGCAATGCATTGGTGCCCCGGTCACGGCTGGAGACCCCAGGTGTCATGCAAGTGCAGAGCAGAAGTGGTTCCTGCCCCTCTGCCAGGACCCATTTGCCTTCTTGTGGCCATCCTGTGACTAGCTACACACACACACATGTCTTTGTAATCCCCAACGGTGGAAAATTTTCCATCAGTTGCAGTTGGCAGTGAGGTCTGGAATGGAGCAGACAGTCTGTGTGGTCATCCAGTGGCTGAGGTCCCTGTCCCTCGGGCCACAGCACCCCAGAAAGGGATGGGAGGACTGGAAGGGACCCAGACAATGCATCCCTGCACCTGGGTGGCCAGGGGCTTGCTTTCGCTGTGGTGAAGCTGTGGGTGCTTTCTTTGTTGCCCCAGGGTGACTGCTGCCATGCCACTGCAAGGTCAATACTGTTGGACTCCACAAATTCCACAGTGGCAAAGCTCGCAGGCACGGTGCCAGCTGTGCCTTGGCCCCAGGAGTGGTGGCACATGGCAGCTGCTCCGAGGTGAAAAGATGCAGCTCTTTATGAAGAGGAGCCAGTCCGGAGGAATTTTCCCCTTGTGGACAGCTGTTGTCCTGGGCCTGGCTTGCGTACTCCAGCACTTCCCACCCCTTGCTGCTTTGGGCAGGGGAGTGGGGGCTGGCCCACCCTCCAGACTCCCTGCGTGGGTGAGTGGGTGCCACCTTGGGCTCACAGGGGTGAGTAGTTGCGATGGAGCCCAGCAGCATCCTGCTGCCTCTGCAGGGATCCTCTTGAGTAGTGGAGAGTTTTCCCCACCCCCAGCTCTGCTACTGCATCTTTGTTTTCTGGCAGAAGCCTCTGTGCCTTTTCATTGCCGTTGAGGTGCTGAGCAGAAGCCTACATGTGCCGTGTGTGCGTCTTGCCGGGAACATGATGCAGGCTGGGCATCTCCCTTACGGAGCTGCAGAGGCCAGCCAGCAGCTTCGTGGGTCTCCTTTCCATGGGCTGTTCCACCAGTTGAGCAGGGTTTTGAGGCTGCTGGTTTCCTCCGCTAAACCCTCTTTCATGTTGGCAACATTTCTGCACCTTGCCACAAGTGGAATAAGTTGGATGGGAAAGGGCCGATTCTCAGATCTCACTCCTAATACGGGCACTGCCTCTTGCCCCATCCTTCCCCTCTGGGATTGGGCTTCCTCCCTATTATCAGCACAGGGGCCAGCACTGATTGAAGCTCTGCAGCTGCATAAATCTGGCATGGCAGGAGGCCTCCTGAGAGCAGCATTTGCCCTTGCAGTGGGGCAAGGATGCTCCCTCCTCCTTCCCTCTTCCTTGTTTCCACCAAGTGTGAGCTCCTCCCTCCCTGACCCGAATCTCAGGGGACTGCCAGAGCTACGTCCACACTGGTCGTCTTTCCCTTCAGGCACAGTTTCCTCCTGTAGCATCCTTCTAACTGGCTTCTCTCCAGGATTGCCACCTCTTCTAGGGACAGTGCAGAAGTGGTCCCGAGCCTCACATGTCTCTCTCTGTCTCCTGATGGTGGTATACCTGATCTCTCAGGCTGTGGAGAAACCCTTCTCTGGTGGCAGCATAACTGCTGGGGCCACCATCCTTCAGAGGTGTGATGGAAACTTTTTGCCTGCAGGCGCTTCTCAAGCTCTGCTCTTAGCCTGTGCCAGGGAGCTTGTGGGTTTGCACTTCCACTGGTTAGATTTCCTTCCTTCTCCTGGGGTTCAGATAGGATCAACGGAGCTGCGACTTATCCTCCAGGCAGTCAGTTTCTGGCAGTTTCTGTTGCCTCTTCTCTTGCCTTGTGCTCTGCCCCTCCCTTTCCTGGCTTTGTGGTTCCTGCTTCACCCCCAGTGAGGCTGCGAAGGTCTCCTTAGCACTTCCCAGGAAAGGGAGCAGGAGGGAGGAAGGCAGCAAAAGCCAGTTTGGGGTTAGTTTGGGTTTTTTTGTGGGCATGCCTGTGGGAGATGTGCCCAGGTAGAGGATCTCCTCCGCTTAGTGATGGAGCTCAGGGAGGAGGTAAGCAGGCTGAGGATCATCAGGGAATGCGAGAGGGAGATAGATGCTTGGAGTAGAATCCTGCATCCCACGACAGAAACCCAGCAGGCAGACAGAACCCCTGCAACAGAGAACTCCCTATCCTCTGTCACCTCAACTGAAGGTGGTAACCTGGAGGACAGGGGGCAATGGGAGGAAGTTCCTGCCCGGCGCAACAGATGACGCACTCGGGACTGCCCGGCAACTACCCCATCGTCCTGGGTGCCATTATGTAATAGGTACAGTGCTCCGCAAAGGAACCTGGATGATGACAAGCATGATAGTTCTCCTACCTTGGAGGTGTCAGCGAGGTCTAGTCAGACCTCTCCCCACATTAAAACCTCTGTGGTACAGAAGAAAAGACGGGTCCTTGTCATAGGTGACTCCCTACTGAAGGGAGCGGAAGGCCCAATATGCAGGCCGGACCCGGTACATAGGGAGGTCTGCTGCCTCCCTGGGGCCCGGGTCAAGGATATGAAGAGGAAGCTTCCTTCCCTGGTACGGCCTTCAGACTATTACCCACTTTTGATCTTTCAGATAGGCAGCGACGAGGTAGCAAAAAGAAGTCCAAGGGCAATGAAGAGATTTCAAGACCCTGGGACGCCTGGTCAAGGGATCAGGAGCACAAGTTGTGTTCTCGTCCATCCCCCTAGTTGTGGGGAATGATGAGGGGGTAAATAGGAGGAGCCAGCAGATCAATGCCTGGCTTTGAGCCTGGTGCTACCAGCAGGACTTTGGGTTCTTTGATCATGGCCTGATCTACAAAATGCCTGGCCTGCTGGTAACAGGCGGGAATACCTTGTCTTGCAGGGGAAAAAGGGTTCTAGGACAAGAGTTATCAGGGCTCATTGAGAGGGCTTTAAACTAGATTTGAAGGGGGGTGGGGACGGTACTGGGCTTGCTGGTGAGGTGCCAGAGCATAGTTCCTCAGCACTTATGGGGGAGTGTGCCAGTATTTCTGAAAGCCAGAAGGCACACCACATCTCAAGGGTCAAAACTACACACACAACTCCCTCTCTGAAATGCTTATACACCAATGCACGCAGCATGGGGAATAAGCAGGAAGAGCTGGAGATCTGTGTACGGTTGCAGGGCCACAATCTCATTGCAATTACTGAGACATGGTGGGACAGCTCACATGACTGGAATGCTGTCATGGATGGCTGTGTCCTTTTCAGGAAAGACAGGCCAGCGAGGCGTGGTGGTGGAGTTGCACTCTATGTGAGAGAGCAACTGGAATGCATAGAGTTCCCACTGGGGGTGGATGAAGAGAGGGTTGAGAGCTTATGGGTAAGGATTAAGGGGCAGGCAAATATGAGGGACACTGTTGTGGGTGTTTATTACAGGCCACCTGATCAGGATGGGGAAGCTGATGAGGCCTCCTACAGACAGCTGAAAGTGGCCTCACAATCACAGGCCTTGGTTCTCATGGGGGACTTCAATCACCCTGATATCTGTTGGGAAGACCCCACAGCCAGGCATGTACAGTCCAGGAGGCTCCTCCAGTGCATTGATGATAACTTTTTGACACAGGTGGTGCAGGAGCCAACAAGGAGAGGAGCACTCCTGGACCTGGTACTGACAAACACAGAGGGACTGGTGGAGGACATTAAGGTTGGGGGCACCCTAGGTTGTAGTGATCATGAGTTCAGGATCATGGGTAGTATGCACAAAACAACAAGAAGTAAAATTACAACCTTGGATTTCAGGAGGGCTAACTTTGACCTCTTCAAGAAACTGCTTGGAGAGATCCCGTGGGC
Source organism: Larus michahellis (assembly GCF_964199755.1). Classification (NCBI taxonomy): domain Eukaryota; kingdom Metazoa; phylum Chordata; class Aves; order Charadriiformes; family Laridae; genus Larus; species Larus michahellis. The sequence goes on along the minus strand of NC_133929.1, from coordinate 18,411,349 downwards.
TAGGGCTCTGGAAAGCAGGGGGGCTCAAGAGAGCTGGTTGGTATTCAAAGACCACTTCCTCCAAGCTCAGGATCAGTGCATCCCTAAGAGCAAGAAATCAGGCAAGGGAAGCAGGAGACCTGCATGGTTGAGCAGGGAGCTTCTGAAAAAGCTCAAGTGGAAGAAGGAAGTTTACAGCATGTGGAAGAAGGGACTGACCACTTGGGAAGATTACAAGAATGCTGCCAGATTATGCAGGGATGAAACGAGGAAAGCCAAGGCCTCCTTGGAATTAAACCTGGCTAGGGATATCAAGCTCAACAGGAAGGGCTTCTACAAGTATATTGGAACCAAAAGGAAGACCAGAGAAGTTGTGGGCCCCCTGTTGAATGAAACAGTAGCCATGGTGACGGAGGACGTGGAGAAGGCGGAGTTACTGAATGCCTTCTTTGCTCCGGTCTTTACTGCTCAGGCCAGCCCTCAGGAGTCCCAGGCATTGGGGAAAGTAACGGGGAAAGAGGAAGACTTCCCCTTGGTTGAGGAGGATCGAGTGAGGGATCAATTAGACATCCACAAGTCCATGGGTCCCGATGGAATGCACCCAAGAGTGCTGAGGGAGCTGGTGGAAGTCATTGCCGGGCTGCTCTCCATCATCTTTGAAAGGTGCCTGGAGAACAGGCGAGGTGCCATCAACTATCTGGATGCAAGAGTTGAATGCACCATTAGTAATTTTGCTGATGATACCAAACTGAGAGGTGTTGTTAACTCTCTTGAGGGACAAGAGGCCTTGCAGAGTGTTCTAGATAGATTGGAGCATTGGGCAAATGTCAATGGCATGAAATTTAACAAGACCAAATGCTGGATTCTGCACCTGGGACAGAGTAACACGTATAGATTGGGAGAGGAGTAGCTGGAGGGCAGCCCTGCAGAAAGGGATCTGGGGGTGCTGGTTGACAGCAGGCTCAACATGAGTCAGCAGTGTGCCCTGGCAGTCAAGAGGGCAAACTGCATCCTGGGGTGCATTAAATACAGCATAACCAGCCAGACAAAAGAGATTATTACCATGCTGTATTCAGCATTGGTGCACCTTGAGTACTGTGTGCAGTTATGGGCCCCACAATTTAAGAAGGATGTTAAGGTCCTTGAATGCATCCGGAGGAGGGCAACAAAGCTGGAAGGCATATCCTATGAGGAGCAGCTAAGGACTTTGGGTTTGTCTAGTTTTGAGAAAAGGAGGCTGAGGGCCTCATTGCTCTCTACAGCTTCCTGAGGAGGGGAAGTAGAGAGGGAGGTGCTGCTCTCTTCTCCCTGGTATCCAGTGACAGAATGCATGGGAACAGTTCAGAGCTGTGCCAGGGGAGGTTTAGACTGGACGTTAGGAAGCATTTCTTTACCAAGAGGGTGGTCAGACACTGGAACAGGCTTCCTAGAGAGGCAGTCGATGCCCCAAGCCTGTTAGTGTTTAAGAGGCATTTGGACAACGCCCTTAATAACATGCTTTAACTTTTGGTCAGCCCTGAATTGCTCAGGCAGTTGGACTGGATGATCGTTGTAGATCCTTTCCAACTGAAGTATTCTATTCTAAGACTGGACGTGCAGTAGGAGTGGGACAGGGCACTCAGGGCCATGAGACAGTGGTTTCAGGAGCTGACCTGAAGCCCTGCTCCATGTTCAGCCCCATTCGGGGCACAGGGGTGGACAGGGAAGAGGCAAACTTACACCCCAAAGAGACACTGAGAACATCACCGCTTGCCTCATATTTTTGCCAGCTTATTCTGGCACAGAGAGAAGGGTCCTGGCTCCTACAGCCACAAGCCAGCTCAGGCTCGTCCCTGAGACAGGGGTTGCTGCAGCGGGGACCCTCCTGTTTCCAGCAGACACTGTGAAGCAGCTTTCCCAGCCCACAGCTTCTATTTTGGACCCATCCACCAAGCCAAATTCCTCATCTCCCCTTTCCCAGCACAACCACCCCCTCCAGAAGGGCGAGGCCCCGCCGGGCCGCCGCATTCACTTCCCTCAGGCAAGAGATGGGGTCCCTCCGACCACACTGACCTGTGCAACCATGTTGGTGACATCACCAGCGTTGGCAGGCAGCAGGACAGCGTTGGAGTGTTTGACAAGCTTGGAGAAGGTGCTCATACTGCTCTGCCACAGAGAGAGGCAATGACATTGCTGTGCTGGTGAGAGAGGGCCAAGGCTCAGCAGGGAAGAGGCAAGTCATGTACCACCAAGAGCTCATCTGTGCCCCTGCCCTCAGTCCACCCTAGGCTGGTAGCAGCCCCCAAGACAACAAGACTCACTGCTGCTGAAGATGCCAGAGAACGTCTGAGAGAAAGCCAGGTGCCACCCCAGCCTTGGTTTCATCTCCCCCATGCTAGTGACAAAGTTGTGGCTTCCCTAAGGAGACATCACTCACCTGCTGTGCCAGAGCAGCCGCCAGGAGCTGAATAGCCTCAGCCTTGTCCCTGGCCTTGACCAGCACGGCACTGGCTTCTCCTGCAACGAGCCACAGCAAAATACACATCAGAACCACAACAAAGTGATTTTAAGGAGCAAATCAAGACAACTTTGTGCACCCAAAGCCCTCCTCTTCCACAACAGCAGCACAGTGATACTCCTACAACACACCTTCTGCTGCCCCAGGCTGCGGGGCAGCAGAACGAGATGGAGCTCAGCCAAAGGGTGCCAACAAGGAAGAATCAGCGTGTCCGAGGAAGCCTGTCCCACAGACAGTGATGCAGTCTGCTCCTCGGGAACATCATCCCTCAGTGCAGAGGGCTACAGATCCCCCAGACCCCACATGTTCTAGTCCAAGGCACTACCAGCAGCTTTGTTGATTTGTTCAGCCTTCTCAGCTTCCGACGCCAGGATCTGGGCCTGCTTCTGCCCCTCAGCCACATTGATAGCCAATTCCCACGTCCCCTCTGACTCCAGCACTGTTGCACGCTTCCATCGCTCTGCCTCCACCTGCAAGCACAAGTCAGATGCCAGCCTGCCACAGCCACACTGAGGAAATCCCATCTGTGGGGCAAGTGCAGCAAGGACATGCTCCTACTTCCTCCTTGGGCAAGCATGGCTTAGCAGAGGATAAGAATACAGCTACAAAACACCGAGTGATCCTTGGTGAGGACTGGTTCTACTTCTCATGCTGCATAGCCCTCCCCAGCCCGGTCCACACCTAACCATCCACTTCCCCCTCCTCCCCTTCCAGCCCAGAAATCTGGCACTCTACTTTTCTCAAGGGGAAACCTTCAGATCTGGGGTTTTCCTCCTACAGAGCCCAGTAGGAATTTTAAAGGGAGCTGGCAAGACTTGCATGTACCAGGCAGGAGCCACCACTGCTGAAATAAGGATGGGAATTATTTATTCAATATATTTATTCAATAGCTGTATGTTTTGCCAACATGTCAACGGGCCTCTCTCACCTCAGGAGGGCCCAGTGCTGCCTGCTCTGGACAGAGAACAACCATGCTGCGTGGAAGGGGATATTTCTCTCTCGTTCCAGACTGCATGCCCAGAGAACCAAACCTGCATCTGCATGGATTCCTTCACGCACGGGGGCACATGGATGTCCTTGATCTCATAGCGTAGGCACCAGATGCCTCAGCAGTCTGAGGCCTGGTTGATGGCATCCACAATGTTGGCATTGAGGGACTCCTGTTCCTGGGAGGCACAAAAGAAATTGCAGAGAGCAAAAAAGAAGCACTTAGTATGAGACGGGTCAGAAGGGAAACCTCTTCTCACGGGCCAAGGTCGGCCAGAAAACCCCAACTCCACAGGTGTAAGGCAGGGTCAAATGCTTCCCACATCTCTTGAAGGGGTTACCTTCTCCTAGGAAGGGTGGGACCCAAAATGGAAATTGCCGAGATACAACATCTGACATACATCTGGATACAAACATCATCCAGGAATGCCAACAGCTCCTGCTTCTGCCCAACAAATGCAGCATGAGGGTTACAGCCCCCCTAAACCAGGTCAGCCAGGACACTCATTGCTGGGCCTGAGCAAAGAGTCACCGACTCAAGAGAAACATAGCCAAACCAGTCAGGTCTAGGCACGCACCACCCATCACCCTTTTTGACTAACCCAGGGCAGGGGGAAAAAGTAGCTCCTGTTAAAAAAAAAAAAAAAAAAAAACAAAAAACCCCAAAACCAAAACAAGACCCATCATCAAGGATTCGCTAGTAGGTCAACTGAAACAGAAGCCCTCTAAGCAAAGGGCATTTTGCTGTTAAGTGTATCAGCCTTGGCCATGCAGACCCCCTGGGGTTTTGAAAAAATGCTGCTAGATGCTGGCAGCGCTGTGATCCACCTCTCCAGCTCACCCAGAAGACTCTGTTGAGGGAGAGTTTGCCAAGTTCAGATCTCATGGTGGTCTGGGCCAACTGGGTCACTGCATACTTAGGATCTTCCACCCCATAGCTGGCCTGGAGAGAAGCAAAAAACAGAGTTGATGTCAGTGCTGAGAGGGACCCCAAATGAGGCAGGATGGGCAAATGCTAAGCGCTAAGATGAGAAACCTACCACAGACACCCCTGCCACACCACCCTGCAGTGTCCAGAGCTGAGATCCACCTTCTCCTCCTCCTCCCATTCCTTAGGGAGGGAACAGGGTGCTCAGCCCACCCGCCTCACAGAATGCAGCAAGCCAGGCAGATGCTGAAGCATGCATCATGGAAAGAAGCGAGCCATCAGAGCCAGGTGAGCAGTGCCTGAGGGTCTGCCAAGGCAGCCAGCTGGGCGACACGGCACATGCAGACCATGCTGGGCACAGCCAGAGATGCTAGGAGGCTGCCAGTTTGACTTGTGCCACGTATCAGCGCAGCAGGGACAGTACCTTGTAGGGGTCCACAACCCGCAGGTAGAGCACATCATCAATCTACAGGGTGACGTTATCTGCCAGGAGAGAAGACATGTTCTGTTCAGTAAAGCAGCAAAGTAAAGCCATGGCAACTCCCTCTCTCCTGACAGAATTTGCAGAGCTGGGCAGGGTCATCCCTTTCCTTCCTGGTGTCAACAGCATAGCATGGAAGAGGGATCAGCTGAAACGGACCTCCTTATGCAAAGGGCTTTGTAAAAAGGACCCTAACATTCCCTACAAAATGCCTCATGTTGACATTTTAATACACAAGAAGCTTTGAGTCTCCAGATCAAAACATTTCATACAGTAGTTATTTTAAAAAATAAAAGATTTAAGGGAATAAAATGAAAAGCTTAATACTAAAATTGTAACAGAGCTGTCCATTAACCTGATCTGAAATCTTTTTTAACAGAAACACAGGTGAGATTTTTCCTGGTTCAAGACAGGAAAACATCTGAAATCTGAAAAATGGATTCCTGCCCAGGTGTGTTCAGCCCAGCAAGAAGGGGCAGCCGCAGCCCACAGAGAGCAGACAGGACCTCCTGGGGTTGTCCCACTCACAGTGCCACAAGGAGTCAAGCCCAGGTGCCCGTGGACAGGGCTGAGTATGGAATCTGGGACATTTCCACTCTTCCCCACACTGTCCCTTGCTCACCCTGGATACAGTGGAAGGAAAAGGGCAGGACACAGAAGCTGTTCCTTACCTAAAGTGACAGCTGACTGCTCTAGGATGTTAGTAACGATTTCTTTGAGACTCTGCACTTAACGAATCCGATCTAGCAGAGGGATGAGGAAGTTCAAACTCTGGGAAAAGAGTGGGATTAGATGGCTGAGCCCTCTAATCTGGGGTTTCACTCCTCCAGAGAGCTCAGCCAGGCTAGAGAGGGCTGTGCAAACAAAGCTCAAGTATGCTACACACTGTAGATGCTGTGGGCAGAGCAAAAGTGCTTCCCACACAGAAGAAATTTAGGTTTCTCAGTGCTTTTAACATCCCACCAAAGGAAATTAATCTACAAGCAGCCAAAAGGGTCACAATCTAGAGGAATAAGCACAACATCCCCCAAATCCTCGTGCAAAGGATGCGCCTTGCTACAGCTTTAGGAACCTGCTGAATCCAGAAAGAAAGAAAAGCAGCTCCTTACAGGCTTAAGGATTCGGCAGAACTTGCCCATCCTCTCCACCATCCAAGCCTCCTGCTGTGGCACAAAGAGCACCCTGATATTCATGGGCAGGCCAGAGTTCAAGCGGCGCAGTGCTAGGGCCAGCCAAGCTGAACACTTCAGCTGTTGGGAGCACTAGAGAAAGGAAAAGGAACAGGATGGAGACTGGCTGCTGGCACCTGAGCCCAGCACCATCCCTGCACGAGCACAAACACACCTGTGCACTCCATCAGGCAGCCCTGCCCCAGCCCCTTACGTGTGAAAACCCTCCTCCTCCAGGCCCTGCTCTCCCATCTGGGATTACTGCTCACAGCCCCGATACACCAGGGCAGGAAACATCACTGACACCCCAAAACAAGCACACACTGTGAGGGGACATGGACTGTCCCCACAGGGATGAGACCTGGGCCCCAGTATCAGTGAGAGTGTCAAGGCCTTCCCTGCAGGTGTAGGGGGGGGCTCACCTCAGTGTTGGAGCTTTCTCCACATCTTCCCTTTCCTCACATCCCTGCATGGGGGAGGAATAAAGCCTCCCTGACACTGTAAGGGAAAGGAAGGTGTAGGGTGGGGGTCTCTTCTGCCCCTTGTCAGCCCCCTGTAACCTGGACAGACTCCTTCCTTCCACCCCTCTCCACCTCAGTCCCAGACCCCCTTTGCTAGCCTGGCCCACCCCAGCTGTTGCTGCCTTCTGGCTCCCCCCAAGGACCTGCTCCCCCTGGGCACTCTCTCACCCTCACTCCCCACAGCCTCCTCACTAACCCCCATGCCACCCCCTCCCCCCGCACCACAACCCACCCCCTAGGCCTCCACAGCCCCTCACATCCATTTCTCCTACGCTCATTTCCTCCCCAGTTTATCTCACCACTCCTCATACCAGGTTGCCCCCAGTCCCCCAACACCACTCCCCCAAACAAACTCCCACCCAGCTTCCTCAGTACCCCCATACCCATTTGCCTCCAGGCCTCCTCTACGCGCCCCAATCCCTACCCAGCTCCCCCCAGCTGAGCACCCACGAACCTCTTCCATCCCACCTCCCCAGGGTTTCCTCTGAACCTCGACACCAACCTAACCTGCAACACACCAAACCCTACCCGCGCCAACATCACGCTGCCACCACTCCCCACACCGCCCCGGAAGGCCTTCCGGGACGCCCCGCCTCTTCCGCGTGAATCACCCGGGGCACCACATCCCGCCGCTGTAGTCACCGCCTCTCGTTACGCTGGTGCTCCATCACCCACAGATGGCTGTGGGAGAAGTGCTGGGCAGAGCCACACAGGGATAGTTCTTCCAACATGTAATAAATAGAATCATGTTTGTTAATCAAATCAGGCTTTCTTAAAGGCTGGTGAAAACTTACACTGTTTCGACTCTTCACATACTTAAATCGCAGGCATCCAGCGTGTTATCTGGTGCACTTTGACACCTCAAGGCCTAAATCACAGGCATCTGGTGTGTTTTAACACTTCAAAGGGAAGAGCTAAATTGTGAGATAAGCTGAAAAGAGTCTCCCCAAGGACACTGATAAAGATGAGGAGCCTTCAGCCTCACGACCATCAGGAGGCGGGACAAGACCGACCCCCTAGCAACACGTCGCTCAGACACGGAATATACCAGGATTGACACATATACGGGAACCAGAAGAGTATATAATCAACTACTTTCGGGAAGTGGGTGTGCGCCGTTGGCGGAGCAAAGACTCCCCGGCCGCCCAGCGCTGTTTTGCTTGTTGCCGCTTGCTTAATAAACTAATTTGATTAATTGGACTGGTTCCTGTCAATTATTGGGCCACAATCTATAACAAATTTGGTGCCGTGACTCGGATAGAGGCAATTTGGCTGTAAACCTCACGGGGGGGGGCGCCCCGCTGAGTAAGCGGCCCCTGTTGGGGGTTTTTACACCCAAAACCTCTACCGACGAACTCGAAATTCGGCAGCAAGCAAATAAAGGCCGGCAACCCCGTAAACTTTGTGCACGAAGACCCGAACGAAGACTCAGGAGTGAGTAAGTATAGGCCGGTGATCCGTTCGGTTGGGGTTGGGTATCCTGGAGTGTGCCTGTGTGAGACGTCCACTTGAGGACGAAGCAAGTGCGGACCCCTTAGTAGTGCGGTTCCCATCTCCCGCGAGGGACTGGGCCACGAACAGGGGGAAAAGATTGTGTGTGTGTGTGAAGGCACTCCGGAAGATGGGACAGAAGAAAAGCAAGCCTTCTGATCCCATGGGTGGGTCGGTGCCTAAGGTTAGGTTACCCCAGATACCGCCAGACAGTCCGTTAGGATTAATGATTAAATATTGGGATGATTACCCTTCTAGGCAGGGTAAGGATAAAGCAAAAATGATACGTTATTGTATGGAAGTTTGGGGTGGGAAACAAATTAGAAGTGACCACCTGTATTGGCCCATTTTTGGGTCCTTTGAAGATTGGATATGCCAGGCTTTACATATTTATGTTAATTCTAAGGAACTCTTTAGCCTGGAGGAGAGTGAATATGCACACTTGTGGATAAGGTCAGAGACGAGAGTAAATCTATATCACTTGAGAGAGAAGAAACAGGGGGGTAGGAAAAAACCCCGGGATGAGGATGAAATCCCTACCTCACCCCCCCCTTATGTACCACCAGCACCACCGCCACAGCCATCACCGCCCCCAACAGCGCCAGACTTTTTCAATACAGATTCTCCCTCTGGTTCTTCTGAAACTAGACGAGTAACTCGAAGTCAAACTAGGATGGGGGAGGATAAAAGTAACTTATATCCGCTTAGGGAAGTTGCTATGGGGGGAGCGCAACCTGGCATGGGATATGTTTCTGTCCCTCTGAACTCCGGGGACGTTAGAGAATTTAAGAAAGAAATGGGAAACTTGTTAGAGGATCCCCTAGGAGTTTCAGAACGGGTAGACCAGTTCCTAGGACCCAACATTTATACCTGGGATGAACTGCAGGCCATATTGGGCATATTGTTCACTGCAGAAGAAAGGGAAATGATCAGGAGAGCTGGGATGAGGATTTGGGACCAACAACACCAGCAGGGTCCTGTGGCAGATATTAAATGGCCTCTTCAGAGACCTAATTGGAATAACCAAAACGAAATAGACAGAGGTCATATGCAAGATCTGAGGACCATAATTGTCCAGGGGATAAGGGAATCTGTCCCTAGGGGACAGAATATAAACAAAGCCTTTAGTGAACATCAAAAGAAAGATGAAACCCCTACGGAATGGTTAGAGAGATTGAGAAAGAACCTCCAATTGTATTCAGGGCTGGACCCTAGTACACCGGTAGGGCAAGCCTTGTTAAAAACCCAATTTGTAGCTAAATCATGGACGGACATTAGAAAGAAACTGGAGAAAATGGAGGATTGGCAGGATAGGGGTTTGGATGAATTGTTAAGGGAAGCCCAGAAAGTGTATGTCCGCAGGGAGGAGGAAATACATAAGAAACAAGCCGGAATGTTGGTAGCTGCAGTCAGAGAAGGGCAAAGGACGTCAACCCCTGGAAAAGGGTTTGAAACTCGCCAGATAAGACAGGAGACCCGAAAACCTTTAAGAGGGAGAGAATGGGGAACTGTGGTTTGTTTTTATTGTGGAAGAAAAGGGCATGTTAAAAAGGCCTGCAGAAAGAGAATGATGGATGAGAAAATGTTCAAAGAAGACTAGGGGTGTCAGGGGCTCTATTTGCTGGGAACCCGAGAAAAAACAGAGCCCTTGATAAAACTAAAAGTGGGTCCCCAGCAACAAGAAATTGAGTTCCTAGTGGACTCGGGAGCAGAAAGATCTACCGTTCAAAAATTGCCCCAAGGATGTAAAATATCCTCAGCGACTATACAGGTTATTGGAGCAAAAGGAGAACCTTTTGGAGTACCCATAATAAAGGATGTGTTTTTTGAAACCCATTCTAAGGTAGGGGTGGGGTCCCTGCTACTCATGCCTGAAGCAGACTATAATTTATTGGGCCGAGATTTGATGATTGAATTAGGAATTGGCTTAGAAGTAGAAAATGAAACACTAAAAATTAAACTGTGTCCCTTACGAGTAATAGATGAAGAGAAAATAAATCCTGAAGTCTGGTACACCCCGGAAACAGTAGGTAAATTAGATATTGAACCCTTTTCAGTAACAATAAAGAATCCAGAAATACCAGTCAGGATAAAACAATACCCCCTTCCTAGAGAAGGGAGGCTAGGTTTGAAACCTGAGATCCAAAGATTACTTGAAAAGGGGTTGCTAGAACCCTGTATGTCTCCTTTTAATACTCCCATCCTGCCTGTAAAAAAGCCGGATGGAAAATATAGGTTAGTACATGACTTATGAGAAATTAACCAGAGAACAATAGCTAGATTCCCGGTGCTGGCGAATCCACACACCCTCCTGAGTCAAATAGGGCCCGATAATCAATGGTATAGTGTAATAGATCTGAAGGATGCATTCTGGGCATGCCCCCTCAAAGAAGATTGCCGAGATCACTTTGCTTTTGAATGGGAAGACCCAGATAACCATCGGAAACAACAATTACGGTGGACGGTATTGCCCCAAGGGTTTACCGAATCTCCGAACTTGTTCGGACAAGCCTTAGAACAAATCCTGAAGGGGTATGAGTTAAGTGAAGGAGTCACACTGGTCCAATATGTGGATGATTTGCTCCTAGCTAGTGATAGCGAAGAAAAAGTGAGGCAGGAAAGTATTAAGTTACTAAATTTTTTGAGTTTACAAGGATTGAAGGTAACAAAATCAAAACTACAATTTGTTGAGAAAGAAGTAAAATATCTGGGACACAGATTAAGCAAGGGAACTAAGAAATTAGACCCCGAAAGGGTGAATGGCATACTGTCATTACCGGCTCCTAGAACTAAAAGACAGGTTAGGCAATTATTAGGTCTCTTTGGCTATTGCAGGCAATGGATTGAGAACTATAGCAAAAAGGTGAAGTTCCTCTACACCAAATTAACTAAGGATGGATTATTGAAATGGTCGGAGGATGATGATAAACAATTAGAAACACTGAAAACTGATTTAGTAAATGCCCCAGTTTTGAGCCTGCCAGATGTAAAGAGACCATTTTATCTATTTATCAATGTTGATGAAGGGACCGCATTTGGGGTATTAGCACAAGAATGGGCAGGAAGAAAGAAACCTGTGGGATACTTATCTAAACTCCTGGACCCCGTAAGTAGGGGTTGGCCTACCTGCCTTCAAGCGGTAGTAGCCGCAGCCCTTTTGGTAGAGGAAGCCCATAAAATTACCTATGGAGGAGAATTGAGGGTATTATCACCTCACAATATCAGGGGAATTTTGCAACAAAAAGCTGACAAATGGATAACAGATGCCCGGCTCCTAAAATATGAAGGCATCCTAATTTCCTCTCCCAAACTGGAACTCGCGGTAACAAGCGTGCAGAATCCAGCACAGTTTTTGTATGGGGAGCCGAGTGACAAAATAAATCATGATTGTCTTTCCAACATTGAGGAGCAAACGAAAATCAGACCAGATTTAGATGAGGAAGAACTTGGAGAAGGAGAAAAGCTATTTGTAGATGGATCATCCCGGGTAGTTGAAGGAAAGAGAAAATCAGGCTTTGCAATCATTGATGGAAAAACATTTAATGTAATAGAATCAGGACCTCTGAGTCCTAGTTGGTCTGCACAGGCTTGTGAACTATATGCTGTATTAAGAGCCTTGCAACTTTTAAAAGGTAAAATTGGAACCATATATACGGATTCAAAATATGCCTTTGGCGTAGTGCATACTTTTGGAAAAATTTGGGAAGAAAGAGGTTTAATAAATTCTCAAGGAAAAGGATTAATACACCAGGAATTAATAATCCAGGTCTTACAAGCATTACGAGGACCAGCGGGAATAGCCGTAGTACATTTAAAAGGACACCAAAAAGGATTAAGCCCATTAGTCAGAGGAAACAATCTTGCTGATCAAGAAGCAAAAAGAGCAGCATTAATGGTGATCCAGGCTAAAAGAACTCGGGAGGACTGTATAAATTGTGGAAAGGAATCAGACGAATTCCCATGTTATGAGTGTTGGAAGGATTTTGGAATCGATGCAGTCCCTTGCAGATGTCTAATTTATGATGAATGTGGCAACCCCAAGTATAGCCATTGCCATCTACACGGAAAAATTCACTCAATCCTGAGCTTTACAGTGCAGGAAAAAGATAAGCTGACTCAGATGGGAATCAGGGAGACAGAAAAAGGAAAGTGGACACTCCCGGATGGCCGGGAAGTTCTCCCAAAACCTCTGGCTTTGAAAATCATGCAGAAATTCCATGAGAACACCCATTAGGGAACTCAGGCGTTAGTGGGTCAGTTTGCCACAAAGTATATGTGCATTGGTATATACAATATAGCAAAGAGAATAGTTAGCGAATGTATGACATGCAAAAGGGTCAATAAACATCAGTTATGGGAAAAAGCCCTGGGGGGAAGGGAACTGGCTCACAGACCATTTGCTAAAATCCAGCTAGACTACACTGAACTTCCAAAGGTGGGACGATATAAATACTTATTAGTAATCATAGACCACCTAACCCATTTTGTGGAAGCATTCCCGACAGCTAGAGCCACCGCTCAAACCGTAGTGAAGACTTTGCTGGAAAATATAATCCCTAGGTATGGATCCATTGAGGTAATAGACTCTGATAGGGGCTCACATTTTGTTTCAAGAATAGCAAGGGAAGCTCTCTCCTCTTTGGGGACAAAATGGGAATATCATACTCCCTGGCATCCACAAAGCTCGGGAAAGGTAGAAAGAGTAAATTGGGAAATAAAGACACAGCTCACAAAATTGATGTTAGAAACTAAGATGTCATGGGTAAAGTGCCTCCCCTTAGCACTAGTGAATATAAGAACACAACCCCGAACTGATGTAGGAATTTCCCCCTTTGAAATGTTATATGGGATGCCATACGATTTAGAAATTCCGCAGGACCACCCCCAACTTGAAAATTCACTAATTAGACCTTATATAATTCAACTCATGGCTAGGAGAGAAAAGCTGCGGAATAAGGGCTTAGTAGTACAGAGACCCCCCTTGGATGTAGCCATGCATAACATAAAGCCAGGAGACAAAGTGTTAATCAAATCATGGAAAGAGTCCTCATTAACCCCCCCCCCCCCTATCTCGTTTTACTCACCACAGAAACAGCCATCCGGACAGCAGAGAGAGGCTGGACTCATGCGAGCCGCGTAAAAGGACCATTAAAAGACTGTTCTTGGGAAGTGACAAGCCCGCCTGGAGATCTGAAGATTGCCTTCAGGAGGTTGTAAATGGACACACATATAACTGTGGTACAAGTGAGCGACTACAGCATATCGGTGGAGTACGGTTACGGTGATACAGGGGACATAAGAATCAAGTGTGACATTCTGAGCTGTAATTGTTATCCTTTTTATTTGTTTTATTTGTAAAGGGTGTCGAGAACGGAGGGGGACCCATTGCCGTTACGGGATACCCCCTCGAGGGGTTTGCCAACCTTGTGGGGACAAAGAGCGTGAGCTCACCAAATTGGCTCTAAACATAAAAATATTTAATGGTGAAATCCAGGAGCAATCTAGTGAATGGCGGGAGATATTTGCACGGGGTATTAAACCCGAGTACTATTGCTATCACCCTCGCGAACCTGCTCCATTTGTAATTGACATTGTTAAAGTGTGTTGTCGCAAGACACTTAAAGGGGTTCAGTGCGATTCACCTGAAATGCACAGAAGCAAGCGACTAAAAATTGCATTTATTCTCCTGAAGACTACCCCTGCTGCCGAGAAGATGATACCCCTCGTGGCTCGAAGCAACCGAGTTGACGAGCGAGGCAGAGGAGTAAAAAGCTGTGGAGAACAGAACCCAAAGAGTGGGACTGTACAAAGCCACTGGGAGGACTGCCTCAGTGTTAACCAAGGGAATCGCACGAAATGCCCCGGGAGGAGTGATAGCACTGAAAAGGACTGGGTAATTGGAGTGAGTGTTCAAACTAAACTTATTAGCCGGCCGGGTTTCCACCCTTCTCGCCACACTCTAATTCTGATTTTACTAAATCTTGTAGGTGTACACGGATACTCTCACCAACCATTTAAATGGACATTAAGTAGGTGGGAAGATCATCACGTGATTCAAACTGTCACGAGTCCTGGGGCACCGACATTTAAAACACACATGTGAGTTAGCTCCCATAAAACCCTGTTTAAATCTTATGGGGTATTATCTGTGTCCAAGCTCCAACTCCGGGAGAACATATTGCAATGCTCCCAACCAGTATTATTGTGCGTACTGGGGATGTGAAACGATCGCCTCAAATTGGAACCCAGTAGCAGGGCCGGATAAATACTTGACAGTTCAATGGGGCCCTCAGGGATGCAGGCCCCCACAGCGTGATCGATCTGGGGGAATTATCAATCTCGGAAATTGCATCCATCTAGAATTAACTGTACAACAACCTCTTGATGAGGGGTGGCTTCTGGGAAAAACATGGGGAATACGGTATTGGGAACCTGGAAGCGATAGAGGGGGACTCATATACATAAAGAAAGAAATAGTCCCTAATGACCCTGATCTGGTGGGACCGAATGAAGTACTAGCGGGAGAAATATCCCTCTTGTCAGATGAGGAGATACCTAATGGAACAGATACTGGGACTACTACAACAACAGCAACACATATTAACACCCAGGAACCTAGGGGCAATTCTCTTTGGAAATTGGTGCAAGCCAGTTATCAAGTATTGAATGCTACCTATCCAAACTTGACAGAGCATTGCTGGCTGTGCTATCACATTCGGCCACCTTTTTATGAGGCAATTGGGGTAACTGCTAACCCTAAACAAATCAATGGGTCAAACCCCTCACAATGTCTGTGGAAAAAGGAAATCAGTCAGAGCCAGGGAATTACATTGGCTCAAGTAACCGGGCAGGGGAGGTGCATTGGGAATGTGCCCCACAATAAGAAGCACTTGTGTAAAACCATGATCCCCTCAAATAGGAAACCACCAGCTGACTGGTTATTACCAGCAAAGAATACCAAATGGGTCTGCTCCTCCATTGGAGTAACTCCTTGCTTATCGCTGAAATTATTCAATGAAAACCAGGATTATTGTATCCAAGTGTTAATAGTTCCTAAGATTATATATCACCCAGAGGAATTTGCCTATGAATATCAAACAGTCCCAAAACATCATTTGAATAAACGAGAACCCTTTACAGCCCTAACAGTGGCTACGCTGGTAGCTTTAGGTGTAGCTGGAGTCGGTACAGGGACAGCCTCCTTAATTCAACAAAATCAACAATTCAATTCCCTTAGAGCAGCTGTAGATGAAGACCTCGAAAAAGTAGAGAAATCTATTAGTGCTTTAGAGGCCTCCCTGAGATCCTTATCAGAAGTAGCATTACAAAACCGTCGAGGATTGGACTTATTGTTTGCACAGCAAGGGGGGTTGTGTGTTGCTCTGGATGAGGAATGCTGCGTATATGCAGATCACACTGGAGTAGTTAGAGACACCATGACAAAACTACGAGAAGGATTAGAAAAAAGAAAGAAAGAAAGAGAAGCACAGCAAAGTTGGTATGAATCCTGGTTCAATTATTCCCCATGGATGACTACGCTATTATCTACCATTACGGGACCTATGCTACTATTAATTTTGGGATTAACATTTGGCCCTTGTATATTGAACAGAGTAATTGAAATTGTAAAGGGCAGACTGGAAGCTGCCCATTTAATGCTTCTCAGGGCTAAATACGAGTCATTAGATCAGGAACCAGCAATAGAAGAAACATTAGCTTTAAGTCACGCTGAACTCCAAAGATTTGATGAACAAAATGGTAAATAAAAAAAAAAAAAAAAAGGGGGGATTGTAATAAATAGAATCATGTTTGTTAATCAAATCAGGCTTTCTTAAAGGCTGGTGAAAACTTACACTGTTTCGACTCTTCACATACTTAAATCGCAGGCATCCAGCGTGTTATCTGGTGCACTTTGATACCTCAAGGCCTAAATCACAGGCATCTGGTGTGTTTTAACACTTCAAAGGGAAGAGCTAAATTGTGAGATAAGCTGAAAAGAGTCTCCCCAAGGACACTGATAAAGATGAGGAGCTTTCAGCCTCACGACCATCAGGAGGCGGGACAAGACCGACCCCCTAGCAACACGTCGCTCAGACACGGAATATACCAGGATTGACACATATACGGGAACCAGAAGAGTATATAATCAACTACTTTCGGGAAGTGGGTGTGCGCCGTTGGCGGAGCAAAGACTCCCCGGCCGCCCAGCGCTGTTTTGCTTGTTGCCGCTTGCTTAATAAACTAATTTGATTAATTGGACTGGTTCCTGTCAATTATTGGGCTTCAATCTATAACACAACAGCAGGCCGTCCTCAAAGGTATCCTCATCGTCCAGGGTAGCCTGCCCAGGCTCCCCATCGCACTTGCCATCTACCCCCCTGCCACCCCAGTGAGTTCGTTTGGGATCTTGCCCCCCCTCCAGAATTCGCTGCTCAGGGTAACCCCTCTTAACAGCTGGACTGCAGCCTGCCTGCTGCTCCGTGCTCTCGGAGGAGCTGGAGAGATGGGAGAAGATAGACACCTGGTAAACCTTCTGGTGCTTTATCTCTGTCTCATTGTAGCCCATGAGGATGCTGTGGTGGGTGCAGCACTGCAAGGAAGGCTCCAAGGGTGCCTCTCCACTGGGCTGGGACAGGCTGGGGTCCGTGCCACGTTCCGGGGGTAGGGATGTCTCCATGTAGATGTGCCGCATGGAGCCTTACTTGCCTGGACTCCGAGTAGAGCTAGAGTCAGAACAGCCCATGCAGCAGCAGAAGAGGGACCATAAAGTGCCACAGGTCACAGTGCGAGGACAAGGGGTCAGAACTGTACCCCCACACACACTCAGGATGTCCAGGTGAGCCCTCTGCTATGGAGTGTACTGCAGTGCAGCATCTGGAAAGAGAGAGCAGGAGGACAGAGATCAGAATCACAGAATCACAGAATCTTCATGGTTGGAAAGGACCTTTGAGATCATCAAGTCCAACCAAACAACCTACAATCTCTGTCACTAGAGCATGCCCTGAAGTGCCCAATCTAGACGTTTCTTAAATACCTCTAGGGATGGTGACTCAACCACCTCCCTGGGCAGGCTGTTCCAGTGCCTGACCACTCTTTCAGTAAAGGAATTCTTCCTAATGTCTGATCTAAACCTCCCCTGCCGCAACTTCAGGCCATTTCCTCTGGTCCTGTCATTATTCACCTGGGAGAAGAGGCCAACACCCACCTCTCTACAACCTCCTTTCAGGTAGCTGTAGAGGGCAATGAGGTCTCCCCTCAGCCTCCTCTTCTCCAAGCTAAACATGCCCAGCTCCCTCAGCCTCTCCTCATATGACCTGGTCTCCAGACCCCTCACCAGCCTGGTAGCTCTCCTCTGGACACGCTCCACCACCTCAATGTCCCTCTTGTACAGAGGGGCCCAGAACTGAACACAGTACTCGAGGAGAGGCCTCACCAGTGCCGAGTACAGAGGCACGATCGCTTCCCTACTCCTGCTGGCCACGCTATTCCTGATACAAGCCAGAATGCTGTTGGCCTCCTTGGCCACCTGGGCACACTGCTGGCTCATGTTAAGCTGGCCGTCCACCAGCACCCCCAGGTCCTTTTCTGCTGGGCAGCTTTCCAGCAGCCACTCTTCCCCAAGCCTGTAGCGTTGCTTGGGGTTGTTGGGACCGAAATGCAGGACCCGGCACTTGGCCTTATTAAACCTCATACAGTTGGCCTTGGCCCATCGATCCAGCCTGTCCAGGTCCCTCTGTAGAGCCTCCCTACCCTCAAGCAGATCAACTCTCCCACCTAGTTTGGTGTCATCTGCAAACTTACTGAGGGCACACTCAATCCCCTCGTCCAGATCATTGATAAAGATATTAAACAAAACTGGCCCCAAAACTGAGCCCTGAGGGACACCGCTGGTGACCGGCCGCCAAGAGGATTTCACCCCATTGATCACAACTCTCTGGGCACGGCCATCCAGCCAGTTTTTAACCCAGCAAAGAGTACACTTGTCTATGCCATGATTTGCCAGCTTCTCCAGGAGAATGCTGTGGGGGACGGTGTCAAAGGCCTTACCAAAGTCCAGAGAGACAACGTCCACAGCCTTCCCCGCCTCCAGAAGGAAGGTCACATGGTCATAGAAAGAGATCAGGTTGGTTAAGCAGGACCTCCCTTTCCTAAACCCATGCTGGCTGGACCTGATCCCTTGGCTGCCCTGCGCTTGCCCTGAGAGCTCACTCAAGATGATCCTCTCCGTGATCTTTCCTGGTACCGAGGTCAGGCTGACAGGCCTGTAGTTTCCCGGATCCTCCTTCCGACCCTTCTTGTAGATGGGCATCACAGTAGCCACCCTCCAGTCATCTGGTACCTCCCCTGTTGACCAGGATTGTTGATCAATGATGGAGAGAGGCTTGGTGAGCTCTCCCGCCAGCTCCCTGAGTACTCTTGGGTGAATCCCATCTGGCCCCATAGACTTATGTGCGTCTAGGTGCAGAAGCAGATCGTTGACTACTTCCTCCTGGATTATGGGTGGGTTGTTCTGCTCTCCATCCTTATCTTCCAGCTCAGGAGGCTGAGCACCCTGGGGATAGCTGGTGTGACTATTGAAGACGGAGGCAAAGAAGGCATTAAGTATCTCAGACTTCTCCTCATCCTTGGTTGCAACTTTCCCCCCCGCACCCAGTAAGGGATGGAGATTCTCCCTGGCTCTCTTTTTGTTGATGTATTTATAAAAACTTTTTTTGTTGTCCTTTATATTAGTGGCCAAGTTGAGGTCCAGCTGGGCTTTTGCCTTCCTGATTTTCTCTCTGTATAACCTAACGAGATCTCTGTACTCCTCCTGAGTTGCCTGTCCCTTCTTCCAAAGGTGGTAAACCCTCCTTTTATTCCTAAGTCGTCCCATCAGAAGTTCCTTGTTCATCCAGACTGGCCATTTTCCCCACCCTTTAGACTTGCAACACTTGGGGACAGCCTGCTCCTGGGCCTTTAAGATCTCCTTCTTGAAGAGCGTCCAGCCTTCCTGGACCCCTTTGCCCTTCAGGACTGTCTCCCAAGGGACTCTCTCAACCAGTGTTCTGAACAGGCCAAAGCCCGCCCTCCGGAAGTCCAAGGTGGAGGTTTTGCTAACCCCCCTCCTTACATCACTACGAATTGAAAACTTGACCATTTCATGATCACTAAACCCAAGGCGGCCTCCGACCACCACATCTCCCACGAGTCCTTCTCTGTTTGTGAGCAGTAGGTCTAGCAAGGCACCTCCCCTGGTAGGCTCACCTACCAGTTGTGTCAGGAAGTTATCTTCCATGCACTCGAGGAACCTCCTAGCCTGCCTGCTCTCTGCTGTGTTGTATTCCCAGCAGATGCCCGGCAGGTTGAAGTCCCCAACCAGAACAAGGGCTGGCGATTGCGAGACTTCAGCCAGCCGCTTATAGAATACTCCATCTGTCTCCTCATCCTGGTCGGGTGGTCTGTAGCATACTCCCAGCACAAGATCTCCCTTATTTGCCTTCCCCTTCATCCTTATCCATAAACACTCGACTTTATCATCACTGGAATCTAGCTCTATCCAATCAAAACACTCCCTAATGTACAGAGCCACACCCCTGCCTCTCCTTCCTTGCCTGTCCCTTCTGAAGAGCTTATAGCCATTCATCGCAGCATTCCAGTCATGACAGTCATCCCACCACGTTTCCATGATGGCAACTACATCATAGCTGTCCTGCTGCACAATGGCTTCCAGCTCATCCCATTTGTTGTCCATGCTATGTGCATTCGTGTAGATGCACTTGAGCTGGGCTACCGATTTCACCCCCATCCTTGGCCCTTTATCCCTAGGCTCATTACTAGTGGGCCTGGTTTTATCCCCTTCCCCCTTCGATACTAATTTAAAGCCCTGTCCATGAGCCTTGCTACCTCTTGTCCTAATACCCTTTTCCCCTTTTGGGATAGGGTTTTCCCATTCTTAGTGAGTAGGCCCGGTGTCCTGTAGATCAAACTGTGATCATAGAACCCAAAGCCCTGCTGGTAGCACCAGTTTTGGAGCCAGGTATTGATCTGTCTGATTTTCTTGTTAACCCATTCATCAGTCCCCAAAACTGGAGGGACAGAGGAGAACACAATTTGTGCTCCCGAACCCTTGACAAGCCATCCCAAGGCCCTGAAATCTTTCTTCATTGCCCTCAGACGACTTCTCTCCAGCTCCTCACTGTCTGCCTGTAAGATCAAAAGAGGGTAATAATCTGAGGGCCGCATCAGGCCAGGAAGCTTCCTGCTTATATCCTTAACATGGGCCCCAGGGAGGCAGCAGACCTCCCTGTGGGAAGGGTCCGGCCTGCATATGGGACCCTCCGTTCCCCTCAGACTGGAACCCCCCATAACTATTGCCCTCCTCCTGCTCTTCACAGAAGCAGTCTTAATGTGTGGAGCTGGCTGCTTTGGCAACTCCTTGGATGGGGCTTTATCAGCATCCTTAATTCCCTCCTCATCTACCTCCAGAGGCCCATATCTGTTCTGTACGGGCACCCCGGGGGGGATGGGAGGTCTGGAGGGTGCTCTCCTGCTGCCCCGAGCAGGTACCCACTTCCATTCCCCCCCATCCTCTCCTAGTTCCCCTCCTTCTGCCTAGTGACAAGAGGGCAGGATCAGCCATCAGCCCAGGATCCCCGTCCTCGTCCAGCCTCTTGGCCACAAAGGACCTGATGGGACACAGGCAGCTCCCTGTACAGCCCTGCTTGGACCTTCCTCTCTGGGGATGGGAAGAGGAAACAGGCTGGTGTGGCTCTCCAGGGAACCCCATGGCATCACCTACCTGCAGGATCAGCACTTCCTTCCTGGCCTGGGCATGGAGAGGAGTTTCCAGCTGGGCTGGAGGCTACTGGGGACAAGTCTGGGCAAGTGGGGAGAAAGGGGCCTGCCCTCTGCCAGGGACTTGATGTGCTTGTGCTGTTCTGGAACGCAGGAGTCAGGCAGGTCAGACCAGTCCCAGGGGCTCAGGCCTGTAATCACCCCTTTGGGCAACAGCAACAAGATCTCCCAGTGCTCGCCAAGACCTTCCCCAGCTGCATGTGCTGAACGAGGCAGGGCTGATGCCTTATGCTGCCAGCCCCATGGCAAGGACGGGAACCTGACCTAACATCACAATTAGCTCTGCCAGCTTGGACCAGAGACCTCCACCACCTCAATTAGCAGCTGGGTGGTACTAGGGGCTGCAGAGTCCACCATGGGCTCTTGCACCATCCACCAACTCCAGTACCATCCACATATCACCCACTCCTGCCTGCCCTGAGGGCATGACCTCCTTGTTGCACGGGGCCTCACTTTTGATTTTCAGCCCAGTTTCAGAGCTGTGAGAATCTTGGCCATGAGTTTTTCTGGCATAAATACTGAAATGACTGTGAGAGACGAGGAGATGCAGGAAAAGCCACTGGCAGGCTGAGGAGCTCCAGAGCCTGGAAAACAGCCGATGCCTGGCAGCTCTGCCCTTTGCCTGTCCCCACAGCTCTGCCTGCTCCTGTGGAGAAAAGGCTTAGGGGCAGGTGTGCAATAGGGGAAGCAAGTGGGTCAAGGCCATCTGGAGAGCAAGGCTGCGCATAGTATTTTGACCCCTACCATAATGGGGATGGGAAGGTGGCAGGTCAGGGTGGTTGAGCCCAGGGATTTAATTTAAAAGGAGTGATGAAAGGTGGATGCCATCCAGAGGGACCTGGACAGGCTTGAGAGATGGGCCCGTGCAAACCTCATGAAGTTCAACCAGGCCAAGTGCAAGGTCCTGCACCTGGGTCACAGCAATCCCAGGCACAAATACAGGTTGGGCAGAGAATGGCTTGAGAGCAGCCCTGAGGAGAAGGACTTGGGGGTGCTGGTGGACAAGAAGCTCAACATGAGCCAGCAATGTGTGCTTGCAGCCCAGAAAGCCAACTGCATCCTGGGCTGCATCAAAAGAAGCGTGGCCAGCAGGTCGAGGGAGGTGATTCTGCCCCTCTACTCTTCTCTGGTGAGACCCCACCTGGAGTACTGTGTCCAGCTCTGTAACCCCTCAGCACAAGAAGGACATGGACCTGTTGGAGTGGGTCCAGCAGAGGGCCACGAAGATGATCAGAGGGCTGGAGCACCTGTGCTATGAAGACAGGCTGAGACAGTTGGGGTTGTTCAGCCTGGAGAAGAGAAGGCTCTGAGGAGACCTTATAGCAGCCTTCCAGTACCTAAAGGGGGCCTACAGGAAGGATGGGGAGGGACTCTTTAGTGTAGTGATAGGACGAGGGGTAATGGTTTTAAACTGAAAGAGGGGAGATTTAGATTAGATATTAGGAAGAAATTTTTCACTATGAGGGTGGTGAGGCACTGGAACAGGTTGCCCAGGGAGGTTGTGGATGCCCCATCCCTGGAAGTGTTCAAGGCCAGGCTGGATGTGGCTTTGATGAGCCTGGTCTAGTGGGAGGTGTCCCTGCCCATGGCAGGGGGGTTGGAACAAGACAGTCTTTAAGGTCCTTTCCAACCCAAACCATTCTATGATTCTATGATGATTCTATAACCATGCACCAGCACATGCTGGGGGATGACTAGCTGGAAAGCACCTTGGCAGAAAAGGACCTGGGGGTCCTGGTCATCATGAGCCAGCAATGTGCCCTTGCCACAAAGAAGGCCAACAGTATCCTGGGCTGCATTCAACAAAATATTGCCAGCAGGTAGAGGGAAGTGATCCTTCCCCTCTACTCAGCACTGGCGAGGCCACACCTGAAAGTGTGCAGCAAAGGGACACTAAGATAATTAAGGGATTGAAGCATCTCTCTTATGATGAAAGGCTGGGACTATTCAGCCTGGAGATCTGAAGGCTCGGGGGGGAACTTATCGATGTATATAAATACCTGAAGGGAGGATGCACCTTGGGCACCTCCACCCTCAGCCCATCTGTCGCAGGGGCAGCCTGTGAGCTTTGTTGGCCCAGGAACCTCCAGATGGAGGAAACACTGCTCATCCCTGGGGACTATGCCCTCCCCGTCTCCCTCCCCATACAGCCCTTGGCTGGTGGCTCACTGCAGTGGCTGTCCAGAGGAAAGCTGCCATCTGTCCTGCTGGGCATCCCAACCACAAGCACTGCTCTGAATCTGGAAACAACAGGGCCAAGCAGATGAACAAAATCCCCAAAGGGATGCTCAGAGACACCAAACACCCAAGTGCACCCCCTTTCTAGCACCCTGAAAGTTCTGCATCCTGTCACCTTGCAGGTGGGAAGCCAGCTTCAGCAGGTAACTCACTGTGCTCGTCACCTGAACTTGCCTACCCCAGGAAACAGGTTGTTCTTTCATTCCATTTCCAATAAGATTTGTAATTAACAGGCACTTGTGGCCAATCCCTGAGAGCTGGCCAGCCCAAAAGCCACCACCAGCAGTGCTGGGGAAGGGCACTGCCAGCAACCAGCCAGAACAGAGATGCGACATGCCAGCTCCCAAGGAACACTTGCAGCAGGGCAAATCAACGCCATAGCATAACAAACCTCTGGTCTAAAGCCTCAACAAAAGGTCTTTGTAAAGATCATCTCCTCCTGGCACCCCACATGGGGCCTATACAAAGGCAGGTAGAAAAGCAGGTGAATGCCCGCAGCTGTGGGCAGATGCCGAGGTGGTAACACACTGTGCTCTGCCTGCCTGGAAGGTGGAGAGCTCTTCCGCCAGGCTGCTACTTCCCTCCTCCATCCCTGGGGGAGATTTGCACCACGACTTCCGTGGCGCAGTCAACTGCTGGGAAGTAAAATCAGCAACAGGCAGAAAGAGTCAGCACGGTGTGGCAGGAGAAAGCTATATCCTTCCTGCACACGTCCATGCTGGGACAAATATAGTTTCCTTTATTTCTCCTTCCCACGTCCCTCTGCAGTCACAGCCCTTCCTGAATCCTCATGCAGGCAGGCTGAGCCCTTTGCTCCCCAGTGGCAGCTGCCTTTCAGGAGAATGGGTCCATCAGGAAAGGTTGACATGCTGACACCACAAATCCCTCCCAGACAAGACCTCAACATCAGTCACCAGGTGATGCCAGCACTAGACAGTAGTGCACATGCCTAGCACAAGGGGCTGCACCTCATTTTGCTAATCCAGATACTGTCGCCTGAAGCATTGTGCTGGGAAATGCCAGGATTCCCCATCCAACCCCAAAAGTGTCTCCAAGTACACTTTTGGATCCTTGTAAATCCTCCCAGAGGGCTGCCGGGCAGCCTGGAACTGAGAACAGCTGGAGCACTGCTCCTCATGCTCTTGCAAGGTACCATGGTCAGGGGTGGTTCCCTTCCCCCTTCCCCTAGCCTCTGGGGTTTCTCTTGCCTGTGTTTAGCTCTACCTCCCAGGGCAGCTCCTCCACACTGAGAGCCCAGCCAGCTCTCAGCAGAGCTCAGCCTCTTACAGCACCCAGAGGGAGCCCACTGTCCCCCTATAGAGCCAGAGAGCAACATGGGGACCAGGGACTCCTGCACCCACAGCAGGGATGGGGAGATAGCACCTGGTCACCTCTAACTTCTCCTCCGTCTGAGACAGGCATCTCTGGAGACCTGCTTCTGGCCACGTGGATGGTCTGGGTCCTCACCAGCTCAGCTGAGCAGCAGAGAATCACAGAATCGTAGGGTTGGAAGGGACCTCTGGAGATCATCTAGTCCAACCCCCCCTGCCAGAGCAGGGTCGTCTTAGAGCAGGTTGCACAGGAACGTGTCCAGGCGGGTTTTGAATGTCTCCAGAGAAGGAGACTCCACCACCTCTCTGGGCAGCCTCTTCCAGTGCTCTGCCACCCTCAAAGGAAAGAAGTTCCTCCTCATGTTGAGATGGAACCTCCTATGTTTGAGTTTGTGCCCATTACCTCTTGTCCTGTCCCCGGGCACCACTGAAAAGAGCCTGGCCCCATCCTCCTGACACCCACCCTTTAAGTATTTATAAGTGTTGATAAGATCCCCCCTCAGTCGTCTTTTTTCCAGACTGAAGAGACCCAAGTCCCTCAGCCTTTTTTCATAAGAGAGGTGTTCCAGTCCCCTAATCATCTTGGTAGCCCTTTGCTGTACCCTCTCCAGCAGTTCCCTGTCCTTCTTGAACCGGGGAGCCCAGAACTGGACACAGTACTCCAGATGCAGCCTCACCAGGGCAGAGTAGAGGGGGAGGATGACCTCCCTCGACCTGCTGGCCACACTCTTCTTGATGCACCCCAGGATGCCCTTGGCCTTCTTGGCCACAAGGGCACATTGCTGCCTCATGGTCATCCTGTTGTCCACCAGGACTCCCAGGTCTCTTTCAGCTGAGCTGCTCTCCAGCAGGTCAGCCCCCAACCTGTACTGGTGCATGGGGTTATTCCTCCCCAGGTGCAGGACCCTACACTTGCCCTTGTTGAATTTCGTGAGGTTTCTCTCTTTGCCAAGATCTCCAGCCTGTCCAGGTCTCTCTGTATGGCGGCACAGCCTTCTGGTGTGTCAGCCACCCCTCCCAGCTTTGTGTCATCAGCAAACTTGCTGAGGGTGCACTCTCTGTCCCTTCATCCAGGTCATTGATGAATATATTGAAGAGGACTGGACCCAGTACTGACCCCTGGGGAACACCACTCATCACGGACCTCCAACTAGACTCTGTGCCCCTAATCACGACCCTCTGAGCTCTGTCTTCCAACCAGTTATCTATCCACCCCACTGCCCATTCATCTAGCCCACTCTTCCTAAGCTTCTCTATGAGGATGCTGTGGGAGACCATGTCGAATGCCTTGCTGAAGTCAAGGTAGACCACATCCACTGCCCTCCCCTCATCTATCCATCCAGTCATGCCATCATAGAAGGCTATCAGATTAGTCAGACACGATTTCCCCTTGGTGAGTCCATGCTGAGTACTTCCAATAGCTTTCTTTTCCTCCACATGCCTTGAGATGATGCCCAGAACGAGCTGTTCCATCATCTTTCCAGGGATGGAGGTGAGGCTGACCAGCCTGTAGTTCCCTGGCTCCTCCTTCTTGCCTTTTTTGAAGACTGGAGTGACATTGGCTTTCCTCCAGTCCTCAGGCACCTCGCCTGTTCTCTAGGACCTTTCAAAGATGATGGAGAGCGGCCTGGCAATGACTTCCACCAGCTCCCTCAGCACTCTCGGGTGCATCCCATCCGGACCCATGGACTTGTGGATGTCTAATTGATCTAAGTGATCCCTCACTCGATCCTCCTCAACCAAGGGGAAGTCTTCTTCTTTCCCCGTTACTTTCCCTAAAGCCTGGGACTCTTGAGGGCTTTAATGACACCCTTCTTCTGGTGGCTGGGGACCATGGCGGCGACAGCGAGAAAGAAATGAATGCAGCACTGTTTGTTTACAGCAAAACACCCCTATTTGGCACTGGGTCTCTTGAGGTGAGAAGAAGGTGATCCTTAGCTGCCACTGCCTGAAGTGGTATCCAGGATGAAAACTGCATCCTGGGGTTACAGAGAGTAACTGTTGTTTAGATTGAGAGGGCCTGGGAGTTTGTCACCTTTCCCAAGAGAACAGTGGAAAGGCTGACACAGGATGCAGGTGACTGATGTGTTTGGGACCCATGTGTCGCAGACGGAGTGATTAACCTCACTCATAAGAGAGAAGCAGTGAACTATTTATTGATATAAAACAGTGATTTAACAAAGTTTGATAGTGAATGCGACAGTGTTTGCAACAGTGTTTTCGAGATTCGATGGCAAGGTACACTTGGTTATTTACTGCATAGAGGACAGGGTCAGACAAAACTGTCAGGGAGACCCTCCCACTGAGTCACGAGGTTTGGAAAGGATCCCCTTGCTTTCTAAACTCAGAGAGGAGTCTAGGTGCGGCTGGATCCAATCCTAGTCCCAGACTTGGTCAATGGTTTATGTCTAAAGGATTATATATGTGTAATCAATCCTTTATATCACTTAGCAAGGTTTCACAGTTTAGCGTGCTATTAGTCACTTACTGAGGATCTGTTGCGGCAAGGAATCTCTAAACCTTGAGGAGTAACCTTGAGTGGCGTCCCTACTCAAGGGGAGATCAAGTGCCGTGCAGGAGAGCTCAAAGGGCTCTTGGGCTGTCCGCTATTGATAGAGTAAGATAATTGACCTATAGTCATATTTGCATAGCAACAAGATGTCTAGGTCCCTATTCTGGACAGTGTTTGGCTATGTTGCCATCAATTCCCCAAAGTCCAGATGCAACCCATCACAACTCCCACTGACAGTTATGGCTTGACCAGGAGCTGGGGAAGGGGGAAGGGGGAGAGCACACAGCCACACTGTGTTCAGACCCCTCCAGCTGTGAGGGGTATTTGAATGGGGCCAGGTGAGCTGTTAGACAGCCAGGGCCAAACCTAAGGACCTGCAGCTCCCAGCAGGCATCCTCCCCTCCACAGGGCACTCAGGGAGGGCTGAGCTATACCTCTGCCTTCCTCTGTGTTTTTCCCACTCCTGGTTTTCCCAGATTCTCCTCTGAACAGGGAGCCTCCCCCACCATCCTCTAGCCCATGTGAAAAGTTGTGTTGCTGTGTTCTTTCTGAATTTCTGATTCCTCCCCTGTCTCTCCGGGAGCCTGAGGCTGTTCCCCAGGTGAACCTGGTGCCCACTGTGTCCCTGCTGCTGGCTGTGCCCATCCCCTACAGTAACATCAGGGAGGTGATGGCTGAGCTTTTCTCTGGGGATGGCGACACTGTGTCTGTAGCCTTGCAGCAGCCCTTGGTCTATCACATCAACGCCAAGCAGGTACGGCCTACAGTAGGCCTCCCCATTGAAATAGAGAGGAGAAGGAATGGCTTTTTAAGCACATACCTCTTCTGTTTGGTGGAGGTGGGGCAGTGACATGGTGTTATCTTCGTGGGGAACTTATTTTGAAGTTGCCTCCTTGCAGTGTTTGCTCCAATAAAAGGCAGCATCGTTTTCCCAAAAGAGAAACAGGAGATACCTGTTTAGTACTTGGTGGTGAGTGCTGTGGTGTGGCAAATACTGGCCTGGAAGGTGGCATTCGCTTCAGGATGAGAATTGGTCATAGATGGTCAGAGGTGGATTTGGTTATTGGGGAGGCTGTTTCCTCAAGGCTGAAGATGACTAGGGGCAAGTTTTGTTAATGGAGATTCAAGAATACAAATGGGTGTTTTGATGCTGCTTCAGTTTTGAAGGAGAAACAGTGTTAGCTAAAAAGCTATTCTAGATCAGTGACAGAAGGAAAACAGTAACGAAGGACTAAATAAAAGAAACACCATGTGACAGGTGACAGTAAAGCAGGTTAGAGAAGGAACAGTTTACACTAATTGCAACGAAATACAGAACCCCAACAGCAGAATGACAAAATTTGAATGAGAGTGACTATACCAGGCATAAAAGGAGCTCAAGCAATGGAGCAGGCAGGGCAAGCCAGAGCGTCTATGGAGGATGTGAGGGCCATAAGTTGTGGCTCTCGGCATGTTACAGAACAGATTTGCCACATGTGTTACAAGGCATGTGTCTCAGCAAAGTGCCTGCCTGCCTTTGAGGGACCCCTCGGTTGCTAGGAGAACAAGAATAACTCCTCCAGCTCCCTGCTGTACCCCTGGGGTTCTCAAGGAAGAAACCAAACCAGACCAAGTCCTGTTTTGGGCCCAGTTACCTGTAAACAACCCATGATGTGCCACTTGGACACCATTGGTGCAAATCAGTGAGGAGCTGGAGAGGATATAGAATCATAGAATAGTTTGGGTTGGAAGGAACCTTTCAAGGTCATTTAGTCCAACCCCCCTGCAAGGAGCAGGGACATCTTCCACTAGATCAGGTAGCTCAGAGCCCCATCCAACCTGACCTTGGATGTTTTCAGGGATGGGGCATCTACTGCCTCTCTAGGCAACCAGTGCTTCATCACCCTCATTGTAAAAAATGTCTTCCTTATATCTAGTCTAAATCTACCCTCTTTTAGTTTAAAATCATTACCCCTCGTCCTATCACTACAGGCCCTATTAAAAATACTGTCCCTGTCTTTCTTAAAAGCTCCCTTTAAGTACTGGAAGGCCACTATAAGGTCTCCCTGGAGCCTTCTCTTCTCCAGGCTGAACAACCCTAGCTCTCTCAGCCTGTCTTCATAGGAGAGGTGTTCCAGCCCTCAGATCATCTTCGTGGCCCTCCTCTGGACCTACTCCAACAGGTCCATGTCCTTCTTATGTTGGGGACTCCAGAGCTGGACACAGTACTCCAGGTGGGGTCTCACCAGAGAAGAGTAGAGGGGCAGAATCACATCCCTCGACCTGCTGGCCATACTTCTTTTGATGCAGCCCAGGATGTGGTTGGCTTTCTGGGCTGCGAGTGTACATTGCTGGCTCATGTTGAGCTTCTCGTCCACCAGCACCCCCAAGTCCTTCTCCTCAGGGCTGCTCTCAATCCAGCTCTCAGTCCCCAGCCTGCATTGATACCAGGGGTTGCTGTGACCCAGGTGCAGGACCTTGCACTTGGCCTGGTTGAACTGTCTATGCCACTGATGAAGATATTAAACAGTACTGGTCCCAATATGAACCCCTGAGGGGCACCACTTGTCACCAATCTCCATCTGTATCTTGAGCCATTGACCACTATCCTCTGGATGCGACCATCCAGCCAGTTCTTTATCCACTGAACAGCCCACCCATCAAATCCATATTTAGAGAGAAGGATGTTGTGGGGGACTGTGTCAAAGGCCTTTCAGAAGTCCAAGTAGATGACATTCATAGCTCTTCCCTTGTCCACTGATGTAGTCACTCCATCACAGAAGGCCACTAGGTGGGTCATGCAAGATTTGCCCTTGGTGAAGCCATGCTGGCTCTCTCAAATCACCTCCCTGTCCTCCATGTGCCTTAGCATAGCTTCTAGGAGGATTTGTTCCATGATCTTCCCAGGCACAGAGGTGAGGCTGACAGGGCGGTAGTTCCCAGGGTCCTCCTTTCTCCCCTTTTTAAAAATGGGTGCGATGTTTCCCTTTTTCCAGTCACCAGGGACTTCACCTGACTGCCACGACTTTTCAAATATCATGGAGAGTGGCTTGGCAACTACATCAGCCAAGTGATCTCCTTCTATGACAAGGTGACCTGCTTGGTGGATGAGGGAAAGGTTGTGGATGTTGTTTACCTGGACTTTAGTAAGGCCTTTGATACAGTTTCCCACAGCATCCTCCTGGAGAAACTGGCTGCCCATGGCGTGGATGGGAGTACTCTTTGCTGGGTTAAAAAGCTGGCTGGAGGGTCGGGCCCAGAGAGTGGTGGTGAATGGAGTTAAATCCAGTTGGTGGCCAGTCACGAGTGGTGTTCCCCAGGGCTCGGTATTGGGGCCAATTCTCTTTAATATCTTTATCAATGATCTGGACGAGGGGATCGAGTGCACCCTCAGTAAGTTTGCAGACGACACCAAGTTGGGTGGGAGTGTTGACCTGCTGGAGGGTAGAAAGGCTCTGAAAGAGGGATCTGGACAGGCTGGATCGATGGGCTGAGGCCAGTGGTATGAGGTTCAACAAGGCCAAGTGCCGGGTCCTGCACTTGGGTCACAACAACCCCACGCAGCATTACAAGCTTGGGGAAGAGTGGCTGGAGAGTTGCCTGGCAGAAAAGGACCTGGGGGTGATGGTCGACTGCCAGCTGAATATGAGCCAGCAGTGTGCCCAGGTGGCCAAGAAGGCCAACAGCATCCTGGCCTGTATCAGGAACAGTGTGGTGAGCAGGACTAGGGAAGTGATTGTCCCCCTGTACTTGGCACTGGTGAGACCCCCACCTCGAGTACTGTGTTCACTTTTGGGCCCCTCTGTACCACAAAAAAGACATTGAGGTGCTGGGGCGTGTCCAGAGAAGGGCAAGGAAGCTGGTGAGGGGTCTGGAGAACAAGTCTTATGAGGAGCAGCTGAGGGAGCTGGGCTTGTTTAGCCTAGAGAAAAGGAGTCTGAGGGGAGACCTTATAGCTCTCTACAACTACCAGAAAGAGGGTGTAGCAGGGTGGGGGTCGGTCTCTTCTCCCAAAAGTAACAGGCAATAGGACAAGAGGAAATGGCCTCAAGTTGCACCAGGGGAGATTTAGACTGAATATTAGGAAAAAATTCTTCACCAAAAGTATTATCAAGCATTGGAACAGACTGCCCAGGGAAGTGGTTGAGTCACCATCCCTGGAGGTATTTAAAAGATGGGTAGACGTGGTGCTTAGTGACATGGTTTTGTGGTTATTTTGTCAGGGTTAGGTTGATGGTTGGACTTGATGATTTGAAAGGTCCCTTCCAACCAAGATGATTCTATGATTCTACTCAAGGGGAGATCCTGGTGTGCAGCCCACTGCCGTGCCGGAGAGCTCAAAGGGCTTTTGGGCTGTTCACTATTTATGGGGTGTCCTGGTTCTGGCGGGGATAGGGTTAATTCTCCCCAGGCTTGGGCAGGGACACAGGTATTCCATCCCATGTGAGCCATGCCCACTCTGAGATACCGGGGGAGGGGGCAGGAAGTCACCGCTTGGAGTGGGCTGGGGCATCCCGGGTCCGCGACAGTGAGTAGCGGTTCCGTAATCATATTTGTATATTCCTCTGTCTGTGTTATTGTTGTAGTTTTCTTGTTCCCTTTGCT
This sequence comes from Larus michahellis, assembly GCF_964199755.1. Classification (NCBI taxonomy): domain Eukaryota; kingdom Metazoa; phylum Chordata; class Aves; order Charadriiformes; family Laridae; genus Larus; species Larus michahellis. The sequence goes on along the minus strand of NC_133929.1, from coordinate 18,379,797 downwards.
GTTCTGTTAAATTGCCTTTGTCTCAACCCAAGAATTTTGCCTTTTTCTTCCAATTCTTCCCATACTGGGAAAGCCTGAGAGAGTGGCACGTGGTTCTTTGTTGCCATCTGAGGCCAAACCACAACATTGGTACATTGGGCACCGTCTCTCAGAATTTATTAATAATTACACCCAGTCTATGGGGGAAACGAGGGAGGATACTTTCCCCAGCTCTTTTGCTCCCTTTTCTCCTTTGGGTCAGGTATGACAGCTTTTGAGAATTTTGAATATCCTTGGGATGCTCAGACCAGCATGTTCCTAGTGTTATGTCTGCTGAATACGTTCCAGGTCTTGTTTAAGGTTAAACAGCTATTTAAGACTACCACCCAGAGATCTGCTCCGAGGCTGGATAGTCAGGGGTGGCATGGCATGTGGGAGAACATGGGCAGGTACCTAGAGAACTTCTCACCTCCAATGGTCTGGGACTTCACCCCTGAACAATTACAGGACCCTGACAGAGTAGTAGAATCTCTGAAGGGAAAATGCTGTGGCTATTCTAGAGAGGCACGACTCCCCGCACTCTGCTGGGCCCTGGCCAGTATCTACCAGGCACTGCTCAGAATTACGCAGCACCCTCAGGGGAAAGAGATGGAGACCAGTCCGACAGACACTGCGACTACTGCAACCCCTGTGGCAGCCACTGCCGCTGAACCAGGGAACCAACCTGTGCCAGTATCAGTTGCCCCCATACAGAAGAAGAAGTACACGAAGAAATCAGTTCGCTTAGTAAGGGATGATGATGAACCAGGGCCATCACGAGAGCAGGAGGAAGAGGCAGAACCAGAGATAATTACTTGAATCGTATCCCTGAGTGAGCTGCGGGATATGCGAAAGGATTTCAGCCGACTTTCAGGCGAGCACATTGTCACCTGGCTGCTCCGGTGCTGGGATAACGGGGCCAGTAGCCTGGAATTAGAGGGTAGGGAAGCCAGGCAGCTGGGATCCCTGTCTAGGGAAGGCGGCATTGACAAGGCAATTGGGAAGAAGACCCAAGCCCTCAGCCTCTGGAAACGACTCCTGTCAGGCGTGAGGGAGAGGTACCCCTTCAGTGAAGATAACGTATGTCAACCAAGCAAGTGGACTACCATGGAAAGAGGTATCCAGTACCTGAGAGAATTAGCTGTGCGGGAGATGATTTATTATGCCTTGGACAATGCAGACGTACCCACAGACCCTGATGAGGTCCAATGCACAAGGCCCATGTGGCGGAAGTTTGTACGGAGCGCACCATCGTCATATGCCAACTCACTGGCAGTAATGGAATGGAAAGGTGAAGAGGGACCAACGGTGGATGAGGTGGCTGGCTGGTTCCAGTGATATGAAGAAAGTCTCTCTTCCTCCCACACAAGAAGTGAGTAACGGATACTATGACCAGGATTAGAGGGGCCCTGCCTCTGGCCAGGTGGAGGAAAGGGACAACCGGGTTTATTGGACGGTGTGGATTCGATGGCCTGGCACATCAGACCCACAGGAGTATAAGGCTCTAGTGGACATGGGTGCACAGTGCACTCTAATACCATCAAGCTATAGAGGGGCAGAACCCATTTGTATTTGTGGGGTCACAGGGGGATCCCAGGAGTTGACTGTACTGGAGGCGGAAGTGAGCCTAACTGGGAATGAGTGGCAAAAGCATCCCATTGTGACTGGCCCAGAGGCTCCATGCATCCTTGGTATAGACTACCTCAGGAGAGGGTATTTTAAGGACCCAAAAGGGTACCGGTGGGCCTTTGGCATAGCTGCCTTGGAGACGGAGGAAGTTAAACAGTTGTCTACCTTGCCTGGTCTCTCAGAGGATTCTTCTGTTGTGGGGTTGTTGAGGGTCGAAGAACAACAGGTGCCGATTGCTACCACAACGGTGCATCGGTGGCAATATCGCACTAACCGAGACTCTCTGATTCCCATCCATAAGCTGATTCGTCAACTAGAGGTTCAAGGAGTGATCAGCAAGACTCGCTCACCCTTTAACAGTCCCATATGGCTGGTGCAAAAATCTAATGGAGAGTGGAGGCTAACTGTAGACTATCGTGGCCTGAATGAAATCACGCCACCACTGAGCGCTGCCATGCTTGTTTAGCCTGGAGAAAAGGAGTCTGAGGGGAGACCTTATAGCTCTCTACAACTACCAGAAAGGAGGGTGTAGCAGGGTGGGGGTCGGTCTCTTCTCCCAAAAGTAACAGGCAATAGGACAAGAGGAAATGGCCTCAAGTTGCACCAGGGGAGATTTAGACTGAATATTAGGAAAAATTTCTTCACCAAAAGTATTATCAAGCATTGGAACAGGCTGCCCAGGGAAGTGGTTGAGTCACCATCCCTGGAGGTATTTAAAAGATGGGTAGACGTGGTGCTTAGTGATTTGGTTTAGTGATGGTTTTTGTCATAGGTTGATGGTTGGACTCGATGATCTGAAATGTCCCTTACAACCTAGGCAATTCTATGATTCTGTAACTCTGGGGTGCATCTCATCAGGTCCCATAGACTTCTGTATGTTCAGGTTCCTCAGGTGGTCACAAACCTGATCTTCTCTTACAGTGGGAAGGACTTTGCTCCCCCAGTCCCTGCCTTGAGGTCCATCCACTTGAGAGGTGTGGGGAGAGATGTTGCCAGTGAAGACTGAGGCAGAGAAGTTGAGTACCTCAGCCTTCTCCTCGTCTGTTATTAACAGTTTGCCAGTCGTGTTCATCGGGGGGGTACACTTTCTTTAACCTTCCTTTTCTGGATAACATACCTATAGAAGGCCTTCTTATTATTCTTTGTGTCCCTTGCCAAGTTCAGCTCCAGCTGCACCTTGGCCTTCCTGACCCCACCCCTACACAACCAGGTAGCATCCCTATACTCTTCCCAGCATACCTGATCCTGCTTGAACTGCCCGTGCTTTTCCTTCTTGCCCTTTAGTTTGACTAGCAGGTCTCAACTCAGCCATGCTGATCTCTTGCCTTCCTTTCCTGATTTCTTACACCTGGGGATCAAGAGCTCTTGTACTCTGTGGAAAGCATCCTTGAAGATCTGCCAGTTCTGTTCTGCTCCCTGTCACGTCCCACTCTCAGGAAAGAGGGGGGGTAAGTGACTGAGATTCGTAAATCCCCCACGGTGCGGACTAAGGTGAGATAAATCTCAAGGTCCATATAGAAACATTTATTAGCTTCCCAAAATGATTAGTATAAGTCTGAACAAGTCCACAATAATTGGTTAGGTATATGACAAATTATGGCAAGTGGTGGGGTGTACATCGTGTTAGTTAACAACAGATATACAACAACTTATGACAAGCAGTACTTAAGGTCATTACTTAACAACTTTAACCATTAATTACTCTAATTGCTACTTAACAACTCTAAGAGAAAAGAGAAACCAAGGGATAGAGAAAAGAAAAGACAGAGGGAAAAGATAAAGAGTTCACCAATCCCAGTTCCAGCATTGAACCATCCATAACTTTGGGGGGGGACTTTGTAGGAGCAATCTTCTATAAACACCCCCATTGTACTAGTCTTCCTCCCCTTTTATGTTTGCTGAATTAGCACAGCCCGCCCCACTCATTATGGGGCAGTTTCATCTCAGGTGATCTCAGGTTTCATCCCCCTCCCAGGTGATGTGTAGCATGATTTGGGTGGAGAGATGAGTGCTGTAGTCATACATGTTTAGCATGATCTCTATAATCTTCATTAGCATATGCAGGGGTGTGCACTTTCATATGCATTTCACGGATAATGAAGCAAAGGTCACTCATTGGACACAATGGCCTCGAGAACTGAGAACTAGCAAGCTCACCACATGAGTGGCAGAACTATCTTGTCTTCACAAGACAGTTCTCCCACACTTTCAGGCGCCAGAAGCGTTAGCCTTATCAGTTCTTTGAAGGCCAAGCCTGCATTATTTATTTCCTTGTGAGTGTTTGAGGCATTCCATTGAAGGCTTGGAGGGCCTTCTGCCCCTCGTCAGGGAATTTACAGTCTGTCTCTTACACTCCCTTGTCCCTGAGGGCAGTTTCCCAGGGCGTCCCACTCACTAACTCCTTGAAGAGGAGGTAGGGCTGTCTTATTACCTGGCTTAAGAATTTATCCTCCATGCACTCCAGGAGTCTCCTGGATTGACTACAGCTCACTGTGATACTTTTCCAGCAGATGTCGGGGTGGTTGAAGTCCCCCAGCAGGATGAGAGCCTGTGAGCATGATGCCTCCTGTAGCTGGAGTAAGAAGGCTTCGTCAATAGGCTCCCCTTGATAGGGTGGCCTGTAGTAGACACCAACCACAAGGTTCCCCTTGTTGCCTCAGTGTCTAATTCTTACCCATAAGCTTTCAACCTGCTCATGGCTATTCTTCAGAGACAGCTCTTCACACTCTATCCATTTCTTGATGTAGAGGGCAACCCCTCCACCCCTCCTTCCTTGCCTGTCCCTTCTGAACAGCCTGTTTTAGTGGCCAGTCCAGCCCAAACCATGACACCATCAATAGTTGCGCTCCAATCATGGGATTCGTCCCACCGAGTTTCAGTAATGGCAACCAGGTCATAGCTTTCTAGCAGCATGGTGGCTTCCAGCCCCTCCTGTTTGTTGCCCATGCTGCATGCATTGGTGTAGAGGCGCTTCAGCTGGGCTGTCAGCCGTGTCACCTTCTTAGAGGAACACCCCTTAATTCCTTTGAGGTATTTCACTGGTGTTTCCCTCTTGGCTCCTATGACCTCATGAGCCCCTGGCTCATCTCCATAAGACTTCAAGTGTGCTGCAGTGTAGCCAGCACATCTCAGAGCAACAGGCTGAAGGCCCTCGCTAGCACTCTATCCCTCTAACTTTGGTGTGTCATCCCAGAGCTTGTCACGGGCAAGCCTGATATTATCCCCTTCCCCCTTCAAGCCTAGTTTAAAGCTCTGTCAGCGAGCCCCGCTAGCTCATGAGCAAAGACCCTCTTTCCCATTTGAGAAAGGTGAATCCCATCTGACACCAGCAAGCCTGGTGCCATGTAGACCATCCCATTATCGAAAAAGCCAAAATTCTGGTGGTGTCACCAGCCATGGAGCCATGTATTAATAGACTGAGCCCGTCTGTTTCTTCCAATGTCACTGCCTGCAACTGAAAGGCTAGAGGAAAAAATTACTTGTGCTTCAGATTCCCTTACCAACCATCCCAAGGCTCTGAAGTCTCTTTTGATTGCCTTTGGACTATGCATTGTGGCTTTGTTGCCACCCACATGGAAGAGCAATAATGGATAATTGTCCGAGGGCCCTACCAGGCTAGGAAGTTTCCTTGTGATGTCCTTAACTTGGGCCCCAGGGAGGCAGCAGACTTCCCTAAGAGGAGGGTCTGTCCGGCATATTGGACCCTCTGTTCCCCTCATATGATCGCTGATGGAAAGGCAGAAGTGTTCAGCCTCTATGCTGTGTATTTATATAGAAGCAGAGTGCTTTGTCATTTAAAGATGATAATGTACTTTATTGACCATTAGTCACTGAGTATATCGATCATCATCTTTTAGGAATTAGCGTTATCCAGTCCTGCCTGTTTAAATATTTGCACTCAGTTATCTGAGGAAGATTCTGGCTTGATCACAATGGTTATGAAGAAACTTTGGTATACCAGGGAGGTCATGCAGGCCTGGGAGAGAGCTGGTGCATATGTGTGCCATTTGTGGGCAGGGGCAGGCTGATTCTGCCTGCACTCTGAGGTGACTGGAAGCCATGTGAAGGTATCAGTGTGTTTTGGGGCTTGAGCAGATCTATGCTGCTGAGCAGCTGGATGTTTGCACAGGTGCCCTCCCCTGGTAATGTCCTCATAAGACTTTTTTTATGACTTTGAGATCATAGCTGCCTCTGCTTCTGTCTGAACCCTCCTTAGCCTATGGTACAGTGAGTTAATGTGCCTGTATTCAAGAAGAGGGAGCAATTTGATTTGATCCACTATAAGCTCTTTAATTTGATGTCTGTCCTCAGACAAACAATGTAAAAGTTGACATTGGGTTCAGATTAATAACTAGTAATGACTTGAACTTCTAGGGGACATTTGCCTTATTGTTACCAAACACTCTGTACAAAAGCTCTAAGTGATGCATGATATTAACAGAGGTGTACCTGCAGGTGAAGAACTGGGTAACTGAGAGAAGTCAGTGTGTCTGTTGGGATGGATATGTCACTTGAGAGGGATGTCACTTTGGCAGAAGGATTGTGTTTCCTGCTGGTCACATCCTGTATTTGGGTGACCAGCCCCAGGTGATGCAGCTGGGGATGGGTCTGTCCTGGCAGGGATTGGCAGATTGCGGCTGTTTCCATTCGGAAGGGGCTGAGTGAGGAAGATGGCAGTGAATCCCATTCCCAGTGATCCCAGTGCTGCTGTCTGACCCCGTGTCCCCTCTCCTGCAGGTGAACCACTTCCTGCACTCCTATTCGCTGGTGGCTCATGACCTGCCAGCCAGAGCAACTCCAGTGCCTGCCGGAGCTCTTCTCCAGCACCATGGAGGAGCACACTCAGCTCTTGGCACAGGTGTAGGGGGCGACGCTGGTGCCTCTGGAGCTGGAGTCCAGGCTGGGAAGCCTCATCGGTTGCTTTCAGCTCTACCTGCGGGAGGCACAGGCTGTGTGCACCCAGTCCTGGGCCCGCTTCCATCCACTGCATATGGCGGGGGGCTGCACCCTCATCACTGCTTCCTGTTTGCTCTGCTACACGGCCTCAGAGCTGGCCACATCCTCTCACTGTCAGGAAAATCAGTCTGCTGGGACTGAGGGTAGCAGCCTGTCCTTGCTGACATGCTGGCCATGATATCCTTACCGCGTCTGTTGTGCCTGCAGGTTCCTCTTTGAGTCGCTGGGCTTCATGGTGAGCAGCATGTGCCTCCTACTGGGGATTTCCCTTGTGATGCGTGTGGACTGTGCCATCAGCACCTGCTTCAGCCAGCTCAGGTAGTGTTGGAGATGTGGAGAACCTGACCTGCTCATCAGCTGAGGCTGTGGTTGTCTCCCTGCCTCCCTGGGGCCAGGAGGGATACATGAGCCACCAGCAACGAGTGTCTGCTGACAGCAGTCAGAGATTATCCCCAGCTCCCTGCCTCAGTGCTGCACAAAAGGACCAGAGCCAGCTGTTCCCTGCTCATTGCAATGGTGTTTCTCAGCAGCTGAGGTTAGAGCTCTTGCTGGACATTTGTTGGCATCAGGAGTCTGCTGCAGGAGGCCAAGAAGCGAGAGTCCTGAAGTGCTCTTCTGGAGAAACACTAACTGGGGGTCTTGCTGCTACTTTCCTGACAACTATCCCCACTGTGCAGCTGGTCCGCTTCAGTGGCTGGCAAGGTGTCACCTTGCCTGAGCAGAGACAAGTGACACACAGGAAGGGGCCTGCTGAGGAGGGGAGGGAGGAAGGAGAGGGAAGGTCCTGCAGCTGCTTCTCTTTGCATGCTCAGTTTTCACGCTGGAATCAAAATGCATATGGTTACGCATGCAGATGGTTCCTGGGGTCTTGGTGGCAGCTGCCCACTGTAAAGTCAGTTGGTTGCTCTGTAGTGAGGTCCTTCCTGCCCTACACTCACTCCCATTTTCCCAATCTTCCTCAGCCCTGTGAAGGGTAGGGGGAAGCAGGCTGGGCTGCCTTGTAAAGCCTGAAGCAGGCTTAGCTTGTCGAGGGTGTGGTAGCAGGGAGAACTGTGTCCATGACCAAGAAACTCTCTGCTCATGGTCTCGGCCTGTTGGTGCCCCCATGGGCTGGGCTGTAGCAGCCAGGGCTCCCAATCTCTTCCTGAGCGTCTGCTGCCAGATGCCGGCTGTTGATTGGGAATGGTTGAGTTGCAGCATTATGTAGTGACAGAGCATTGACTCATCCCCATATTGGGTCTGGTCAGGAGGAAAGGGGATTCTGGAGTAGCTGTCCCAACTGCAAGTGTGGCCTTGGTGGTGAGCTCTAGCGCCTGGGAAGAGATGCTTGAAAGCCCTGAGTGGGTGACAACTCTTCTGGGAGGTGGCTTAAGCCACTGATATCTGTGTATGTGCTTGCAGTCAGGAGGCGTCATAGTTCTTTCCTTATGCAGAGGTAGAGGACAGTGACCATGGTGCCTGGCCACATCCCAGCTAAATTCCTCCTGCAGTTTCGATGGGAGCTGGGATTCCTTACTGCCCTGAACCACTGTGTGGCATTACTTGGTGCTATAAAACCTTTTGTCTCTTTCCCCTCTATAAAGAGCTAAGGACTGCTTGCCTGGAATTCCTGCTTTGATTTTTGTTCTGGTCCCACTTGGTTTTTAACTCATGTACTATGACTGCCCCTGTTTGAGTTCCTCACTGCAGGCTGCTAGCGTAACTCCAGACTCTTCTTCTCCTCTGCCCTGGAGATTCCTGGGAAAAGTGTTTCGTTACCTCGCTGATCATTTCAGTTCTTACTGTTACGCTCAAGTGCCCAGTAGCTGTGGAAAATGGCTCTTGAGGGCAGGTTTTATATTTGGCCCCTGTGGGAGGGTAATACTTGCTCAGATGTTAGGGTGCAATTCCAGGGAGGCTTAAACTGCTCTAATTTGGGGTTTCTGTTGCATGGCCACCTCCTGACCTGCTGGCTATGCTCTCCCACCTCAGCCTTGCATATCCTGTGCCCTGTAGGCATGTCCTGCTTAATTTTACCCGACACAACCAGGGACTGGTTTGTAGCTGGCATGATGCCCTGGGCTGCCTCACTGCCTGGTTGCATGCACACCAGTGCTGGTGCAAGGCAAGGGGTAGCAGCATGCAGCAGGGAGCTGTGGGAGGCAGGAATGCATCAGCCCACAATTAGATGGGCTTAAGCAGTTCCACCCTTAAAAATAGGTTATTTGCTGTATACTGTGATTCCTTGGTGGACAGATGGGTCTTAGCCATGAGGGGGCCATGCTGATGGGTGAGGGGTGCATTGGTGTGGAGAGGAAGAAAGAAATGGAGGTAGCAGCTACCCATTGAATTTTCATTTAACGTCAGAAGGTTAGTCTAGATAGCACATGTTGCTAACCTCCAAGGCTGGGGCCCAAATAGGTCTTGTTGTAACCTCGTAACTTGGTCAGGAGCTTGCTGCCTGACTGTATTTGTGCTGGCAGAAATCCTTATGGTCGTTAATGCTGTAGTACCAGCCCCTGGTATCCCCACAGCTGCCACCCAGGCCTCTGGGCTTTGTTCTCTCGCACCTCTGGGACTAGTTCCTCTTTCAATGGCTGCCATCATGCTGCTGAGCCTTCCTGTGCCCATTGTTTGTGGTCAGAGTGCTCAGCCAGCACGTGGGCATCCTCTCCTCAGCCCTCCATATCACCCCTCTGCCTTCCTGCTGGGACTGTAGGCTCATGGCCCCAGGAGGCCAGGGCAGAGCAGAGGGGACAGCAGAGCTGCAGTGCCATAAAAACATGCACGCTTATCTCTCCGGAGACTTACTAGGTGGTGTTGAGTCCTGTCCTGGTTCCAGCGGGAATAGGGTTAATTCTCCCCAGGCTTGGGCAGGGACACAGGTATTCCATCCCATGTGAGCCATGCCCACCCTGAGCTGCCAGGGGAGGGGGCAGGAAGTCACCGCTTGGGGAGTGGGCTGAGGCGTCCTGGGTCCGGTTGGTCGGGTCAGTGAGCGGCGGGTTCCGTAATCATGTTTGTATATTCCTCTGTCTGTGTTATTGTTGTTGTTTTCTTGTTCCCTTTGCTGTTCTGTTAAATTGCCTTTGTCTCAACCCACGAGTTTTGCCTTTTTCTTCCGATTCTTCCCTGTGTGGGGGGAAGATTAAGAGAGCGGCACATGGTTATTTGTTGCCGTCTGAGGCCAAACCACGACAAGTCCCCACTGCAGAATATAAATTCTGACTTTTAAAGTCAAATTTAGGACTTTTCTTAGACACTTCCTGCTTTAGTAGATTTGAGCCCAGGCTGAAAGCTGAAGCTCCCTTGGGGGACTTCAGACAAATCATTCTGCCTATGCATGCCTCAGTCTCCTCTCCAGAAATGCAGTAAACTCATTCCCTGAGTCCTCTTATAGGGATCTAAGGGTGCAGCTTCAGCTCATTTCAGCTGGGCTTGTTACTTGCAAAACTTCAAAACCACAAAAAAGAGTAACAAAAATGCAAGTACATTCTTGTCACTGCAGAGATGCCAAGGAGTGCTAGCTGCTCAGCCAAGGCAGACTGGCTACTACACCAAAGAATTCAGATTCAAGAAGATGAGTTTTCCAAGGGCTGGAGATGCTCTTGCTTCCTTTCATTGACTGTTTTAAGTCTTTGCCAGCCTACCCCAGCTGCCCTCAAGCTGATCATTTGGCTACTGTTCTTCTGAGCGTGCCGGGGATGACACAGTTAATGTTTGTCCAAGGCTTGGCAACCTTAGAAGCAGGACATGCTGCTGATACTAGAGCAGACATGACTGTGCTCACTGATTTAAAATCCAAGGAGTGTCCAGAGGAAGGTGCCCACTGGTCCAAACCAAGACTCTTTAGGAAACCTGGCATACTGGGGGAGAAGGCTCTGCCTTACGTTCCCCTGTTGAGGTTGTCACTGGAGCCTGCTGGGTCTCTCATGGAGCAGTTATTCCAAGTGGTTTGTTTCCGGTCCATGTGTCCTTGGCTGAGCATAACAGGGGACGTGTCATCCTCAGCATGCTCTGCAGAGTGGTTTCATCCTGCACTCTGCAGAGCTGCTGCTCTTTGGGCTTTTGCAAGTGTTGTGTGCATGCTCTGTGGCAGTGGCTCCTGCCCAGCACCCTGTGCAGGGGGAGAGCTCTGCTGGGAAACTTCCCTGGCCTCAGGCCAGTGGTGGGACGGTGTGTTCCGTGGTCCTTGCATGGGGCAGGGGTGGAACTGTGTCCAGTTTGTACTTCCTGGAAAATGGTGACTGAGAGCCACCACCACCGCAAAAGGTTGAGGCTGTTTGGAGCATTTCCCCCCTCTGATCTGTGGGGCTGTCGCTGCCTGCACAGCCATCCCAAGGGATGGCACTGCTTCAGGGAGGTCAGGACTCCATGTATCTCAGTTCCCACACCCATTTCTCCATCCCATCTCTGTCTATTCTTTCCTCAACACTTCAGGCCACTTATTTATGCCAAGGCACGGTCATGTTCTTAGTGTGTGTGTCTCCCCTTCCCCTTGGGAAGCAGCGGTGTTGGCGTGTGGGAAGAAGGGCTGGGGAGCGCTGCCCTCTCCTCCTAGGTCTGACTTGACATGCTATGTGGCTTGGAGTGAGACTGTTGGTTTATTTTTTGTTATTAACCTCTCTGTGCCTCAGTACCTCATTTGGGGAAAAAAAAAAGGACAGACAATTCTGGAAAGCAATTTGAGAGCTCTGCATGCAGCGTGGTGCTACACTTCCCTGTGTATCTCTACATATCTGGCCGTTACTGCTTTCATTCCCATTCAGTAGCTACACCCAGAAGGTGGAAGTGATGCTTGAGTCTCTGATAGGAAGTAGAGCCTTTTTTCCTTCAAAAAAACGCAACAAACAGGCAAGTTGGCAGCACTCATTCACCTGACAGCTTCGCCTCCAGACTGCTGCGGTCCTCAGGGTCGATGCCCCGCGTCCAACTGCTATTACCCCATGTGCCTCCATTTGCAGCACTGGGCTGCTGCTGGCCTACCTCACCAGGGTGGCCGGGGGCTGCGCCATACCTAGCACACAGGAGGCAGCTGGGAAAGGGTTGTCTCCTCCTTCATGCTCCCTGTGCGGGACATGGGTATGCGGGACTCCCTGGGCCCTGACCTGGGTCTCCCCTACGGTGGCCATAGGCTTCGCCTAGCACCGAGGTTTGGTCCTCCTCAGTCACTGCCTTTCCGGCAGGACAGGGGACAGCAGCTGGTTCCGCCCCTTCTCCCTGTGCTTGGCTATTGTCTGGGCGACCGCTGTTTCCGGCCTGGCTTGCCCCACCCACCAATCGTGGTGGCGGGTGCCGGCCAATCAGTGGGAAGGTGGGAAGAGAGCAGCGCATGCAGATGGTGGGGGTGGTGCTGGCAGTGGCTGCCATGAAGTGGCGGTGATTGCCACTCCTGAAGCTGGGCTGTCTGCGAGCCTGGGCTGCTGAGAGCCAGGCCCTGGCGGGTGCATCAGATCCCTTCTTCCCTGTTCCCCACTCCTTGGGTCTGCCCTTCTCGGGGCCGCGCTACCTCCGGTAGTGATGGTGGTTGCCATGGGAATGCCCCAGCCTGCCTGTGTTCATGGGGCCAGGAGGGGAAGGGGTGCCATGGCCTAGGCCTGCCCCCTCACCAGGCTGGTGGTTGAGTGTCTCTCTTGCAGGCAGCATGATGCTCAGGGCCTGTCTGAGCAGCAGTGTGACAGCAGCGAGACGGCTTTGGGGAGCAACTCCTGAGGATGCGGGGTGAGTGGTGGCCTAGTCACCATATCAGGTGCTGGCTTAGGTCACCCTGCTTTGCCCTTTCCCTCCCTTGGACACGAAGCATGGGGGGGAGGGGGGGGGGAAAGTACAGCTTCTCAGGCACTGATGTTTACTAGGCTGAAGCTCCGGTGTCCCAGTGCTGGAAACAAACTTTTGAAGGGAGGGGGATGAAATGTTCTGAAGCTGAACTGGACCTGCAAAGGGATTAAGGCCCAGCCTTGACCTCTACCTAATTTTGCAGGGGTATGTGGCTGAGTTTTGGGGTTTCTGGAAAAAATTAGGCAACCTTTCCTGAGAATCTGGGGAAGGGGCTCCCTGCCACAACTATGCTATAGAGGAAGTCTGATGTAAGGGAGAGGGAGAGAAACACGCTTAGGGAGACACAGTGTGGGAAACCTGTGCAAAAGGGTATGTGTGTACTGGAAGAGGGTAGACTATTGATGCTCTTTTGGAAGAGCTGAAAGGCCTCAGTCCTGGAGGACTGCAGCACCTGGATAGCTGAGGAATGGATGTCTAAAGCAGTGTCAGCTTCTGGAGAGGCGATATCTGCTGTCACACTAGGTAGTGCAGTTCCCAAGCTGTTAAATCTCACTGCAACAGCAGCAAAAATACTTGACAGGAAATTTCTGTTGACACGAAGCCCAGTGATGACACCTTAGCATGGATGGTTGTAGGGTTTTTCCTAGCCAGCTCAATTTCTTGTTGGGTTGGCTGCTGTCTGCCCTCTCCACGCTGCCTCTGGAGCTTACCGTCTTCTACAACTCCCTGCTTTTTACTATGGGAGTATCTGACTCTGCCATTGAAGAAGCAGAAGGAATATGCCAGGGGCTCCTCAGGGGTAAGGAGATTGTTCTCTGTATGGGAGCTCTTCGAGGTGAGGAGAGCGTTCTCTGTGCTTTGGAGATGTGCAGTGATAGGCTGGAGGGAGGGGGGCTGTGAGCAAGTGTAATGGGTTCTTTTAGAAAGATTCCAACATACAAACAAGAGCTCACATGAAAACAAAAACAAGTTAACTCAGCTTTATTGTGAAGCCTTGCTAAGCAGTTCCCAAATGTTACTTAGGAGAGTCTTACCAACCCAGAGATTGTAGCAGCACCGCTGAGCAGCAGGATAACGAGGAGCCACATTGGTACAGCAGAGGGAGGTAGGCACAGCGCCTTCAGGGGCATCCCCTGTAGCTTCAAAGTGCACTCATGTCTCTCTCTCTCTCTGCCCCGAGACAGCCCCCTTATATCCTGCACTGGATTGAGTGGAAAAGTACAGGTTAGAGTTGCTGCATGCGTGGCCAGCACATGCAGCGAGCCCCACCAGACTCGTGATCTGGCTTTGCTAACAGCGGCTTTCTGATACACGATCACATTGTTGTAAACCCTTCTTCTTGTTTATTTCTTTGAAGATCAGGTTCTCTTGGATACGCACATAGTTTTTGCAGCAACAGTACTGAGTTCCCTTTTTTCTCGGCACATATACTGGGTTTGGTTCAACTAGTAATTTTCCATCGTGTCTCACTCAGACCATCCTCTATTATCCCTTACACAGCAAGGAAGCCTGGCTCTGCCAGGAAGGGCAGGAGGTTGGGGTGGCTTGCATCCAGGGATGATGTGCAGCTGCCAGGCTGTCTGCCTGCTGCAGTGTGCAGGGATGTGCTGAAGGTTTTAACTGAAACGAGAGTTTTCAAGGCATAAGGTGCTGAGTCTCTAGCAAAGTTTTAGTGACAGTATAAAATGAGTGTTTTCTTTAATTATGATGTACTGGCTTCAAAGAAAACTCACTGAAATAGGCTGCAAGTCAGAGGGGGATCTGCAGTGTTAACACATGCTTGCCCCTGGGCAAGTGACCTCAGGAGGACTCAGCAGAGCTGGAGTCATAGCTCTGAACTGTGTGTTGTCTCCTGCACATGACACCGTTAACTCCACTGTCTGAGAGCTTGGTTTCCATGCTGCTGAGGCCCAGCGAGTCCTGTAACCCCATTCCTTCCCTCACTAAGAGGAGCCCATGCTTGCTTGAGGTTTTCCCTCCCAAGAGGGAGGGTGTCTGTTGTGGGGCACGGACCTGTTGTCTTATGTCTGGTTGTTTTTGTTTTGATTTGTTTCTTTATTTGTTTATTTTTTTCAGTTCTGGAAACTTGTGGGGCCTGTGGGCAGGATCTTAGCACTGAGGAGCTGTGGCAGAAGGTGCTGCAGGAGGTAACTGTGGAGGATCTGCAGGCACCTTTGCACCGACTGGAGACTCTGCAAGGAGCATGGTGGCTGGCAGCCAGCTGCCTGGAAAGCATCACTGGCCTCTTCAGGCTCCTGAGCAATGCTGAGGTAACTGGGCACAGGTGGATGCTGCACAGCTCCCGGTTACCTGCACTGGAGTATTTGCCTGCTGGTACCACCCCTACAGCTCTGGAGCGTGCATTAGCTGTCTTCTCTTAGTCTTGGGGGATCCTTAAGCTAGCTATTCCTCTTCGGCTAATCTTGTAGTCTGATTCATTCCATAGCTGGCACTTGAAGGCTTCTCTGGGCAAGTCAGGTGTTTTGCATCCAAGCCACGTGTGGGGTGAGTTGTTTGGGTGGGCATGAGCCAGCTTGTGTGCTCTGCCTTGAAGGGAGAGTATCTGAATTACTTGCTGGTGCCAGGAGTCCTATTTAGCCTGTTGGCTGAGAGGGGCTTGTATTTTGCTTTCTTGCTATCACTGGGAGTTTCCAAGTAGTGACAGCGTGTGCCCTAGCTATATCTGTGCAGATATAAATACCCACGGGTTTGCTAAAGGAGCCAGAGCTGGCATAAATACTGTGCTTGTCATAAAACCCACTCTGCAAAATGTTGCTGTGGCATTTGGAGACCTGAACCCATCAGTGCTTCCCAGTTAGCATGAGTAATCCTCTCCCTGGTGTCCCAGCATAGCCTAATGGCCCCGAGTGCATTAATGGGTCCCAGAATATATCCTGCCTGACAGGGCTCTGGACCTCAAGATGCCAGACAGGTGACTTGGGCAGGCTGGAAGGGCAAGTGGACTTCTGCAGCCTCTGTAGGGAGTAAGCTGTGAGCAGTGGGATGTAGAGGAACCTTCACTGCTGATCGGGAGGGCCAGGTTTGCATGAAGGCTGCTGAGGGGTCCCACCTTTTTAAATGCCCTCTGACAGCACTTGGATCTGCCTTACTAGAAACCCCTCGAGGTGCACCTCACTCTGAGGTGGGCCAGGCAGGAATCACTGCAGCAAGTGGGTCGCGGTTGAAGTGAGAGGGTGGTAGGACATCACTCCCCAGCGCAGAGAGTGTTGTCAAAGGGTTTGGTGGGACCTTTGTTTCCCTATGCCCTGGGATCAGTGTTTCCTGCTTCCCTTTATCATTCCCTGCTCTCTTTCCTCTGTGCATTCACAGGACCTGGGGAGAGCTCACTGCAGCAGCAAGGAGAATGAACTCCTCTCCCTGCTCGAGGCATGGCAAGTGCTTGGCAAGGGGGCCTTGCACAGAGCGTTGAGGACTTGAAGGAGATCCTGTGCACTGCAGCAGCCTTCCTGCAAGGTTTGCATGGAGGAGGAACTCATCTTGGCATGGCCTCCTACTGCTCTTCCATCCCAGGGCCTCCACTCTCTGCCCTTATCCTGATTGCTCTTCCCAAGCAAACTGGCCCTTGGGGTTCTCTGGGCTCTTCCTTTGTAAGAAGGCCTGGGCTGAGCCTCTGGGTCTCAACCTTGCCATTCAGTATTCAAAGAGCTTCTCTGCTTTTTCCCCAGCTAAGCCTTTCTCTGCACTGTCACAGGGTTCCTCTGTCTATCTGTGGCTTTAGGTAAGTGTCTGGGCCCTGCAGTGATCCTGTATAAAGTGGAAGGCTGGCAGGGGGCTTATGAGGATTTTCCTTTCTTATGTCTGTCTTCTGGAACCTGCCTTATTGCAAGCACATTGTTCCTGATGGATTATGGTACTGTGGGAGCCACGCAAAGCTGTTGTCCAGCCTTGTATCCTGGTATTGCAGCAAATGATTGATCTCATCTGACTGCTGCATTCTGTCCCGCACATGGTTTTCCCTCACTCACTACCTTGACAACCCCTGCAGGTCCAGGGGCAGCCAGTACTGCCTTGCTGTGCTCAGGCTGACGTGGAGCCTTCCTGCGAGGAGGGACAGCAGGAGCTCCTGCCCCACAGGTCTCTCAAAAGCCTCTAGGGTGGTGTCATGGTTTAGCCTCAGACGGCAACAGAGCACCACGTGCCGCTCACTCGGGCCTTCCCAATACAGGAAGAATTGGAAGAAAAAGGCAAAACTCTTGGGTTGAGACAAAGGCAGTTTAACAGAACAGCAAAGGGAACAAGAAAACAACAACAATAATAACACAGTCAGAGGAATATACAAACACGATTACAGAACCGACGTTCACTGAACCGCTGCTCACCAACCAGACCCCAGGACGCCCCAGCCCACTTCAAGCTCCAAGCGGTGACTTCCTGCCCCCTGCACCCTCCCCCGGAAGCTCAGGGTGGGCATGGCTCACATGGGATGGAATACCTGTGTCCTGGGGAGAATTAACCCTATCCTTGCCGGAACCAGGACATTATCCACCCCTTATTCCGTACCATCTATGCCATGCCCAGATCTTACAGGTTCCAATGAATTGCCACCACTTTCCCCTGTCATATATTTATACACACATATATATTCATGCAGATATAATGCCCTTAGTTTATGGGCCATCCCTCCAAAGTGTCCGTTGAGTTCATTTAGTCCATGGCTTTGGGCTCCATCTGTTCAAACAGTCTCTCAGGGCAGGTGAGATGCTGTGTGGTGCTGGCCTGTTGCATGCTGTATTTTTCAGAGCTTGTGACTGGTGCACCCGGTGTGGCTCATGCACACAGTCCATGGGCTGAAGATGTAGATCTTGAGGAAGTTGCTGGGCGCCAGCTGCTGAGGTCAGTTCTTATCCCATCACCCCTGTGCTTTACTCAGTTTTTCATCAAAGTCCATCTGTCCTTAATTTGGGTGATTCTTACTGTAGTACAACTGATAGCAATTATAGTAAATAGGACATACAGTGACAGTGTTAGTTAGCAATTAACGTCATACCATGTGATTCATTGGCTATTCTCACCCAAAATCAGATCCCCATGAGGTACACATTGGACCTCCCCATCCTTCTGCATCACCCACCAAGTGCACCCAGGTCCTTGGGCAAAAGCAATCCCATGGATGGGTTTGCCTTTGCCTGAGGCAGGACTAACCCAGACTGTCTTCCCTAACATATTCTTCATGTGCACTACGGGGACTTTATCCCCTTCTACGGTACGTGGAAGTTTTGATTGGGCAGGGCCAGCTCGATTGGTAGATCCCCTGGTGTTAACTAGCCAGGTAGCTTTTGCTAAGTGTGCATCCCAATGTTTTAAAGTCCCACCACCCATTGCTCTCAGTGTAGTTTTTAACAGTCCATTGTATCGTTCTATCTTCCCAGAGGCTGGTGCGTGACAGGGGATGTGATATACCCACTCAATGCCATGCTCTTTGGCCCAGGTATCTATGAGGCTGTTTCAGAAATGAGTCCCGTTGTCCGACTCAATTCTCTCTGGGGTGCCATGTCGCCACAGGACTTGCTTTTCAAGGCCCAGGATAGTGTTCTGGGCAGTGGCATGGGGCACAGGGTATGTTTCCAGCCATCCGGTGGTTGCTTCCACCATTGTGAGCGCATGGCGCTTGCCTTGACGGGCTTGTGGCAGTGTGATATAATCAATCTGCCAGGCCTCCCCATATTTATATTTCAGCCATTGTCCTCCATACCAAAGAGGCTTCAAACGCTTGGCTTGTTTGATTGCAGCGCATGTCTCACATTCATGGATGACCTGTGCAATAGTGTCCGTGGTCAAGTCCACCCCTCGGTCACAAGCCCATCTATATGTCGAATCTCTTCCTTGATGGCCTGAGGTGTCCTGGGCCCACCGAGCTATGAATAGTTCACCCTTATGTTGCCAGTCCAGATCCACCTGAGCCACTTCAATCCTAGCAGCCCGATCCACCTGCTGGTTGTTCTGATGTTCCTCCGTGGCCCGATTCTTGGGTACATGGGCATCTACATGGCATACTTTCACAACCAGATTCTCTATCCGGGCAGCAATATCTTGCCATAGTTCAGCAGCCCAAATGGGTTTGCCTCTGCGCTGCCAGTTGCCCTGCTTCCACTGCTGTAGCCACCCCCACAGAGCATTTGCCACCATCCATGAGTCAGTACAGAGATAAAGTACCGGCCATTTTTCTCGCTCGGCAATGTCCAAAGCCAGCTGAATGGCTTTCACCTCTGCAAACTGGCTCGATTCACCTTGTCCTTCACTGGCTTCTGCAACTTGTCGTGTAGGACTCCACACAGCAGCCTTCCACTTTCGATGCTTTCCCACAATCCGGCAGGACCCATCAGTGAACAGGGCATATTTCTTCTCATTTTCTAGCAGTTTATTATATGGCGGGGCCTCTCCAGCACGCATCACCTCCTCCTCTGGTGACATTCCGAAATCCTTGCCTTCTGGTCAGTCCATGATCACTTCCAGAATTCCTGGGCGACTGGGGTTTCCCATTCGAGTTCGCTGTGTGATCAGTGCAATCCACTTACTCCATGTAGCATCAGTTGCATGATGTGTGGTGGGGACCCTTTCTTTGAACATCCAGCCCAGCACCGGCAGTCGAGGTGCTAAGAGGAGCTGTGCTTCTGTACCAACCACTTCCGAAGCAGCTCGAACCCCTTCATATGCTGCCAATATCTCTTTTTCTGTTGGAGTGTAGCGGGCTTCAGATCCTCTGTATCCCCGACTCCAAAACCCTAGGGGTCGACCTCGAGTCTCCCCTGGTGCTTTCTGCCAGAGGCTCCAGGTAGGGCCGTTCTCCCCGGCTGCGGTGTAGAGCACATTTTTAACATCTTGTCCTGGTGGGACTGGCCCCAGGGCCACTGCATGGACTATTTCCTGTTTGATTTGTTCAAAAGCTTGTCGTTGCTCAGGACCCCATTTAAAGTCATTCTTCTTCTGGGTTACTTGATACAGAGGGCTCACAATTAGACTGTAATCTGGGATATGCATCCTCCAAAACCCCACAATGCCTAAGAAAGCTTGTGTTTCCTTTTTACTAGTTGGTGGAGACATAGCTGCTATTTTGTTGATCGCATCCATTGGGATCTGACAGCATCCATCTTGCCATTTTACTCCTAAAAACTGGATCTCCTGCGCAGGTCCCTTGACCTTGCTTCGTATTATGGCAAAACCAGCGTTCAGAAGGATTTGGACTATTTTACTCCCTTTCTCAAAAACTTCTTCTGCTGTGTTTCCCCATACAATGATGTCATCAATGTATTGCAGATGTTCTGGAGCTTCACCCTGTTCCAGTGCAGTCTGGACCACTCCATGGCAAATGGTGGGGCTGTGTTTCCACCCCTGGGGCAGTCGATTCCAGGTGTACTGGATGTCCCTCCAAGTGAAAGCAAACTGTGGCCTGCACTCTGCTGCCAAAGGGATTGGGAAGAAAGCATTCGCTATATCATTTGTGGCATACCACTTGGCTGCCTTGGACTCCAGTTCGTACTGGAGTTCTAGCATGTCCAGAACGGCAGCACTCAGTGGTGGCGTGACTTCATTCAGGCCACGATAGTCTACAGTTAGCCTCCACTCTCCATTAGATTTTCGCACCAGCCATATGGGACTGTTAAAGGGTGAGCGAGTCTTGCTGATCACTCCTTGAACCTCTAGTTGACGAATCAGCTTATGGATGGGAATCAGAGAGTCTCGGTTAGTGCGATATTGCCACCGATGCACCGTTGTGGTAACAATTGGCACCTGTTGTTCTTCGACCCTCAACAACCCCACAACAGAAGAATCCTCCGAGAGACCAGGCAAGGTAGACAACTGTTTAACTTCCTCCGTCTCCAAGGCAGCTATGCCAAAGGCCCACCGGTACCCTTTTGGGTCCTTAAAATACCCTCTCCTGAGGTAGTCTATACCAAGGATGCATGGAGCCTCTGGGCCAGTCACAATGGGATGCTTTTGCCACTCATTCCCAGTTAGGCTCACTTCCGCCTCCAGTACAGTCAACTCTTGGGATCCCCCTGTCACCCCAGAAATACAAATGGGTTCTGCCCCTCTATAGCTTGTTGGTATTAGAGTGCACTGTGCACCCGTGTCCACTAGAGCCTTATACTCCTGTGGGTCTGATGTGCCAGGCCATCGAATCCACACCGTCCAATAAACCCGGTTGTCCCTTTCCTCCACCTGGCCGGAGGCAGGGCCCCTCTAATCCTGGTCATAGTATCCATTACTCACTTCTTGCAGAAATGACTTGGAAGTTCCTTCAAGAGGATCAGAAGCAAGATCAGGCCTTCTGCTCTGTCTGGGGAACTGCCCACTGGAAACTGGGGCGGCACTTTTCCTGGAGGGATCCCCTTTTGTGGTTGTCCTTCCTTGCAACTCCTGTACCCGTGTCCGCAGGATCGAAGTAGGTTGTCCATCCCACTTCCTCATGTCCTCCCCATGGTCATGCAGGTAGAACCACAGGGTGCCTCGTGGTGTGTACCCTCTGTGCTCTCTCTCTCTTGAGTGGGGAAATGCCTGCTCCTAATAGCTGAGACGCTGGCCCGTGCAGGTGGGGAGTAGGACATATTATCTTCAAGTTGCTGGACCTTCCGCAACAGTATCTCCACAGCTGAGACAAGGGAGGAAGAGAGACTTTCTTCATATCACCGGAGCTGGCCAGCCACCTCATCCACCATTGGTCCCTCTTCACCTTTCCATTCCATTACTGCCAGTGAGTTGGCATATGACGATGGTGCACTCCGTACAAACTTCCGCCACATGGGCCTTGTGCATTGCACCTCATCAGGGTCTGTGGGTAAGTCTGCATTGTCCAAGGCATAATAAATCATCTCCCGCACAGCTAATTCTCTCAGGTACTGGATACCTCTTTCCATGGTAGTCCACTTGCTTGGTTGACATACGTTATCTTCACTGAAGGGGTACCTCTCCCTCACGCCTGACAGGAGTCGTTTCCAGAGGCTGAGGGCTTGGGTCTTCTTCCCAATTGCCTTGTCAATGCCGCCTTCCCTAGACAGGGATCCCAGCTGCCTGGCTTCCCTACCCTCTAATTCCAGGCTACTGGCCCCGTTATCCCAGCACCGGAGCAGCCAGGTGACAATGTGCTCGCCTGAAAGTCGGCTGAAATCCTTTCGCATATCCCGCAGCTCACTCAGGGATACGATTCAAGTAATTATCTCTGGTTCTGCCTCTTCCTCCTGCTCTCGTGATGGCCCTGGTTCATCATCATCCCTTACTAAGCGAACTGATTTCTTCGTGTACTTCTTCTTCTGTATGGGGGCAACTGATACTGGCACAGGTTGGTTCCCTGGTTCAGCGGCAGTGGCTGCCACCGCGGTTGGAGTAGCTGCAGTGGCTGCCACAGGGGTTGCAGTAGTCGCAGTAGCTGCCGCAGGGGTTGGAGTAGCCGCAGTGTCTGTCACAGGGGTTGCAGTAGCCGCAGTGTCTGTCGGACTGGTCTCCATCTCTTTCCCCTGAGGGTGCTGCGTAACACTGAGCAGTGCCTGGTAGATACTGGCCAGGGCCCAGCACAGTGCTGACTATCCAGCCTCGGAGCAGATCTCTGGGTGGTAGTCTTAAATAGTCGTTTAACCCTAAACAAGACCTGGAACACATTCAAGAGACATAACATTAGGAACATGCTTGTTTGAGCATCCCAAGCATATTCAAAATTCTCAAAAGCTGTCATACCTGACCCGAAGGAGAAAAGGGAGGCAAAAGAGCTGGGGAAAGTGTCCCCCCCTGTTTCCCCCATAGACTGGGTGTAATTATTAATAAATTCTGAGAGACGGTGCCCAATGTACGGACAGGACAGCAACACCACATAAACGCCCCAAAGTAATTGTCTTAACAAGTGATGTTATCATCTCATAAGCTGATATTGCACAGGACAGTAAAATGATAATCCTGATCCCTCTCCCAGAAGTAACAAACATCATCGGAAGGAGTACATAAGCCATATAGGAATTTACATAACACAGCCATGAGAACAAACCAAGCAACATGGTGACCAGCGACTATTTACCTAATAAAATAAACGCATATGACAAATTCGTTTTTCCAAGCTCTAGTTGGATTCTGTCGTTATCTCAACCCTTCGAGCCCCACGTTGGGCGCCACAAAGGACTGTCGTGGTTTAGCCTCAGATGGCAACAAAGAGCCATGTGCCGCTCGCTCGGGCCTTCCCGATACAGGAAGAATCAGAAGAAAAAGGCAAAACTCTTGGGTTGAGACAAAGGCAGTTTAACAGAACAGCAAAGGGAACAAGAAAAAACAACAACAATAACATGGACAGACGAATATACAAACACGATTACGGAAATGCCACTCACCGCTGCTCACAGCTGCTCACCCGGCAGCCCCAACCCGCCTGCCCCCTCCCCCAGCAACTCAGGGTGGGCATGGCTCACATGGGATGAAATACCTGTGTCCCTGCTGGAGCCTGGGGAGAATTAACCCTATCCCCACCGGAACCAGGACAGGTGTTGATAGTGCTTCCACTGGGGAGGTGGAAAATGTTAATGTGACGTGAGGGGGTCTTCAGAGGGAAGCCTGAAATGGAGATTGAAAGAAAAGCAAATACTATTCACGATAAATATTCATGAATTAATATCCCAAAACATCCTGCTGGGTAATTGTAGGAATGTGTCTGAGAGAAAATGGCCATATGAGCCAGCCTCCCTACTGTGAGAGATTAGATTAAGGGCAAAACAGGTGGTAGAAGATGGAATTAGTACATGGGAAAAACGGGAACTGAGAAGGTAGAAAACATGTTGTGCTAATGACTAAGCAATTTACTATGCGAATTCTTGTAACCAATCTGATCTGTGAATGAACTGCATGGACAGCGCGTGGACAGTGTAACTAGCTAATCAGAAATAAGCAAGTGGCATGTACGGCTACAACACAGGGTATAAAAGATGATGATCTGTGCTTGATAAACGGCTTCTGTTGATTCACATTGGATCGTCTGGAGTCCAGTTCTTTCTCCTCAGATGGTGACCCCGATGTGATACCGATCGGCGCTTGGCTTGAGCAGGGGAACGCGAGGGGCGGAAGACCCAGAAGGAGATCCACCGGCTGGAGGACGGCTCAGCTGGACTGAGACCGGGCGGATTGGGCGGCAATCCGGAATAGAGGAAACAGACGACGTGGCCACGGACACCCAGAGAGAGGTGAGCAGCCGGGGCAGGAGATGGGGCAACAAGTAACAAAAGAAGAAGGGGCTATATTAAGACTTCTCCTGCATATCCTCTCTAAGAGAGGGGTGAAATACAATGAGCGTATGCTCCGAAGGTTGTTAACCTGGTGCAGAGAGAACGGATTCGCACCAGAGCCCCAGACAGCTTTTAAATCAGAAATATGGGAGGCTGTTGGGAAAAAAAAAATCATCTGTGGGAAGCGATAAGTAAAGGAGACAAAGAGGCATCACCGTTGGTGACGACATGGCAGTTGGTGTTATCGACCTTACAAGATATGAAGGCGGAGCGAGCCATGGCAGCCGGGGCTTTTGCAGCATTACAACCCACGGGAGGGGGATCGAACAGGCCAGGTCCGAAGGTCTGGGACGATCCCCTGCTGATCCCCTCTGCTCCACCTGAGGCCGAGGGAGGAGGCAGAATGTCAGGAGAGAAGGACAGAGCCGGAGCTGTTTGCTCCTGCCATTGCCCGCCTCGCCCCCTCCCCTCCCCAGTCGTCTCCCTGAGATAGAAGTGCTGGTTTTGTATGTCTGCTGTGTAAGTGTGTGCGGGCGCCAGCTTATACCTGCTGATCAGCATGTGTGCTACTGTTTGTTTTTTGTTGTGTGCAGTGTCGTTAGGTGACTCCCCTTGAGCAGGTGTTCTGCCCGGTGTGGTACTGTTCTCGGATGCAACTAGGGCTGACACTCCGTCAAGTGAAGAAGTTTGTATATACACAATGTTTAGACGTAAGGCGAGCGCGCCCCAGGTAGATACACCAGGATGGGCTGTAGAACCGATGGAAGTCCTGAAATATTGGGGGAGTTTTCACCAGCCGACATGTTTATGCTCTCGGGAATGGCTTGCCTGTGCAGGGCGTATCGCTGGTTGTTTGTCGTTTGTCTATAAGATCATGGTTGATCGGGAAAAGGAGTTGAGCCAAAATCTATAGGATGCTCTGTAGGAAAATGAGAAACTTAAGGAAAAATGAGAAACTGAGCTCTTGTTGCAAAGGCAGACTTTTATGTCAGTCGTGATGGGAAAAAAAAAAAAAAGAAAAAAAGAAAAAAAAGAAGAAAAAAAGAAAAAAAAAGAAAAAAGAAAAAAAAAGAAAAAAGAAAAAAAACCAACAGGAACAATTAGATGGGAAATGTGCCACATTAGCACAAAAGTATGCCATAAGCATTACGAGAAAGCATCAGAAAAAGAGAAATAGGACACCTGATTCAAAGCAGTACTATAGAGATATGTTTTTGGTTTTTTCCTATATGTGTCTATGTTATTGCATGCCTTAGTAGATTGCTCTGTGTTATACCCTGCAAGACTAAAATGAACCCCAGCAGAAGCGGTCTCTTGAGCAAGGCAGTGGAATATGGGAAAGCAACGGAAGATTGGCGAGGAGGATTGTAAATACACTCAAGGGACTCGCACCTGGGTGCTGGAAAACACATATATCACACCAATTGTTATTCAGTCTCGGGTGCTGGCAAGAAAAACATTTGGATGACATAAGCCTGTAATGGACTCACAGACACCTTATCCAGCTGCTTGAGAATCTTGGCCTGTTGTGGAAGAAGATCAAAGCACAGTACCAGCAAGAACAGGGAGTCCGCATGCGCTCTTGCTAACAAGGACTCTCTTGCTGCCAAGGATAAGTTTAGCAATGCTACTAGTACAGCTATTTCTGAGTTATTGCTAGATGTAGATAGTATTCGATATGCGACGCTGCAAAACAGAGCTGCTACTGATTTTTTGCTTTCAGCTCACAGACATGGTTGTCAAGATTTTAAAGGACTGTATTGTATGAATCTAAGTGACCACTCCAAATCCATCCATGCCCAGCTGCAGGAACTGCACCGACCGAACCAGCAACTTGTGGAGACCACTGGGTGAAATCTCTTTGCTGGATGGACTTGGGGGTGGGGTTGGTTGAAGCAAATTATACTCATTGCCTGTGTGGAAGGAATTTGTCTGTTATGTTTAGTATGCTGTTTGCCGTGTTTAATAAGCATTATACGATCAGTTGTAGATGCCGTTTTGCATCGTACCCTTGTACGAGTTGTAGAATATGTTGCTCTAAAAACTATGTGTGTATCCATGAGAACCTGACCTTCACGGAAGAAGATAACAAGAAGGGAGTACAGCAGTGTAGTCAGGTATCAGACAGCTGCTGTTAGCAAAGCTGGATCATGAGTTTGGTGAGACTCGCTGCATGTGCTGGCCACGCGTGCAGCGACTCTAGCCTGTACTTTTCTACTCCATCCAGCGCAGGAGAGTCTGGTGGGACTCGCTGCGTGCACTGGCCATGCATGCAGCGACTCTAGCCTGTACTTCTCCACTCAATCCAGTGCAGGATATAGGGGGGCTGTCTCAGGTCAGAGAGGGGGAGAGAGACATGAGCGCACTTTGAAGATACAGGGGGTGCCCTGAAGCACTGTGTCTGCCCCCGCCCCCCCCCCATAAGTTCTATGTTCATTAACCCCAACAGCTCCGAAGGCATTACAGCATGTTGCAAGATAAGATATAGTCTACTACTGCTGCAAGACGCATTGAACACCTTCCTACAAGAATTTCAACTTTATGCCCTGATAGGACAGTGGGATGATGCACTCGCAAAGAGCCTGACTGCATTAGAGTGGGTATTTTTGCCGATTGTCAGCAGCTGGCTCCTCTGCCATCATTTGCGGGGGTTAACCCGTGAGGGCTTACACCTGATGAACTTTGGCAATCCGATGTTACGCGCATTATGGAATTTGGACATGTTTCAGTTGATTTGTTTTCTCATTTTGTTGTGGCTACTGCTCATACAGGAGAGAAGGCTTGTGATGTTATTCGACATTGGTTGCAATGCATTGCAGTCATGGGAGTACCAAAAACTATAAAAACTGATAATGAACCAGCTTATGTGTCCGCTAAAGTACAGGCCTTTTTTTTTACAGACATGGGGTATTAAACATGTCACCAGTATTCCTCATTCCCCGGCTGGGCAAGCAATTGTGGAGCGTATGCATCATACTTTAAAAACCATGCTTGCTAAACAAAAAAGGGGGAATCCCGTAGGTATGACACCTCAGGAGTGATTGTATAAAGCAACTCATGCTTTAAATTTTCTAAACATGTCTTCTTTGTCATCCACAGCAGTAGAGCGACATTTCGTAAGAACTGTTGAATGGCCTGAACAACCAAAAGTGTATTATAAGCACCTTAAACCGGGGTGCATGCTAACCACAGATAACACTGCAACAAATAGAAGTTGTGAGCAAGACAATTCTGTAATGATTTGTACTTCTCATCCGTATGTTTGCTTTGGCTCAAAATGCAAGTATACAAGAATGTAATCAATCTTATTGTGTAAATTTAACGCGAGTAAGGTATAAAACAGCAGTAATATGGATAGGGAATCGGCAAAATGCATTAAAAACACGTCTTTCTCTGTATTGGGATTGGGAGTACAACTCTCGAAGACTTTGTGTTACATCTCTCCCCTGGAATACGTTGCTACATGGCTGAGAAATGGTTAAACACCATCTCCAAGGTGCTTTTGACATGTCGTTGCAACAAAATATTCGTCCTTTCCATGATCAGCTAAAAGCTCAAATACTAAAGATTCAAGACTTAATGAACCGCAATGCATTTGAAATATTACAAAAGGATTTCTCATGGGTAAATCCAAAGAAATTGGCTTTCTGGGCTAAATTTAGGAATCTGGGTATTTATTGCCTTAGCAGGGTTCTTTTTGATTCTGTTTTTAATTGTGTTTAGTATATAACCCACTAAGAGCGTCACAACGAGCAGAAGCACAAGTCATGGCGACCTTGTTAATAAGTGGTCTGGTGTTAAACAAAAAAGGGGGAGATGTGGCAGATCTACGAGCAGAGGCCTGCGTACGGCCAAAGACACAGTGAGCAGAGCACACAGTAACCACAGAGCCAAGAGAACAGTTCATACCTTCACTCCATCCTGTGACGACCATATAACATTTTCAAATCTCGGACAAATAATAGGGCTAAGTATTCTTCCTTCGCTAGGAACAGCAACGGCATTAAATATGTTGAATAAGATAGGGTGTTGGGCAAGTAAACAGATAAACCTTACAACTGAAATCCTATCTAGCTTGCTTACTGATGCTGATAGCATTCGGCATGCTACGTTGCAAAATCGAGCGGCTATTGACTTTTTGCTGTTGGCTCAGGGTCATGGATGTGAAGATTTTGAAGGTATGTGTTGTATGAACCTTTCTGACCACTCATCATCCATTCATAAGCAGTTACGGGATCTGAAGGATAACATGTCCAAATTAAAAGCGGTCAAAAATGGTTTCGATGATTGGTTAAGCTCATGGGGTATAACAGGATGGTTATCAGACTTCCTAAAACAAGGGCTCATGCTATTGTTGGTTATATTATTATTGATTATGGTAGCCTCGTGTGTTCTCCGCAAAGTGACTGACATGATAGAAAATGCCATGCATGAGGTCTGGCTGGCTCAAGAAGAAAAAGGGGGTATTGTAGGAATGTATCTGAGAGAAAATGGCCATGTGAGCCAGCCTCCCTACTGTGAGAGATTAGATTAAGGGCAAAACAGGTGGTAGAAGATGGAATTAGTACATGGGAAAAACGGGAACTGAGAAGGTAGAAAACATGTTGTGCTAATGACTAAGCAATTTACTATGCGAATTCTTGTAACCAATCTGATCTGTGAATGAACTGCATGGACAGCGCGTGGACAGTGTAACTAGCTAATCAGAAATAAGCGAGTCGCGTGTATGGCTACAACACAGGGTATAAAAGATGATGATCTGTGCTTAATAAACGGCTTCTGTTGATTCACATTGGATCGTCTGGAGTCCAGTTATTTCTCCTCAAAACTAAGCACAACAATACGTGATTTAAACAAATTGGAACACCCATTGCAGTCTTCTCTATTAGCACTGGTAACTAACCAATGGCTCTTATCTGATGTATTGCCTCAGTGGGAAAGAATTAATAAGAGGGATCACCAATTGATTGTGGATGCACTTAGTGCAGCCCAAACCAATGTTTCTCTAGCTTTTAGTTGTATCCAAGCTCAGCTGTGGATGCAATCTATGGTAGCAGCAATTATACGAGAAGGTGAAGAGGGCACCTTACCCACTGAAATTCAAAAGGTAATCTGGGATAATGCAATTGAATTTGAAAAGGAATTCCAATCCTGGTGGTAGTCAATTTTACTTATGACTCCATCAACAATAAGACCACAGCTTTTGTCCTAACAATACACATATACCCAATCATTGCACTAGGATTAAATCACAATGGAACTATACTCTATCCATTAGAACATAGAGTGTGGGCCCAACAAAATGGAAACAAATGGCAGACTGCTGATGTTAATGCATGCATTGTACGGGAACAACAATGATTTATTTGTAAGAGTAACACCATGAAAGCCCAAGACATTTTGTTTGTTTTGACACTGAACAAAAGGTTTGTCATTTTGAAATACATCCCGATGAAAATCCTGAAACTGTACTTGTATATATTGGAAAAGGATGTGTTTGTATGAGAACCCTTTGTGATTTTATATTGGTAGAGTAGATAACATTACTGTAGATACAAGTAATCACTCAAATATTTGTGTTTGTAACTTTAGTAAAGTTATGGGATGCAACTTCAATCTTTCAACTCCTGTTACTTCTTATAAATTGTTACAATTCAATTACACATTGAATCAAGATTTATTGCCTACCCCCATTGGAATGAATCTTACATTGGTGAAGAAACTGCTATAACACGATGACTTGTGTCAGCTTCTAGAACAAGTCTGAAACAATGAATACAAAACTCTAATCACCATTCGGGATGATACAGAAGAGATACACTGTGTCTTGGAAAGAGTGAAGAAGAATGGAGAATACCATTGGTGGGAAACTCTTCTTGGATGGTCACCAACAGCAACAGAAGTCTTTAATCGTATGCTTCACCCAGTTATGATTTTGCTGGCTCTAACTTTAATATGTTTATTGCTTATAGTTATGTTATATATATAAAGGTTTGGCACACGATCAAACAAATAATCCAACTTCAACCACACAAACATACAAATTAACGAATAACAAATAGCAGTTCTTTACTGTCTACTTAACATGGATCTATAAGCGCACAAACTATCAACGTACTATTTATGGCACAGAGGCAAGAGGTGACCGTACCACCACTCTGTGAAGGTAAGATGAATTGACTATAGTCATGGGGTGGAGTGTGGCTGTGTGCTCCCCCCCCTTCCCCCTTCCCCCCTCCTCGCTCCTGCTTAAGCCATAACCAACAGTGGGGGTCGTGATGGCAGTACCTGGACTTTGGGTGATGGATAGCAACATAGCCAAATGATGTCTGGAATAGGGACCTAGATGTCTCGCTGCTATGCAAATATGACTATAGGTCAATTATCTTACTCCATAAATAGTGGACAGCCCAAGAGCCCTTTGAGCTCTCTTGCACGGCAGCGGGCTGCACGACAGGACCTCCCCTTGAGTAGGGACACCGTTCAAGGTTACTCCTCAAGGTTTAGAGATTCCTTGCTGCAACAGATCCTCAGTGTGTGACTAATAGCATGCTAAACTTTGAAACCTTAGCTAAGTGATATAAAGGATTGATTGCGCATATATAATCCTTTAGACATAAACCGTTGACCAAGTCTGGGACTGGGATTGGATACAGCTGCCCCTGGACTCCTCTCTGAGAAGGAGTTTAGAAAGCAAGGGGGTCCTTCCTGA
Organism: Larus michahellis; assembly: GCF_964199755.1. NCBI lineage: Eukaryota > Metazoa > Chordata > Aves > Charadriiformes > Laridae > Larus > Larus michahellis. The sequence goes on along the minus strand of NC_133929.1, from coordinate 18,349,509 downwards.
ACCTCGTGACTCAGTGGGAGGGTCTCCCTGACAGTTTTGTCTGACCCTGTCCTCTATGCAGTAAATAACCAAGTGTACCTTGCCTTCGGATCTTGTTAAAACATTGTCGCATTTATTATCAAACTTTGTTAAATCACTGTTTTATATCAATAAATGTATTGCTGCTTCTCTCTTATGAGTGAAGTGCGTCACTCCTTCTGCAACACAGACATACCAGGGAATGACTCTCCAGAATTTTAATAATGAATTGGCAGCAAGTGTGTTTGTGGACCAAGCCACCTCTGACATTTGCAACTATTTTAAAGATCACGTGCCGGGGTGGCAAGGAGAAAATTCGAAAGATATTATATTACCTGGAGGTTCTATACTTGTATGATATATAGATGATATGTTACTTGCTAGCAAGAGATAGAAAGATTGCTTAAAAGATACTATTGGTCTATGTACTGCTTTAGTGGAAAAAGGTCACTGTGCATCTCTTTCTAAGCTTCATCTGTGTCAGCAGGAAGAAAAGTATTTAGGATTCATATTAAAAGAAGGACAAAGATTAGTAGACCCAGAATGGGTCCAGGCTATTGTAGAAATACCTCAACCAGTAACAAAACTATTGCAAGGCTTTTTACGTACAGTAGGATACTTCAGACCCTGGATCCTGGGGCTAAAGGAGTTAAATCATTGACAGAAGCTACCACGGAAGAGGCATTGGAGCCTCTGTGTAAGGTCCAGAGAGAGAAAAGGCTTTCCAAGCTATAAAAGGAGCTTTAGCTTCTGCTCTGGCATTGGGATTGCCAGATTACTCCAAGCCCTTTGAACTATTTGTGCATGAGAACAAAGGAGTAGCCATCGGGAGTCCTTACTCAAAAGCTAGGTCCACACTGCCGCCCTGTGACTTATTACTCAACCAGATCCTGTAGCAGCAGGGAATAATTCCTGTGTTAAAGCGATAGCAGCAACAGCGACTATTATAGAAAGAAGCAGACCATTAGTTCTGAGTCACTCAACAACCGTGTATGTCCCACATGAAGTAGAACTGATTCTTAAGCAACATGCTACACAAGCTCTGTCCCCACAAAGAGTGTGTCACCATGAATTAACAATTTTAAATGTGGACAATATTACTTTAAAAAGATGTAATGTTTTAAATCCAGCAACTTTATTGCCTATTCCCTCTGATGGTGAGCCGCATCATGATTGGACTAAGGTAGTGTTTCACTCCAGCCACTTCCAGGAAGATCTGTGAGATCAACCTCGCAGATCTTGGATCTAACCCTTGGATCTAACCCTTGGATCTAACCCTTGGATCTAACCCTTTTCACCAATGGAGCTTCGTACTATGTGAATGGAAAATGGGCTATGCAGTGGTGAGAAACTTGAAGCAGAACCTCTACAACCCTCAGTGAGTGTCCAAGGGGCTGAATTAACTGCATTAGCAAGAGCAGCCTGGTGGGGATGTAATCAGCGGATAATTATTTATACTGATTCTAAATATGGTTTTGGAGTGTGTCATGCAATGGGTATGCTATGGAAAGAATGAGGGTTCCTTACCTCTGCAAGCCAGCAAAATTGAAAGAAATAATGAATTGGCAGACAAAGCAACTAAAGCTGTTGCCCACCAACCTATACATGAGTGTACCATCATAACCACTCCCTCTGCTGATGATTGGCCGGATATTAATAATCCAGCCCCAATATATGCAGAGGTTACTCAGGAAGAATGGGCTCAATGGGAAAATTGGGAGACTGTGAAGGATTAAACTGGAATTTGGACTATTGGGGGAAAACCCATTTTACCAAGAAAATATTTAATGACTTCGGCGAGGTGATTTCATGATAAAACACATGGAGGGATGACAGTAATTGTTAACCAGATTGAGAAAATGTGGGTAGTCCCCAGAATACATATGGCAGTAAAATGGATTGTGAGTTCTTGTCCCACATGTTGGAAGTTTTCTGATGCAAAACCCAAACAGGAGGTTGGAGGATGACCATGGGCATACTTCCCATTCCAAAGACTGCAAATTGATTATGCTGACATGCCTTCCATGAGCAGACTTAAGCACCTGCTGGTAATCATGGATCAACTCTCAGGATGGGTAGCAGCTTTTCCCAGGAAAGCTGATACTGTGGGAGCGGTCAAAGCACTCTTGCAGGAAATCATTCCCAGATACGGAATACCTCAAACCATAGAATCTGATAGGGGTTCACATTTTTCAGCGGGAATGCTGAACAATATCTATAAAAGTTTAGGAATACAGTGACAGCTATATGTTCCATATCATCTGCAGTCCTCAGGACAGGTGGAAAGAATGAATAGAACTCTTAAAAATGAAATTGTTTGAACTTGTAGTCAGGTAGGTTTGAAATGACCTGAAGTTTTAGGAATAGTGCTATGGGATATTAGAAATACCCCTCGCCAACCTCTAGGGCTGTCACCAGCAGAAATAGTGTGAGCCAGCACAGGCAGGATGCAGAAACAACCACAAAACCACGGATGAAAGGCAAAGAGTAAATTTATTTTCGTTACCTCACCAACCAGGGGATCCCCAAAGCAGCACCCGGGTAGAGGCACACAAGTGGGGACATGGGCGTCGTGGAGCTCGGTCCATGCTAGAGGATCACCAAACCTGCTGTTTTCACCTGTATTTCAGGGATTCACACAGGCGTAGTTTACCACTGTGCTTTGATCTTTCCCACAGCAGGGCAGGAATCTCAAGCATGTTTGATAAGGTACCTCTGAGTCTATCACAGGCCTATGTTATCTAAACACAGATGTTCTACTTGTCCAACACACAAGACTAAACAATGATTAGTATGACATATGTGTTTTTCTACACCCCAGCTGCAAGTCATGTGAGCATGTTTCCAATCCTCCTTGACAATCTTCCGTTATTTTCCCACAGCATGCACTTAGCTGTACCTGGGACCTTTGTCCCCACTAGGCCCAGCCTCTTAAAAGGAGATGAACAAATTACCAAATTTGTATTGGGGATACAAAAACATCTACAAGAAAATAGGGCACAAGCCAGATGGTTTCAACCAGTACCAGCTGGAATGCAAGTACATGATATCCAGTCTGGAGATGCAGTAACGATAAAAGTCCACTCTCGCAAAACAAAGTTGGACCCTAAATGGGAGGGTCCGTATACTGTGTTATTAACTTCTTACTTTGCTGTAAAGGTTGCAGAAAAGGATAACTGGATTCACCACTCTCATGTTAAACAACTGCCCAAAGAACATCAGTTAGATGGACCACCATCGACCCCGCAGGACCCTGTCAATCCTACCTTGGAGATTGAAACTGGGACTGTTCGAGCTTACAAAGGCTGAAGGAATCCCAGAACCATGTCGGTTTTGATTTCTTTCTAGAGACACCTGGACCAGGGAGTCACCCACTGCTTGGCCAAGTGGACCATCAGAGACTGTAAATCAAGGACAGTGTCCTATTTGGTGTATTCACCATTCTTATAGAGTGGGAATCACTCCAGGCTCAGTTCCAAGAGGGGAAGGTTTGAGATGGCATCAGCATGGTTGGCTTTGGCTATCCTGCAATAATCGTGGCCCATGTCATCCTGGGTGGTGTATTAATAACTGTTATAAAGGTCGTTGGGAAAACCATCATTGAGGTTGGGGGTGGGGGAAATATAACCACAAAAGGCACAGCCAGATACACAAACTAGAGACATGCATGCGGGTGGCATCAACAGCACAGTGAAGAAGAGTTAGACATGAGACTCAATGTTTTATTATTGGATTAAGATTATCTTCCATACCTTCTTAAAATAGTAGAGTGGATTACCCTAGTTCTGGTATTAACCCTTCTTTGTATAGGTGTTTTGGTTCTTTTTCTTTTATACATTTGATTTAAAACAGTGGGCAAACCATCACCAAAATGAGCTCAACCGTGTATCAACAACCCCATTCTGTGAAAGTTATTCTCAAAACTGTGTTAGTACAGTACTATTCTTTACTGCTTTTACTAATATCCCCTGCTCTTAGTTATAAGAAACACAATTCCTTTGTGTCGTTGGCCCATCACGTGGTCCCAAAGTGCATACAACCCCCCTGAAAGTGAGTGGTTACAAAATTTGCTCTTTGAATGGGGATTATCGTCATGGTTTAGTAGTTTATTTAGTTCTTTCCTAAAAAGTCTTTTACCTGTGGTTATTATGCTTCTGATAGCCTGCTGTGCTTTTACTTGTATTCGGGATTGTTTACAGAATATGCTTATGAAATCTGTCATAGAATCATAGAATTGTCTAGGTTGGAAGGAACCTTTCAGATCATCAAGTCCAACCATCAACCTAACACTGACAAAAACCATCACTAAACCATATCTCTAAGCACCACATCTACGTGTCTTTTAAACACTTCTGGGAATGGCGATTCCACCACTTCCCTGGGCAGCCTGTTCCAATGCTTGTGTCCTGGTTCCGGCGGGGATAGGGTTAATTTTCCGCAGGCTCCGGCAGGGACACAGGTATTCCATCCCGTGTGAGCCATGCCCACTCTGAGCTGCCGGGGGAGGGGGCAGGAAGTCGCCGCTTGGAGCAGGCTGGGGCCTCCCGGGTCTGGTCGGTGAGCAGCGGTTCGGTGAGCGGCGGTTCCATAATCGTGTTTGTATATTCCTCTGTCCGTGTTATTGTTGTTGTTTTTCTTGTTACCTTTGCTGTTCTGCTAAATTGCCTTTGTCTCAACCCATGAGTTTTGCCCTTTTCTTCCGATTCTTTCCCGTACTGGGAAAAGCCCGAGAGAGCGGCATGTGGTTCTTTGTTGCCGTCTGAGGCCAAAACACGACAGCTTGATAACACTTTTGGTGAAGAAATTTTTCCTAATATCCAATCTAAACCTCCCCTGACATAAATTGAGGCCATTTCCTCTTGTCCTATCACTTGTTACTTGGGAGAATAGACCTACGCCCACCTCTCTACAACCTCCTTTCAGGTAGTTGTAGAGAGCTATAAGGTCTCCCCTCAGCCTCCTTTTCTCCAGGCTAAGCAAGCCCAGCTCCCTCAGCTGCTCCTCATAAGACTTATTCTCCAGACCCCTCACCAGCTTTGTTGCCCTTCTCTGGACTTGCTCCAGACTCTCAATGCCTTTCCTGTAGTGAGGGGCCCAAAACTGAACACAGAATTCGAGGTGGGCCTCACCAGTGCCAAGTACAGGGGGACAATCACTTCCCTAGTCCTGCTCACCACACTATTCCTGATACAGGCCAGGATGCTGTTGACCTTCCTGGCCACCTGGGCACACTGCTGGCTCATATTCAAATGGCTGTCAACCAACACCCCAAGGTCCTTCTCTGCTGGGCAGCTTTCCAGGTACTCTTCCCCAAGCCTGTAGCGTTGCTTGGGGTTGTTGTGACCCAAGTGCAGGACCTGGCACTTGGCCTTGTTGAACCTCATACCATTGGCCTCAGCCCATTGATCCAGCCTGTCCAGATCTCTCTGTAGAACCATCCTACCCTCAAGCAGGTCGACACTCCCACCCAACTTAGTGTCATCTGTAAACTTACTGAGGGTGCACTCGATCAGGGAGATCAGGTTAGTCAAGCAGGACCTGCCTTTCATAAACCCATGCTGACTGGGCCTGATCACCTGGTTGTCCTTCGTATGACACATAATAGCACTCAGGATGATCTGTTCCATAACCTTCCCAGGCACTGAGGTCAGACTGACAGGCCTGTAGTTCCCTGGATCCCCTTTCCAGCCCTTCTTGTGGATGGGTGTCACATTTGCTATCTACCACTCAACCGGGACCTCCTTAATTAGCCAGGACTGCTGATAAATGATGGAAAGTGGCTTGGTGAGCACTTCCGCCAGCTCCCTCAGTATCCTTGGGTGGATCCCATCTGGCCCCATAGACTTGTGTACGTCTAGGTGCTGTAGCAGGTCCCTCACCTTTTCCCCTTGGCTTACAGAGGCTTCATTCTACTCCCCACCCCTGTCTACTAGCTCAGGGGTTTGGGTACTCAGGGAACAACTGGTCCTACAACTAAAGACTGAGGCAAAGAATGCATTAAGTACCTCAGCCTTTTCCTCATCCTTGGTCACCATGTTACTGCTCCCATCTAATAAAGGATGGAGATTCTCCTTAGTCCTTTTATTACTAATGTATTTATAGAAACTTTTTTTATTGTCCTTAACATCTGAAGCCAGGTTAAGTTCTAGTTGGGCTTCTAATTTTCTCCCTACATAGCCTCACAACATCTTTGTAGTCCTCCTAAGTTTCCTGCCCCTTCTTCCAAAGGCCATAAACTCTCCTTTTATGGTTGCAACCATAACTCTCTGTTCAGCCAGGCGGGTCTTTTTCCCTGATGGCTTGTTTTTTGGCACATGGGGACGGCCTGCTCCTGTGCCTTTAAGAGTTCCTTCTTGAAAAACTTCCAGCCTTCCTGGACTCCTTTACCCTTCAGGACTGCCTCCCAAGGGACTCTGTCAGGCAGGCTCCTGAAAAGACCAAAGTCTGCCCTCTGGAAGTCCAAGGTGGCAGTTCTGCTGACCCCGCCTCCTTGCTTCCCTGAGAATCAAAAACTCTATCATTTTATGATTGCTATTCCTTGTATGCTGTACAAGGGTATTGAAGAATCCTCATACAAGATCAACTATAGATGGGCAGGGATGCCCGAAAAAAACACAAAGGGAGGACTGTTATAGAAGGAGTTTGATTAACTTGTATTCTTCTCTCCATCAGTCTTGTTTAGCATTAGTAGCTTAGCACTAGTAGCTAAAGTAGTTCAAGCCTTAGGCCATAAGAGCTGAATGAGAGTAAACTTTTTGATAAAACTAATGCTGCTAATGCAGAACTAGTTGAATTCAGCAGATGCAAACAGAATGAAGAAGATAAGGACCAAGGAAACAATTCCAAGAGAATGAGGTAATTTCAGAAGAAGGCCAGCCCAGTGACAAAGAAAACCAATAAGAAATCAAGAGACCACCGCCCAGAATTAATTGACTGGACATTGGGATCAAGTGCTGGGTGACACGGGTATAATTGAGGGGCATGATCTGGGGTAGGGGCATGTCCTGGTTCGAGGTAAAACAGAACTAAGTTTCTGTTCAGTAACTTTACTTTTCAGCTAAGCCTCTTCTAACTAACCGAACTCTCTGAAATTAACAGCATATGTTTCAGACACTGTCTGCTACCAGAGACTGATAAGACCTGATTGTTTCTAATTTATGCCAAGGAACGGTACGCAGAGAGGCTCTTGCTTATACTTATTGCTATAACAACCAAGGTCAGCTAACATTGTTATTTGACCCAAAACTGACCAAGAGGGTATTCCATTCCATCTGCCTCATGCTCAGTATAAAAGCTGAGGGATCAAAGGGTCAGCCCTCTTTCTTCAATGGCCGGCGTCTGAGGAGGACCCTGTCTGTTCATCCGCCTTTGATCCCAGTCCGTGCGTTCCTGAATCCAGATCCAGAATCCAGTTCCCATCTGTCGCTGAGTCCAGTCTGGGACTTTCCCAGTGCCTGCCGGTGATGTGACCATCATCCTGGGAGCTCAATACTGGTTTTGTATATATTATATATATTTCATTATTTTCTTTTCATTATTTTATTAATATTTCATTAGTTTAGTTTCTTTTAAACCCATAATTCTCTTTTTCTCTCTTCCTCCTCTCCCTGAAGGGAGATGCTCTCCCTTCTCTGAAGGGAGAGAGGTCAGAGAGCATCTGTCATTCGTTTCAGTGACTAGTCTGGCCCAAACCACAACAGGGTCCCTCTCCAGAGGCACCCAGCTCTACCTGTAACCTGAGAACTAATAAAAGCGGAATTGGAAACCTACATTAATCAGTAGGATCCTAGGGTCAGACCATGTTATGGTGGCTGGCGTGCATAAATCCATAACAGAAACAGAGAGGATTTCCACAAATTTTTCATGGGTTGCTTTGCTGTCTTCAGCAGAAAGGTCTCACGGTTTACACCACACTTAGTTGAATGCCAAGGACTACAGTAGGGCTACTAGCAATGTTACATGCTTGAGCTGCTCCTCTGGGGCCTGGTCAATTCACTGCCCTGGAGAAGCAGATCAAAACTATTGTCAGAGGGGGGAAGGGGATAAAACCAGGCCCACTAGTAATGAGCCTAGGGATAAAGGGACAAGGATGGGGGTGAAATCGGTAGCCCAGCTCAAGTGCATCTACACGAATGCACATAGCATGGGCAATAAACGGGATGAGCTGGAAGCCATTATGCAGCAGGACAGCTATGATGTAGTTGCCATCACGGAAACGTGGTGGGATGACTGTCGTGACTGGAATGCTGCGATGAATGGCTATAAGCTCTTCAGAAGGGACAGGCAAGGAAGGAGAGGCAGGGGTCTGGCTCTGTACATTAGGGAGTGTTTTGATTGGATAGAGCTAGATTCCAGTGATGATAAAGTCGAGTGTTTATGGATAAGGATGAAGGGGAAGGCAAATAAGGGAGATCTTGTGCTGGGAGCATGCTACAGACCACCCGACCAGGATGAGGAGACAGATGGAGTATTCTATAAGCGGCTGGCTGAAGTCTCGCAATCGCCAGCCCTTGTTCTGGTTGGGGACTTCAACCTGCCGGGCATCTGCTGGAAATACAACACAGCAGAGAGCAGGCAGGCTAGGAGGTTCCTCGAGTGCATGGAAGATAACTTCCTGACACAACTGGTAGGTGAGCCTACCAGGGGAGGTGCCTCGCTAGACCTACTGCTCACAAACAGAGAAGGACTCGTGGGAGATGTGGTGGTCGGAGGCCGCCTTGGGTTTAGTGATCATGAAATGGTCAAGTTTTCAATTCGTAGTGATGTAAGGAGGGGGGTTAGCAAAACCTCCACCTTGGACTTCCGGAGGGCGGGCTTTGGCTTGTTCAGAACACTGGTTGAGAGAGTCCCTTGGGAGACAGTCCTGAAGGGCAAAGGGGTCCAGGAAGGCTGGACGCTCTTCAAGAAGGAAATCTTAAAGGCCCAGGAGCAGGCTGTCCCCAAGTGTTGCAAGTCTAAAGAGCGGGGGAAAATGGCCAGTCTGGATGAACAAGGAACTTCTGATGGGACTTAGGAATAAAAGGAGGGTTTACCACCTTTGGAAGAAGGGACAGGCAACTCGGGAGGAGTACAGAGATCTCGTTAGGTTATACAGAGAGAAAATTAGGAAGGCAAAAGCCCATCTGGAGCTCAACCTGGCCACTAACATTAAGGACAACAAAAAAAGCTTTTATAAATACATCAACAAAAAGAGAGCCAGGGAGAATCTCCATCCCTTACTGGATGCTGGGGGGAAAGTTGCAACCAAGGACGAGGAGAAGGCTGAGATACTTAATGCCTTCTTTGCCTCCGTCTTCAATAGTCACACCAGCTATCCCCAGGGTGCTCAGCCTCCTGAGCTGGAAGATAAGGATGGAGAGCAGAACAACCCACCCATAATCCAGGAGGAAGTAGTCAACGATCTGCTTCTGCACCTAGACGCACATAAGTCTATGGGGCCGGATGGGATTCACCCAAGAGTACTCAGGGAGCTGGCGGGAGAGCTCACCAAGCCTCTCTCCATCATTGATCAACAATCTTGGTCAACAGGGCAGGCACCAGATGACTGGAGGGTGGCTACTGTGATGCCCATCTACAAGAAGGGTCGGAAGGAGGATCCGGGAAACTACAGGCCTGTCAGCCTGACCTCGGTACCAGGAAAGATCATGGAGAGGATCATCTTGAGTGAGCTCTCAGGGCAAGTGCAGGGCAGCCAAGGGATCAGGGCCAGCCAGCATGGGTTTAGGAAAGGGAGGTCCTGCTTAACCAACCTGATCTCTTTCTATGACCATGTGACCCGCCTTCTGGAGGCGGGGAAGGCTGTGGACGTTGTCTCTCTGGACTTTGGTAAGGCCTTTGACACCGTCCCCCACAGCATTCTCCTGGAGAAGCTGGCGAATCATGGCATAGACAAGTGTACTCTTCGCTGGGTTAAAAAATGGCTGGATGGCCGTGCCCAGAGAGTTGTGATTAATGGGGTGAAATCCTCTTGGTGGCCGGTCACCAGCGGTGTCCCTCAGGGCTCAGTTTTGGGGCCGGTTTTGTTTAATATCTTTATCAATGATCTGGATGAGGGGATTGAGTGTGCCCTCAGTAAGTTTGCAGACGACACCAAGCTAGGTGGGAGAGTTGATCTGCTTGAGGGTAGGGAGGCTCTACAGAGGGACCTGGACAGGCTGGATCGATGGGCCAAGGCCAACTGTATGAGGTTTAATAAGGCCAAGTGCCGGGTCCTGCATTTCGGTCCCAACAACCCCAAGCAACGCTACAGGCTTGGGGAAGAGTGGCTGGAAAGCAGCCCAGCAGAAAAGGACCTGGGGGTGCTGGTGGACGGCCAGCTTAACATGAGCCAGCAGTGTGCCCAGGTGGCCAAGAAGGCCAACAGCATTCTGGCTTGTATCAGGAATAGCGTGGCCAGCAGGAGTAGGGAAGCGATCGTGCCTCTGTACTCGGCACTGGTGAGGCCTCACCTCGAGTACTGTGTTCAGTTCTGGGCCCCTCTGTACAAGAGGGACATTGAGGTGGTGGAGCGTGTCCAGAGGAGAGCTACCAGGCTGGTGAGGGGTCTGGAGACCAGGTCATATGAGGAGAGGCTGAGGGAGCTGGGCATGTTTAGCTTGGAGAAGAGGAGGCTGAGGGGAGACCTCATTGCCCTCTACAACTACCTGAAAGGAGGTTGGAGAGAGGTGGGTGTTGGCCTCTTCTCCCAGGTGAATGATGACAGGACCAGAGGAAATGGCCTGAAGTTGCGGCAGGGGAGGTTTAGATCAGACATTAGGAAGAATTCCTTTACTGAAAGAGTGGTCAGGCACTGGAACAGCCTGCCCAGGGAGGTGGTTGAGTCACCATCCCTAGAGGTATTTAAGAAACGTCTAGATTGGGCACTTCAGGGCGTGCTCTAGTGGCAGAGATTGTAGGGGGTTTTTTGTGTGTGTATGGTTGGACTCGATGATCTCAAAGGTCCTTTCCAACCATGAAGATTCTATGATCAGAACCCTGCCCACAACCTGTGCCCTGAGGCAGCTTGGAAGTTTCTCTTCTTCCTGCCCAAACCCAAGCTTGGTATAGCCAGCTTTCTCCCAGAGCGGGTCTGCTTTCCTAGAACAGAGGTGCTGAAGAGATGGAGTCTTGCTTCATCCCAGGAAGCAGTGTGTCTGTACCTAGCAGTCCAGAGGCCAAGTATAGAGGTCTGTCAGGGAGCGGAGCAGGGAGCTGTATGTATCCTGAGCACTGCCCAGGCATGGCTAGTGCTGCTCCCACAGGTGATCCCTGGGCACTTGTGCCAGCCTCCCCTGTTCACTGCTCCAGCCATGCTGACACACTGTAGGGGTGTGAGCTTCGCCAGGATCTGCCAAACCTGCTGGTCCCAGTCCTGACCAAGGATCCCTCCCTTTGGGGGTGCAGACCTGCCTGCAAGGAAAACCCCAACCCATGTCCAAACAGAGGGGTGGCTGGCTGTGCCACAGGACTGATGCCATCTGCCTTGGCTGCCAGCCCCAGGATTAATTAGAGCCTGTGACATAGCCGGGATGGTCTCCTCCCCATTACGCCACCCCTCCTCATGCTCACCTCCTTTCTAAGCTTCTTTTGCAACACTGCAATCCACAGCAGTGCTGGGAACCTGCTCCTCCCCTGCTAAGGGCTGAATTCCCCTTTATGTCTTGCAGGTGACCCAGCTGCTGCTCCCTATTTGGTACAGGCCTTGTGGAAACTTAACCGAAAGCAGAAGCTGGCAGCTCACTGGCAGAAGTTCTCCCAGAGCCCCGCTGGGGAGGATGGGCAGCAGGAAAGGCAGGGAAGGTGTGTAGAGGGATGGGTGGGATCTCAGCTGGCCACACAAGAGAGCTCCAGCAGAGTAGCCCTTGTTTTAAACTGTGTGGACAGTTTATCTCAGCTCCTGCTAGCCTGCATCCGCAGCTCAGATGTGTCTGAGGAGCTTCCCCCCATGTCTGCTCTGAGAGACCACAGGCTGTGGCTCTGCAGGACTTCCTGGGACACAAAAGAGCTGACATGGAGCCAAAGCCTGGTTCTGTGATGGCGAATGGGAGGGCAGAAGCTGGGGGCTCTGAGTGAACTTCCTAATCAGACCATGGCAAGGGAATGCTGCAGTCCTTAATGTTGCAACTCTCCCTTCTCTTTCAGGCTCTTCCCTTTGTACCTGGTTTCGTGTCTGAAGCAGGCAACCTTCCCACACAGTGAATCTTTTGCCAGAAGCATATAGGATTACCTTGGGACTACAACCTAGGACCCCTCGAGCTAACCCAGTCAGTCTCCCCATCCCCACCTGCTGAAGTCTCCCTGCACCTGGCATAAGGCCTTTAAGGACTCTTCCAAGACTCAAAATTACTCTTGGATAAAGCTGGATTCCCAAAGGACTGAAACAGAATAGATCTTTTCTAATAGAGCTGAGGCTTTTATTTAGTTTAAATGTTACTGTGTCCTTTTTCCAGAGAGAACCTTTGCAGCCTTGATGCTGCCTGGAGCTGCTGTGAGCCTGTGGGCTATGACCTGCGTTTGTGGGAGATCAAGGGCAGAGATATCCTCATTCCTTCTCACCTCTGTGCCCGGCAAGATCATGGAGCAGATCCTCCTGGAATCTTTGCTAAGGCACATGGAAAATAAGGAGGTGATTGGTGACAGCCAACATGGCTTCACCAAAGGCAAATCGTGCCTGACAAATTTGGTGACCTTCTAAGATGTTGCCACAGCATTGGTAGACAAGGGGAGAGCAACTGACGTCATCTACCTGGACTTATGCAAAGTGTTTGACACTGTCCCGCATGACATCCTGGTCTCTAAATTGGAAAGGCATGGATTTGATGGATGGACCACTTGATGTATCCATCAAGTGGATGGATCCATCAAGGAACTGGCTAGGTGGCCGCACTCAAAGGGTTGCAGTCAATGGCTCAATGTCCACATGGAAACCAGTGGTGTTCCTCAGGGGTCAGTACTGGGACTGGTGCTGTTTAACATCTTTGTCAGAGACATGGACAGTGGGATTGAGTGCACCCTCAGCAAGTTTGCCAATGACACCAAGCTGTGTGGCACGGTCAACATGCTGGAGGGAAGGGATGCCATCCAGAGGGACCTGGACAAGCTTGAGAGGTGGGCCTGTGTGAACCTCATGAAGTTCAACCAGGCCAAGTGCAAGGTCCTGCACCTGGGTTGTGGCAATCCCAGGCACAAATACAGGTTGGGAGGAGAATGGCTTGAGAGCAGCCCTGAGGAGAAGGACTTGGGGGTGTTGGTGGACGAGAAGCTCAACATGAGCAGGCAATGCGCACTTCCAGCTCAGAAAGTCAACCGCATCCTGGGCTGCATCAAAAGAAGTATGGCCAGCAGGTCAAGGGAGGTGATTCTACCCCTCTACTCTTCTCTGGTGAGACCCCACCTGGAGTACTACATCCAGCTCTGGAGTCCTCAGCATAAGAAGGACATGGACCTGTTGGAATGGGTCCAGCAGAGGGCCATGAAGATGATCAGAGGGATGGAACACCTCCCCTATGAAGACAGGCTGAGAGAGTTGGGGCTGCTCAGCCTGGAGAGGAGAAGGCTCTGAGGAGACCTTATTGCAGCCTTCCAGTACCTAAAGGGGGCCTATAGGAAAGATGGGGAGGGACTCTTTATGAGGGAGTGTAGCAATAGGACTAGGGGTAACGGTTTTAAACTGAAAGAGGGTAGATTTAGATTAGATATTAGGAAGAAATTCTTTACTGTGAGGGTGGTGAGGCACTGGAACAGGTTGCCCAGGGAGGTTGTGGATGCCCCTTCCCTGGAAGTGTTCAAGACCAGGCTGGATGGGGCTTTGAGCAGCCTCGTGTAGTGGGAGGTGTCCCATCCCACAGCAGGGGGGTTAGAACTAGATGGTCTTTAAGGTCCCTTCCAACTCAAACCATTCTATGATTCTATAACTGTGCTTCTGAATGCAGCGGGGTCAGCTCTGCGCTCCCTACTCCAGGGAGCTGGTGTCAGAGCCAGACAGTCTCATAAAGCAAAGGGTTTGTCAGATTGTCTGTCCTACCTGCGCTTTGTATACTGGCGCTTTACTTGATCACTGTAGCTTGGAGCCCAGAGAAGTGGTTTTGGCTGAAGCACTCAGCTCTAGGTTCATCTGTTACTGCCCTGCACTAAGCAAGGAAGGTGGCAGCGTTGAGACCAGTGCCTGTGTGTCCCCAGAGTCCCTGGGGGAGGTCTGTGCTAACCCGCACTATGTAGCTTTGGGCCCCTTTGTGTGACAGTGAGCAGCAGTGAAGGGGCACCTGCTCCTACATGGTGTTCGGTGCAGCTAATTTTGGGTGAGGAAGGTCCCACAACCATATTAGCCAATCTTTTGGCAAGCCTTGCCTCCTGCAAGAGAGAAGAAATGGTTGGGAACTGCAAGGCAAAGGGTGAGTTGAAGGAGAGGAAACAGGATGTGACAAAGCTCAGGAGAAGCGTGAGGTAGGAGCTGCTGCAGCCTCTTCTGAATGCCGAAGGGGCCTTGAGTGGGCTTTGCCCTGCAGTTCCTTCAGAAAAAATATCCTGGAGAGCAAGGGATGAACAGAGGGTATTGAAAAAAAACATTCTATGATTCTATGTTGGGGGACAATGCCTTGCTGGGAGAGGTTAAATTCAGCAGAGCCAGACACCTCCAGGCTAGGAGAGCCCCACAGCTACTCTTCTTCAGTCACACCTTACTGCCTGGGCTTTAAAAAAAGGAAGGCAGAAGAGGTGAGGCAGGGATTAAATACTAGTTGGCTCCTTGGAACAGAGCACCAGGTAATTAAATTATTCATAAGCACCTAGGAGAAAACAAGGGAGTGCCTGCCAGCACCAGATGATTGAGAACAGGCATCAGGCACATCTGATTCCCTCTGAACGTGAGCAGGGACGAGACTGCAGGTGCTCCAGCAATGTTTCTAGCCCTAAGGAAATACCACCCAGGTGGGGATGTGAGTGCCTAAACAGAGCAGGAAGCAGTGGTTGGAGGGCAGCAGGTCATGGAGGGGTGGCCATCAGTGATGGAAGAGCTGTGGGAGGGCTGCTTTGGGTGGTTCAAGGGAAGCTAGCTCTTCAAACCCCTGATGGGGCAGAGTCTGTGCTGGGACGAGTGGCTGGGAGCACGAGACCTGTGGTGGGACAGTCCAGCCCTGCCAAAAAAAAAAAAAAAAAAGTCAATCAGGGAAAAGAAAACCTGCTTAAAAAAAAAAATAATCGGGGAAAGGAGCCCCGCAGGTACCTTTGGGTGGAGAGAAAGAGCCGGGGCCCCGCATGCGCCCTTTCACCTGGGGGGAAATGAAACCTCTGGAGCACGTTCCCCCAAAGCCTCGCCGGGACCGCCCCCAACAGAACTAAACTCACCCCGCGACCCCACCGGCTGAGTCCAGGCGCGTTCAACGCACTCCGGCTGCTCCCTGAGCACCCACCTCCCACCCCTCATAATTGGCTGCAACCCTCCACGCGCATTTCCCTTTCCTCGGGCGCTAGCCAATCGTGAGGCGAGACTAGCCCAGATGCTCGTCGTGCTGGGACTTTCCGCCTGGATTTTCCCATTGGTGGATTTTTGCCATTGTCTGCGCGACCCGTGTTGCCCTGTAGAACAGCCACGGCAGGAGCGGCGCTGCGATTGGCTGACGGGTGTTGCACTTGGCTCGTGACGATTGGGAAGGGAAAGGAGAGGGGCGGGGGAGGAAGAGGAAGGGCGCTCGTTCTTTTTTTTTCTCGTCCCCTCGCTTCTGCCTCCCTGATTGGCTGAGGCGCTGGCCGGGCTGAATTTCCGATTGGTCAGCGCACGCTGTTGCCAGGCAGGTGAGGCAGCGCAGGGCGGAGTTTCCCCTTCCGATGAGTCGGTTCTGAGGTTCAGTCAGCGTGAAGCACCTTGATCTGTCGCCACCGCTGCGAGCCTACCCGAGACCCGCCGTCGCCTGCCCTGAGGAGCCGCCGCTGGCCGCCTCCCCTCGCCCCTTTCCCCCCTAGCGCCATGGCCTCAGGATCCGAGTAAGTGTGGGCCGCCCCCCAGCCGGCCGCGGCCTAGGCCCTGCTGAGGTGGTGCTGGGCCTAGCTCGGCCTGCCTCTCCTTACCTCACCTCCGCGCGGCTCTGCCTGGGCCGGGCCCGGCGGCTGGCCCGATCCGACCTCCGATCATGCTGTGTCATGCAGTCTGTGAGGAGGTTGGGGTGGGGCCAGGAGGGGGATGGGCCACTCCGTGCGTGCCCGGAGAGGGGCCCCGTACGCCGCCGCCCCTCAACTTCCCGGCCAGGTTTCCCCAGGAAGTGTCGAGTCATGGAGGAACCGAGGCCTGGTCAGGTCGGGCCTCCACTGGGCTTTGGCCGTGCCCCCTCCCGGGGCCGTCCGGCCTGGGCTAGGCCTCAGCCAGGGAGGGCTTTGTCTTCCAGACCCCGGAGCGCCGGGGAAAGCGGTGGAGGCTGGCGGGGCAGCAAGGGGGGAGAGGCGTGTCTCGGTCTCCTCCCCGCAGGCCCGCAGCGGCCCTCGGGTCGGGGCTAGAAGTGACTTGGCATTAGAAGAGGCAGATATGTTGTGCCGGGCTGGCCTCTGTGGCAGCTGAGGCAGTCGGCTATATTTTCGTCTCCTGTGTCTTGCCTCACTCTGTTTTCAGTTCCAGGCTGAGGGTCATCTTTTGTGCTCCTCAAAAATGAGTCGCGTAATACTGGTCTCTCAGCTCCCAGCCCACGTGTGCAAGCCACTTAATTGCCTCTTGAGAGGAGTAAAAATAGAACCTAAAGATAATTTCCCCAATTCAAGAATACTTTAAGTGAATTGTTGGCCTCGCCAGAGGCACTTTCAGTCCCTTTAGTGCCTGTGGTTTATCTTCTCCTTTTCTTTTGCAACTCCTGCAATTTAGACCTACTTGGTCCTACTAAGTCAGTTTCAGCAAGGTGTGCCAAGAATTTAGTGTCTGGTAGAGCTTGTGATGGAAGTGATGGTCTCAAAGGCATATTTTGAGCTTGAGCAAAGTGAACAGTGTCTTTAAAAATAAAATTCTACTTTTGCAAAGTTGTTCTCACTACATAGGAATCAACAAAAGTTACTCTGCAACTGGAAAACAGTTACTTTTTAGTTGCAATTTTTGGGTCAATGCTGTTGGCAGCCACCTTGCTGAATTGAGCTTTAGCACAGGGAGTAGCATTGCAAGAGCTAATGGAGTGTGGTTTCTGAAGAGATTCTTGTTTTCATGTGCATACCTGTCTGAAACAGTATTTGAGAACTTGGCATCTTGAGTGTGGGTATGAACTCACTGCTTGATTGTCATGTGCTGTTCCAGTAAGTGGCTGCAATCATCAGATATTTCACTCATTTGCTTCAATGGATAAAATGTTTTATGGTTTGTTTTTTTTTTTTAATACTTACCTGAGGAAAGTAGTTCAGTCTGTAACATAGATGTTCAGGGTAGTAAGAAACCGCTGACAGGTTTTATCTAGGAAGTGAGTTCATGAGGGTATTGATAAAAAGGCACACCAGTATACAGAAGGCATGACTGTTTTCACTTTTGTTACTCAAGCTGGAATCATTTTGAGTTGGTGACTTTTCATTGTATATTTAGCACAGACTTGCAGGAACAACTTAGTTCCCTACTTTATGTGGAGCTTCAGAGATTGGTAGTCATTTTCAGAAGAATCGGTGATTACTTTCGGCTCTCACTCTTCATACTGTCCACCACAATGCATAGCCTCTGGGCATTATCACATGCCGAACAAGGGGAGCTCTGACACAGAGAAAAATGATGAAGTGATGTAAGTTGTAAAATATCTCTCCCTGCCTCTTCCCTGTGTCAAATGGGGCTATTTGACTGCTTTACTGAGAGAGAAAAGGGGGCTAAGGATGGAAACTGGGAACCCATTCTGGTTGGTCTTTAGGGCTAGTACATATTTGCTTCAATTTTATTGGTCTTGTGCTTTATATGCAATTTTGGCCATTAGCTGTGCTATTATGTCCTTGCTTCTGGCCTCTGTCTAGGGGCAGGTTTTTGATGCAGGCTTTGAATTTCCTTTTAATTCCAAAACAGCTCTAAAGCTACATTTTGTGTTCAATTTATCCCTCTGTTAAGTTAGTGAAAGAAAGGTGCAAGAGGGAAAGTGTGTGAGTGAGCTGACAAAAGGGGTTAGTAGGGGAGATGATCTAGAGGATTTGCACCAGGCTCTCTCTGACAGGAAACTCATTGAGGAGCTTTAAAAATTACCTAGGTTAGCTGTCTGTCCTGCCCTTTGCTGAATTTTACCAGCATGTGTAGGAAAGTTGGCAGGAGAGAACCCCAACACATGCCTTAGGCTTTCCTGCTTGGTGTTTTCAGTTCAGGCTCTCCTTGCCTGATGCACAGATGTCGGGGATTGTCTGAGCGTGGTTGAGGTGCACAGACATATTTTGTTCTGTCATCTCAATTACAGCATGAGGAACCCTCAGGAGAGATGCAATGAGGGCTAATGGTGATAATAGTATTCTAAACTGCTACTGGAAGATGGATACTGTCTGTCTGTCAAAGTCCTTACCCTTGTCTGTAGGAGAAATAACATCACTCTCCCGTGTAGCTGTCATATAATTTCTTAACACCTTTGTTTCTTTGTCTGCAGAACTGTCAGGTCATATAACTGAAGCTGACCCCACGTGTTTTGATGTTTGCATGCTGTTTCTTGGAGACCTTTCTTCCTTTTTTAATGTCTCTAAGCTTTTCAATTGCTTTAAGCGCAGTAATGTACTGACAACGTTGATCCAGCTCTCGCTTCTTAGGAAACTGCAGATTCAGTTGTTCAGTACTAAAACTTCTTTTCTCACATTGAGCATAACTAAGTGGACCTTTTGTTGTACTGTTCAGCCCTGTTGTGTGTCAGCAGGTATCTGAGCTTATTTTCCAGATTGATACAGCTTTTGGTTTATTGAAAGTTTTGGTCCAAAAGCTTCCACTTGCTGCCCAATTCCTCTTCCATTTATTTTTATCTCATATCCCAGACCCTTTTTTAGGCTGCACAGCAATCTCTGCATCCTGAGGGACAGCCACTCAGTTTCAGTGACAGTTTATGTAGCCAAAGTCTGGCAGCAGTTTCTTATCAAAAGCCCTTTGGATCCACATCTTGTGCAGAGGGATATGATTCACATTCACACTTTGAACAAGCTAAATTGTTTCTTTCTGGTGTCCCTTAGCTCAAGTTTTAAAATCTACCTGCTAAATTAATTTCCAGTGTCCAGGAACTAATGCTGAGGTAAGGCCCTTATGGGTAGGTTGTTGTTTCTATCCACCATTTTAACCACAAGATCCTGCGTGGCCTGATGATGTATCGGTTTCAGTTTTCTTATTGCACACTCAGTTTTCCTGGAAATCCCAGACCTTTTAGGACTTACCAAGACTGCATTTTAGGTTGAAAATGGAATTCATGAGCTCCTTCCTGGGTGTATCCAGCAGCATTTCTTGTCTCTTTTTGGGTTTAGAGAATGGATCTATAACATCTCACATGGTTATTGAAAGGGATGGATGTCGATTTCTTACCTCTTGCACTCTTTAATGAAGAGAGGAAAAAGGTGACTTTCCCAGTGCTGGCAGTCCTGGAAAGACATGTTTTACAACTCTTTCTTTTGTTCACTTAAAATAATGTTGCCTCTCATTTCCAGCATGTTTTCAAGCTTCACATAAGCCCTGATAACATAGGAAACAAGCTGGCTGCCCGCATAGGCTTGCTTGGTGTTGTTCCCCCTTTTATGTGACAGAGAAAGGAGCCGATACCACATAGTCTGTCTTGGAAAAACCTCTGTCTTGAGGGGTGGGGGGACCTCGGGTAACATCACACTGTAGGTATGTCACCTCTCTCTGATGTACTTCTAAAAATGCAGTGAGCATGCCAAGTGATGCACTGCTGCCACAGTCTGCGTTCGTGCTGTGTAGCTGCTTGCTCTGCCACTTCTACTCAAGGTTTGATTTCTTCTGGTTATTTTGTCCTTAAAACAGCGAAATGGAGCCAAAGCGTACAGCCAACACAGTTGTTCACAAAGCTTCCTACTCTCTGCTGGTGCTTGTTGCTTGCTTAGGACAAAGGAAGATTTAATTTTTTCTTTTTGGTGAGAATCAAACCAAATTGTGCAAAGTTTTCTGTTCTGACCTTAGTCACTGGCACATCTGGACTACTTTGAGAGAATAGTCAGACGCCCACCAAGGGAAGTTACAACAGTCTGCTGCTGTTGTTGCTGGCTAATGTACAACTTCCAAGAGCTCCTCGGGAATCAGTTGATTCAAGTTCATATTTCTTTCATAAAGTCAATCATGATTAGATTTTGAAGGAAATCACTTAATCTGCCTTTCTTTTATTCCTTCATTTCCTTGCTGTTTGATGTGTTCCATTTTGTCAAGACAAACAAATTATCTGTCATATTTCTTGTGGCATAGTGGGCTAGAGCTGCAGTGACTCCTGTGAAGGTATTATGGAAAGGTGCTTATATTCAAAAAAAAAAAAAAAAGAAACCCCCATTTTTCATGAGCGCTTGAATATTTCTAACGGCTTGCTAGTTTTAAGAGTTTAGCCTGTTGAGGCCTATTAGTTACAACTCTTCCTGTCAGGGGAGCTGCAGCATTGTCCTTTAATTCCCCTATTTATCTGGGATTTGACACCAAATAGACTTGAACTTTTGTTTTGGTGGCAGTGGTTACATGTGATTTCAGATGAGTCCGACTAATTCTTTTAGGCAAAACATTGTACAGTCAGCAACATCTCACCGATCATTTATTTTCATAGATAGCTTCATAGCTATTTCCATTTGAGGCTAGTAAAGTTATATTTAGTTATATTATATATATTATTATATATTATAGTTATATATATATATAGTTATATTTAGTGACAGAAAACATTCTGCTTTGAACTCCTGAAACTGGTGCCTAGGAATATAGTTTAGTATAGTATAGTTTCTAAAAGACAAGACAACAAAGAAACCTGTAGAAAATGGAGAACAAAAGAAGGAGGTGGCTGGAAAGGGGGGGAGCAATATCACTTGGACTCATTAACTTCTGTTTTCTTTGCCAGTTCTAAAGCAGATGACTTATCAACTGCTATTCTGAAGCAGAAGAACAGGCCCAATAGGTTAATTGTTGATGAAGCCATCAATGAAGACAACAGTGTTGTGTCACTGTCCCAGGTGCGTCATCTATAAAAGCCAAGCATTTAATCTGGTAATATGCAAGCTGTTGCTGTCTATTAACTTGAAATGTAACTTTGCAACGTGAATCGAAGTATTTACGTCAGAAGCTGCAGCAGTTACAAGTGAGGGAGGTGGGTTGTCTTGTTTTCTAACACTCTTCCATGATAAAATATATTTTGATTCTCAAGTTTTAGGATTCAGTTGAGCTTGTGCCCTTAGTCTGGCTTCAGGATTAGCTCGACCGGTGTAGTGGGAGCCTCTGTCTTCGTAGATCTAGTATATCACTTCCAAGATGTAATTCTCCAAAGTCAAGTAACTTTCCTTCAAATGCTTGAATTCTTGTTTTGTCAAAAGTTTGTTCTAATGCTGTTATTGTTTACAGGCAAAAATGGATGAATTACAACTGTTCAGAGGAGACACTGTTCTGCTAAAAGGAAAGAAGAGGAGAGAAGCGGTCTGCATTGTTCTGTCAGATGATACCTGCTCAGATGAGAAGATTCGCATGAATAGGGTTGTTCGCAACAATCTGAGAGTGCGCCTGGGTGATGTGATCAGGTGAGGACTAGTTTGCTAACTTGTGTACCCCTGAGTTGCCTAAATAATTTGTGCGCTGGCTCTGAATTGATTCAGTCTGTAGCGGAGACAGGGTCTGCAGGAAGTATTCTTACATCTTCCAGAGATCACAGAAATGTTTTCAAGTGTGTGTCTTGTATTGGGGATCTCAGTTTACTTTTGCATGTGTTTTGGGCTGTATGCATATTCAGATTAATACTAAAAAGTGATGCTGAAGATTCCTGAAGTCTCTTCAGGAACTTCATGAGCCCAGGTCCTGTCATTAAATTAAGTAGTTCAATTACCCTGCTGTTGTCACTGTCTTCTTCCCAAATTTACATTGTCAGATGAATTCACAAGTTTTTCCTGTCTAAGCAGTAAGCAACATTGTAATTGATCTCATAGTATGGTTAGCTCAAGCACTGAGCTACCATATGACAACCAGAAGTTAAAACTTGCTAGAAATGAGCAATAAAAACATGAAGCAGTCAAATAGCAAGATTAAAAATCCTCGAAGGTTTTTTTTATATTTCAGTGTTTTGTTATAAAACATTCTATGATGGGAGTGGGGGGAAAAACGTGTGAGCATTTCTTAAACATAAAAATGCTAATTTGCAGGCTTAAATACGTAAGGGCTGACAGCTCTTCCTCCTGAGCATCTTCCTAATCTGGAATATCGTGCATATTCTGAGAAAATTGGAGCCTGGTTTCTGACATTAGACTTCCTGGGGTGATGTCTGGAATAATCTTAAAATGCAAAATGTGTTTCATACGAACTTCGTAGAGGAGAGAAACAAGTCTGTTCCACCCATCTCTCTACCACTAGAAAATGCAAGTTTTAAACACAACTGTAGTTGGAACAGAACAGTGCTTTGAGCCAGTCTGTGGATTTAAAATAAAGGTGAATCCTTACTTTAACCTGATGTGAGATTACCGTTGGAGTAATTTCTAGTGAGACAGTTCAGCTTGCACTCTCCTCTTCTCTGCTGAGAGTTCTGTAGTGGTTCTCAGCCTTCCAGATGTGTTACCATTTGTTTTAGCTTTGTTGCAAGGGTCAGAGAATTTTCACACCTCTTGCTGATCTTTAAGTACTTATTGTTTTACTTTCTGTGGCCTGGTTTCTGCCAAAATCCAGATTCATGTGCTCATAGCTTCCTGCTTGTAGTCTATCAACTGTTTTCCTTCTGTGGCAGTCTGTCTTTTCCTTTACCCTTCTGCTATATCCTCTCTGTAAAGCATGTGGTAAAAGAATCTATTAAGAGTCTCGAACGAAGTAGCGTATGAAAAGTCGTGCGCTCAGCTGCAGTTCCTCATAGGCTTTTCTTAGCTGGCAAAGCCAGTTTGAGCTTTCTGCCTCTGCTGCAGCTTGATACTCTGAGGTGTTGCTACAGTAGGCTGTTGGCCTACACTGTAAAATAATAGCTGAAATGTTTATTTAAAAAGGGGAAAGGGGCCTTCGGACTTTAACCTAAATGTCAGTCTCCACAAAGGGGAATTGACAGACACCTGCCTACCCCTGGTTGGTACTGTGAGAGCCTTTGCTCAGAATCAGTGTTATCAGCAACAGGAGCTCTTTTCTCTGTAGTAAGTTATGAGAGAGTGAGGAAGGAACAAAGAGTTTTCCCCAGCTCCCTTTCCCTTACAGTTGTTTCAGCAGTAGCTCCTTGTTGAAACAAGAGTTCATTCACAACTCTTGCAGGTCTTTAGGCTGCATTAGTAACTTGTGAATGTGCCTTGGGGATGGCAAGGGGGGTTACAGAAGAGCAGGGGGTAGGAAGAAAGTATGAAACTCCCCAGCAGTTTTGGATAGGGCTGAGAGGAGTGAAGGGAAGCATGTGTTGTGAAGACTAGCTCTCAGATGGGCATGATTTTTGCCTTGTTAGCATTCTTGTGCAGGTGTGAAGTTTCACCAGGGCTTTGGAGGGTCCTTTCTGGCATTTTACTGGCCTGGGAAGGGACATAGCTGCCTTTTCCAGACTCAGGTATAAGTCCAGGATGATATGGTGTGTGAGCCGATGCAGGCAGGACACAGTAACAACCACAAAACCACGGATGAAAGGCAAAGAACAAATTTAATCTTGATACTTCATGGATCGGGGAATCTCCGAAGCAGCACCTGGGCAGAGGCATGCAAGCAGGGAATGCAGGCACTGCGGAGCAAGAGAGAGTCCTTGTTAGCAAGAGAGCACAGACTCCCTGTTCTTGCCGGTATTTCAAGGGTTCAAGCAGGTATAGTTTTCCTACTGTGCTTTGATCTTCTTTGACAGCAGGGCAGGATTCTCAAGCGGCTAGATAAGGTGTCCCTGAGTCCAGAGCAGACTTAAGTTATCTAAGCGCAGATGTTCTACTTGCAAGCACATAAGACTAAACAACAATTAGTGTGATATATGTGTTTCCCAGCACCCCAGGTGCGAGTCCCTTGAGCGTATTTACAATCCTCCTTGCTGATCTTCCGTTACTTTTCCACATTCCACCCCCTTGCTCAAGAGACCGCTTCTGCTGGGGTTGACAAAGCTGGAGATGTTCATTTAGGCTTGTGGGGTGTAACACAGAGTAATTTACAAAGGCATGCAATAAACATATATCTAGAAAAAGGAATAAACGTATTTCTGCAATACTGCTTTGAATCAGGTGTCCCATTCCTCTTGTCAGGGGATTAAACCACTCAGCCAGCCAGGCACCACCAGTGGGTTGTTTCATTTGATGCATTAAGTCCCGGAGAATGCTGAATGTCGTGCTTTATGCTGGCTGTTTCATCAGTTATGTTGGGGCAACACATGCCTTCAAAGTTGAAGCAGTGTTTCTGGTGTAAAGGGAGCAAATAGTCCACTGTCAGTTGATATTGTAATATTCATTGGCATACAGCCGCTACCTACTCAGAAAAGATAGCAATGAGAGACATGAATATCAAAAATCACTTAGCATAATATAATTCTATAATACAGCTGCTGGGGTTGATGCACCACTGAAACAAATTGTCTAAAGATCTGCAGCTGTTGACCTTCCCTTCATATAAAAGGCAGGTGAGTTAGTTACAGTAGACACTAACCAAATCCAAGTATTTACATGTTGATTTTGCAGAGGTGTATCCAGGGCACGTGCTTGTAGTACCAGACTACAAAGCACAATGAGACAACCTGTGATAGGGGAGGAAAACAGCAGTGACATCTCCTTCCAGTGATACATACGCATTGCTCCAACTCCTTCAGCTATTATTACTCCATGTTTGGTAACCTCATGTGGGTTTATTGCCCACACAGATTGGAGAGCTATGGCTTCCGCTTTTTCAGATTAAACTTCAATTTGATGTTGGGTTTGTGACACCAATAACACCGTTCCAATGCCATCTCCTCTAGATAAGGCACAGGTATTCGTTGAAGATACCTGAAATACAAAAACTTGAGCATCTGATATTAACAAAGGATGTAAAGTAAGAGGAGAAGTTGGGTTATGATGTATAGGGGAACCTTGTAACGCCTTGGACCAAAATCCTACAGGTTCTTTCTGATTTTTCATCCCAGTCATCTGCCACAATCCCAAGACTATATCGTCTGGAATCGTTACTAACGTGAACGGATATCCTTGCTTAGGAGTGTATAATTGTGCATGCTCAATCAAAGCATTTTTGCAGGCATCAAAGGCTTCTTGTTGCTGCTTGGTCCCCTGCCAGACAACTTTCTTCCTAGTTAATTTCTGCAGAAGGCACATTAATATCACTAAATGTGGGATAAAAGCTCTCCAGTACCCTAAAAGTCCACAAAGGACTGTAACTGTTTTACAGTGATTGGTACATACCTGATTTGGTATTTCTCTATAATCTGTCCGTGCCAAACTATTCCCCAAAATTGTACTGTAGCACTAGGGCCCTGTATTTTCTTTGGATTAATTGCCCGGCCTCGGTCCTGCAAATGCACTTTCAGCAATTCAGCAGCTGCTTCACTTTCTTGTTGTGACTCTGCCATAATCAGTAGACCATCAATATAATAGTAAACAGTAACAGTACCCGACTGTACTGCTACATCATCTGCTATCATTAGGTGGCAAATGGAGGGACTGTGTTTGTATCCCTGAGGCAATACTTGGAAAGTATATTGCTTTTGTTCCCGGGTCACATCTTGCACTGAGGTGTCAGGCAGGGCGGAGGGGGGGCGCGGAGTTGGTGGTGGGGCTGGGGGTGGTCGGCTTTTTTGCATAAATGCTAACTTTTGCCACCGGGGAAACATTTCTGATGTTGTGATCCCATCTCTTTCTGATTGTGGGATAACAGCTTGTACAAAATCATTCCGCTTTTGTTTCCTTGTCACCCATGCTGTAACTGCTTTCTGTTTCGTCGGCTCTCCTTTATTCACCACCCACACAGATGGTCCCGAAATCACAGTCTCAGTTTCCCTCAAGGTATTTCCTAGGGCACCTACAGTACCCATAGCATTTGTCGCTGCTGGTATAACCAAGGGGTTTAGTGAGGCAGATGCTCCTCTCAAAAACTGCATTTTGATACTTCTCATCACTGCTACACTGTCCGGATTGCATCCTGTAACCAACACATGAGCCATCCCCATCTGCTGCACCAAATTAATACCTTTCTTGGTTGCACACCAGTTTCCGAGGGACGACACTAATTCAACAAGTTCTGTATATGCTGTTAAAACTGCTGTACACAACCACTGATACAACACAGGTGCAATAATGTCTTGCCCATCAGGACCTCTGACATTTTGCAGCTGAGCATCTCCTCGTATCTGATCACGAATGGGTATAGGGCTTAATAAATCTTTTTCACCCCCTGGTAAATGAATAGATGCAGCTGCACCCTGAGTCCATAGCAGACTTAAGTTATCTAAGTGCAGATGTTCTACTTGCAAGCACGTAAGACTAAACAATTAGTGTGATATATGTGTGTGTGTCACTATATAGGTGTGAGTGTGGTGTGTGTGTCACTATATAGGTGTGAGTCACTTGAGCATATTTACAGTCCTCCTCACCGATCTTCCATTACTTTCCCACATATGGCTAACTGGAGTTTTCTTCTCTTGCAGCATCCAGCCTTGTCCAGATGTGAAATATGGCAAACGTATCCATGTGCTGCCAATTGATGACACAGTAGAAGGGATCACGGGGAATCTGTTTGAGGTCTATCTCAAGCCGTACTTCCTGGAAGCATACAGACCCATCAGGAAAGGTAATAGCACCTGTTATTGAAATCCTGATGTCAGCGAGTGTGAGCTAGTCCTGAGAC
The DNA here is from genome assembly GCF_964199755.1 of Larus michahellis. Classification (NCBI taxonomy): domain Eukaryota; kingdom Metazoa; phylum Chordata; class Aves; order Charadriiformes; family Laridae; genus Larus; species Larus michahellis. Next base: position 18,322,607 of record NC_133929.1, on the reverse strand, counting down.
TGAATAAAGAGAATTTCTAGAAGCTTGCACAGATCTCCATGAAGCATTAGACTGACATCTGTAGGGTGAGATTTTGTTGGTGCTGATTTAATTTTTTTCCCAGTCTTCAGAAGAAAGGGTGATATCTGTTGCTAGCTGGCAGAGAAGCTTGATAGTTCTGCGTTGTTTTGCTACGTGGGATGGGAGACCATCAGAAAAGGCTGAGGTAGAACTCAATTTAATGAGATTTTTCTCCTGAGTTGCTACCACTCAATGGGATTGGGGAGTTGTCCGCATATTAATCAATTGGTTGGATATACTAGCTGGCACCCTGACTAAATTCACTTTTTCAAAGTAATTTAATTAATAACTGGGAGAGTACATAAAAAACCAAATATACTTTTAGAGTTGTGCTGGTAGCGCTTCTGCTGGAACAAATAGGTCCTAATACAGTATAAACACAAGTTGAAGTTATCCAGCTTCTGTAGCCCAGTTTAGACCAGGAGTCATAGTGCAGTATTATATATTATTCTGCTTCTGGAGACAATCAGTTATAACTAGTAACAACTAGTTATAATAACTTCAAAATGAATTTTTATTAAGTTGTGGCTTTTTGCCTGTTTTAGAAATGTTAAATTGAAACCGAATGGAAAAGAAATGTGATTCCTTGCCTTTGTGTTTTGTATGTAGGCAGAGTATCTGTTTGCTAGTTTTGTTTGCTGTTTGTTTCTGGATGAAATTTGAGAACTTCAACTGCTACAAATCTAAATGATGCTTGGGTAGTCACAGTACATGCAGCTCTTGAGTTTGAAATACAGAGTGGTATTAAACATACCAGCAGTGTATGCCTGTGTAACCCACTTCCTTGTCCTCTGGGGCTGCTGATAGTACAAGGGTTGACATTTTGCAGACATCTCTTGCATCAGGCTACTGAAATGGGTTTTACAGGTGACATCTTCTTGGTGCGTGGAGGAATGCGTGCAGTGGAGTTCAAAGTGGTGGAGACAGATCCAAGTCCTTACTGCATAGTGGCTCCGGACACAGTGATCCATTGCGAAGGAGAGCCCATCAAACGAGAGGTGAGCAGAATCCCGCCATGCGGTTCTACTGAATCCCCTCTGTCCAAAATCTGTTTCAGTGACAGTCCTTGAGAGCAGTAGTATTTGCAGTTCCTGTTTTGGCATTTTGTGTATTGAATGTAATGATTAAAATCTCTGGTTTCAGGAGGTGAGCTCCTGCTGAAGGCAGTCAGAGAAATTTGCTTCCAGTATCCTTCCTCAGATGCTGAGATAGCACCAATGCTTAGATTTGCTGATGAGATGCCATACTTTGGCAGCAGCTGATTTTGCATCTGCTTCCAGATATCTCATGCTGGATTTAGATGCATCTTTTAATTACAAAGTTCTCTTGATCCATAGCAGGGAGGGCTTACAATGTTGCTAAATTTCATGCCATGTGAAAAGAAAGCAATTAGTGCCTTTTCAGTGAGAAATTTGAAATTTCTAAATGGTTGATTCCCCCTCCTCCCCCCCCCCCCCCCCCCCCCCAGTCCCTTAAGGTATCTAGCCTTGAGCATCCCAAGCTTGAGGCAGCTTGAGTGGATTGTCAGGTCTTGGCCACCTTATTGTTACAGAGTAGGAAATCTCAGAGAAATGAGCTAAGGTGGTTGTATATACTTCATAAAGTAAGTGCCTTTTTACTACCTGCAAATCAGGGTGAGTGCTGGTTTGTAGTTAGCTGCCTTCTGAAAAATTCATCACTATTTGACACTGTGAAATTATATCTGGGCACTGGATGAGTCCAGTTTGGGCTCTTCAGGACACGGCAGAGACAGATAGGAGCAAGTTCATCCAAGGACACCAAAATGATGAGGAGCTGGAGATCAGAATGAATGAGGAGCAACTGGGAGAGTGGGTTGATGCAGCATGGAGAAGGGAAGGAAAAGAGGCGGGCTTACTGGCAACTTCCTGATGGGAAGGGGTGGATAACCAGGCTCTTCAGAGAGTTGCACCCAGGGACAGGACTAGAGGCAATGGCACAACCCTGGAGAAAGGCCTGGAGAGGGCAGGAATCTCCAGACCTGGAGATCTTCAACACTTAGATAGGGCAACCTGCTTGAAGTAGTAGTCCCTTTTTTTGGGTGTTTGGACTGAGCTCCTCTGAGATTCCAGGCTGTGTCATTTTATTATTTTAGTGTGGCCTAATGTTACAGATAGCTAAGGCCAGTAGAGATTTGGACAGCCAAATGAATGGATGCTGTAGAGCTATACTGAAAGAATTGGTTATGGTTGGTCTTATCTGCACATCTGGATCTTAACATTCTCTGTTACTTTGAGTCAATCCCAAAGGAAAACACTATGTCAGAGAACTGTATGGTAGCTAGGGTATGTCAAGTAGTTAGAAATATCACTTACAGTTTAAGGAATAAGTATATTTTATACTGGGCTTCATTGTCAATTGTTATCTTTGTTAGCTACAGAGGGTCACACAACTTGTTTTGCACTAGAGTCTGTAGGGGTCCTGGCAGCAGAGGCTGTCATTCAAGAGGGTGGGCTTCAGTGAGGTCTAGGTATGTGCAGGTATTTCCCTTTGCATGTCTGGGAAGAGAGATGTGTGAGCTGATGCAGGAACAACCACAAAACCATGGGTGAAATGCAAAGAGTAAATTTAATCTCGATACCTCATGGACCAGGGAATCTCTGAAGCAGTGCCCAGGCAGAGGCATGCAAGTGGGAATGCAGGCACTGCAGAACTCAGTCCTTGTTAGAGAGTTTTTGCTAGTGAGAGAGTCCTTGCAAGAGAGAGAGAGACTTCAAACCTGCTGTTCTTGCCTGTGTATCAGGGATTCAAGCAGGTGTAGTTTTCCACTGTGCTTTGATCTTCTATGACAGCAGGGTGGGAATCTCAAGTATGTTCGATAAGGTGCCCCTGAGTCTATCACAGGCCTATGTTATCTAAATGCAGATGTTCTACTTGTCAAGCACATAAGACTAAACAACGATTAGTGTGATATATGTGTTTTCCGACACCCCAGGTGTTGAGTGTGTTTACAATCCTCCTCACTGATCTTCTGTTACTTTCCTGCAAGAGAACTAAGAAACAATTGTAGAAGACACCAGGAAGACTTGAAAGTGAGGTTCTCAAGACAGCAAAGAAATGGCAATGAGCTAAAACCTGGATTCCTGGGTTCTGTAGACTGGGAGGGATTGTTGAACAGTTGTTTTCACTCAGATGTTTAATGTATTTCCTTCCGGGTAGGATGAAGAAGAGTCGTTGAATGAAGTGGGCTATGATGACATTGGTGGCTGCCGGAAGCAGCTGGCTCAAATCAAAGAGATGGTGGAACTTCCCCTCCGACACCCTGCACTCTTCAAGGCCATAGGGGTGAAGGTAAGTCCCCATGTGTACCAGGTGGATGAGTGGGCTTGCCCTTGCGGATGACTCTTGATGTCGGAGATTTATGAGGTATTGGGAGGGGGAATAAGTAATTTGGGTTGGGTTTTTTTAATGCTAGTGTTAGGAAAGTATTTCCTTACATGTTTTGGACACAGATTAAAAGTACAAAAGTACTGGCAACTTGCAAAGCAGATGGATGCTTTGAATCAGCACTGTCAGTTACTGGCAAAGTTTTTGTTTGTGTGTCATGCAAAGTAGTAAGGGTGTTGATAGCAGTGCTATGATGGCAGCTGTTGCGTGAGTTTGCATCACAATTTCGGACTGGCTTTATCAAATGCTTACAGATTCGCTGTGAAGCTACTTAGGCATTCAGATACTAGCTCACCACCTAAGTCCCTTGCCTTTGTCCTCAGCCTCCACGTGGGATCCTACTGTATGGTCCTCCTGGCACTGGTAAAACACTAATTGCCCGAGCAGTGGCCAATGAAACAGGGGCTTTCTTCTTCCTGATCAATGGTAAGTTTTGTGGCTGCTTTGGCCCCAGATCTGCTGTGTGCTTATTCATCTGTCTCATGATAATGAATGGTATTAATAGGGCTTATAGAGCCACATTGTCTCCCTGACATCCTTCCTTACCTCTTTGAAGTGTGCCTCTGGGGACACTTAGAGGCTATTCGTGTGGAAGCATCTGTGCACTTCCCTTAAGCTTGATAGTTTTGTAGCAGGCTAGTTGGAAAGACAGCTTTGCGATGCAGGGACTTGGAGTCTGGCTGAGTGTTCGTTTATGTTGGTGAGGGTAGAGCTGGGAGTGAAGTGGTGAGGTTATTCTATGTATATGGGTGCAGGACACTTGTTTCTGTTGCTGCCAGCATGTTCCATTCAGAAAAGAAGCTGGTCTGCTGTGGATTTCTTTTTTTTTCCCCTCAAGTAAAGCACAAGACCTGTTCTGTTTCACATAACATTAATTGGGAGGAACTGTCCTGAAAGCTATAATGAGTACCTTGGGACTTAACTACAAGTGACAGAACCTCCTATTGATCACTCTTCACCTGTAGCAGTTGAGATGGATACTGGTTTATGTCCAGTAAGGACCAGATTCTGAATTTTCCTCGCTGTTTTTCTGTCCCATTTTACAGTCAGTGCTGGAGTAACTGAACATTTGTACTTAAGGAGTGCTGCTTTTCTTTTCTGATTTCAATCACTTATAGACCCATGAAGGTGAAAGCAAAGGAGTGTATAGCACAGCATAGCAGTGAGCAGCAGTAGGGAAGTGACTTGCTTTGTATCTCAAGGTATCAGATGTAAATGGACTGGTTTTAACCATATGTCGCCCTTGTCATATACTTCCTAAGTGTGTGGAAGGTGTCACTGCATGCTAATGAGTCAGATGTTTCTTTAGACGCTTGTACTTCTATTGCGTAATAAAAATAACATTGTCAGAATTAGTGATGCATTCTCTGTCTGCTGGTCTCAAGCCTGGAGCTGCAGGCAGTGTTGTAGACGGAGCTGGTATGAATTGGTGAGTTACTTGTAATGAAACACTCTTAGTACCTGCCTGCACCAGTGGCTCTGCAGCTGATGTACTTCAGTCACTAGCAGCTTTGCACTCCTGAGGGTCAGGTTTCTTTTTCTTGGATCTCTTAGAAGCATACTTTTCTCTTCATTACCACTCCCATCAGCATGATAGAAAAATCTGTAAAAACAGAATAAATCTGTGAGCCTGCACTAGTGTTCAGCATTGTAGGAGATCTCAGGGGACAGGGGAATGCTGTCCTTCCTTCTGGGATTGATGTGCTTACGCCTTTTTTTGTTTTTTGTGGTGTTTTTTTTTTTAACTCATAGGATCCTTTGAGAGGAGATGGGTTTGGGGTTTTGGCTTTTTTTGGGGGTGGTGGTGTTTTTTCAGTGGGTTGTTTTTGTTGTTTTGTTTTTGGTTTTTTTTTTTTTGAACTTGTAGGATCTTACAGAGGTAAATGTATACCCGTGTAATGCAAGCTAAAGACAGCTTCAATATCTTACAGCTTTTTACTTCCCTACCCTGATAATTCATCACCATATAATTTGATTGCTTCTCTTGCAAGCTAGGACTGTCATTAACTGTGTGTAGTGGCACATTACAGAGAAGCTCACCAAGTGTGAAATAGGGTAAGGAAAGAGGCAGCTAAAGGTAGCTCATTATCTAGTGCTCCATTCTGTTAAACTGAAAACACCAGAATAATAATAGAAAGTAATTCTGCATGCTGTTCTTGCCTGTTCAGCTGAAGATTTAGCGAACTTGGCTGATAGTATCTGCTTTGGCTTGAAATATAGATACTCCCACGTGAACATTATACTAAAAAATTCAGCTGCATGCCTTGGGGCTAGCTGCCTCTCTTCTGGGTGCCACGGTGCCATTACGTTTTCAGGTCCTGAGATCATGAGTAAGCTGGCTGGTGAGTCTGAGAGCAACCTGAGGAAAGCCTTTGAAGAAGCAGAGAAGAATGCTCCTGCCATCATCTTCATTGATGAATTGGATGCCATTGCTCCTAAGAGAGAGAAGGTAAAGAAAGCCTGTAGAAGGTAAAGGAGTGCATCTTTTTCGGTAGCAGCTGGTGTGAATCTCTGCATTTGACTACAGGGTAAAGCAGTATTTTAACGCTTGAATTCAGTTGGATGTCAGAAGTTGGATATCAGAAGAATCTGATATAGTTCATGATGTTTCTTAAGAGCTTGTGTCTGTTATATCTGTCTGCTCTGGTGCAGTACTAGCTCCTGTGCTGTGTTTTAGAGCTTTTGGTCTAATCATTACTTTCTCTCTCCATAGACACATGGAGAGGTGGAACGTCGCATAGTGTCTCAGCTGTTGACTCTTATGGATGGACTGAAACAGAGAGCACACGTGATCGTTATGGCAGCTACCAACAGACCTAACAGCATTGACCCAGCACTCAGGCGATTTGGTAACCACGATTGATTGCCCTTTTTTTTTGTGTGTGTGTATCAGATACTTTGTTATGGGCTATGCTTCAGGGACCTTGGAAAGATTGAGCAGAAATTAATATTAAACATCTTCTGTGTGTTACATAAACTATTGGCTTGTCTCCAGCTACTTCATTTCTAGGCTTCCAGCCTTTGGTATAATTTTCTGTGCTGTATTAGGTTAGAACTTGTAGAAATAACGAAATAATTAAAGGGTAGCATGCTTTTTCATCTCATCAATTAGGTGAGGCTATTTCAGGACTAAACACTTAAGGGGTTGTTCATGCCTCAGGTTTCAGAAGGCTCTGAATTGTCCAATTTCTCTTCCTTTTATTGATGAGAAGTCTGGTAGTTTCTGAGTTTCAGGTTTTTGAAACTTTGCAGTGCAAATAAATGTCTGTTGTATGACCAGTTGGTAAAGTCTATAATAGCAAACCAGTCAAGTTTGCAGGAAAAAACAGCCTCTTAAATGTGTAGTGAGGCGTTTGAATGCACAGCTATGGCTAGAGGAAAATGATAGGTGTACATACCTTAGTTAATACTGCAGTAATACATAGGTTTCCTGCCTCCCTGGATATTGGGGCAGTTCACACTTTTTACCACTTGAGTACTGCTATGAAAGTTCTGAAAAATTAAATTTCTCAGTATTTGTGGGCTCCCATGCTGAGGACACGAAGGTAGGAATAAACAAAAATGTCTTGTGGTGTGTTGGTTAGGGGAAGCATATTTTCTTATAAATGAGGCTCATAAAAAAACAGAAATCCTCTGTGTTTATATAATCTTGAACTCTAGTTAATACAGTAGTCTCACTTTCCCTAAATGACTAAAGCCTTTCTTCCTCTGATCTGACTCTGCTACTGTGCTGATAGATGCTACAGAGAAACCCAAAGCTCTGGTGTTTTCTGAAATGGTATGTGTTTGTGGCTCGTCATCATGTTCCTCTGTCAGAGGAAGGCAGCAACTCCAGCTCCTTTAGTTCGCAGAATCAGCAGCTCAAAATATGTTTTGTACTCCTCAGGTCGTTTTGACAGAGAGGTAGATATCGGTATCCCAGATGCTACCGGGCGCCTGGAGATCCTGCAGATCCACACGAAAAATATGAAACTGGCTGATGATGTGGATCTGGAACAGGTGAGTAGCATGCTATTAGGAAAGCTTGTCTCCACTCGTTTAGGACAGCATGAAACTGGGCGAATGTGTGGTCTCTGGGCTTCCTTCTAACTGGTCTACCAGTGACCAAAAATCCTCACTCACTAGTGAAGAATGGCATGGCTAAGTGAAACAAATGTGCATCAGTCCAGTCTGGAAGTGCCTTGCCACTGTCCTCCTGGGTTTGTTTGCTGTGGCATTCTCTTTAAAAATAAAGCAAGCCTGAAACAGCACTCACAGAGCTGGGTGAACATTGTGGTGATACTGGATGGTTACTGTAATCTCTGTCCTGAATGAAGAACTGCAGTCCTTGGGGTTATCTTTCTGCACACCATCTGAATTCCTGTTGCAGCTTTGATCTCAGGTCTTTGCCTGTTAAATATGTGATAGCGCTTGTCTTGAATTTGCAGCAGAGCACTGATGTTCCTGTCCTCCAGAGTTTTGTTGCACCTGAGTGAGTGACCAGAGCATGCATTGCCCTTGCAGAGTGCTTGGTTGTATCCCTGTGAGTCATAGTCAGTGCTCTGCTTTCAGGTGGCAAACGAAACCCACGGCCACGTTGGTGCTGACTTGGCTGCTCTTTGCTCAGAAGCTGCTCTTCAGGCTATCAGAAAGAAGATGGATCTCATAGACCTAGAAGACGAAACCATCGATGCTGAAGTGATGAACTCGCTGGCTGTGACCATGGATGACTTCAGGGTAATGCAGGAGTGCCCCTCTTTCTTTTGGGTGCAATGTCTAACTGCTTATCTGAAATGTGTGAACATAATGTGTTAGAATTCATTTAATGCTATTTCTTCTAACAATAGTGGGCTCTGAGCCAGAGCAACCCTTCTGCTCTTCGAGAGACTGTGGTGGAGGTGCCACAAGTTACCTGGGAAGATATTGGTGGTCTAGAAGATGTAAAGAGAGAACTCCAGGAACTTGTACAGGTAAGGGTTTCCAACAGATTTTTGCCTAGTCAGCTTGAAAAATAATTATAATTATAAAATCCAGAACCTCTTCACATTCCTGTTTGGGCTGTGAACAGGGTAAATGCAGAGTTTTTATGATATTTTTCTTGTAATGGACTGAAAATACCACGCTGTTCCATCTTAGTGAACTTAGGGAGAGTAAGATGATGGGAAGCAGCATCAGGCTTTCTTTAGCTGAGTCTACAGTGACATCTTGAGTGGGTGTTTTGCTACATGCAGAAACAGCAGCAGTTCTGTTTCTCTTAAGTGGAGACCAGCAGTGGGACCACTGCTGAGAATCCTGTTACGTGGTGGCTTTATATGCCAGAAAGTGGATGAAGATTCTCATACAGAGAGCCTCTGAAGGGCTTTCCATCAGCATTGACATAGAGACAGGTGGGAAGTAATTGTGAATCTATGAAAGGACAGGCTGGAATGAAGTCATGAATGGTCTGTGGAAACTTCTGTGCCTGCCTGTGTTGGGGTGGTTTGGGTTTGATACGTCCCTGCTTTCAGTTGGCACTGTAGAAACAGCCTGTCTGTGAATAAAAGAATCTACTTTTCAGTCTAATTTTCTGGCATTAAAATCATTGCCTGTCTCTGACCTTGTTGTGGAGGATAAATGCTCACATCAGACATCTTGCCTGTCTCTGGAGAGCAGAGCAAATAGATTAGATAATGAACTGTTCCCTTTTGCTTCTGCAGGGCAGAGTGGAGCTGGGGTTAAGCATGCTGGAAAACTACCTGAACTGGTACTTAGTTCATAGGTGGAAATAGACTGTTTAAGGTAGCTTTACAATTTAGCTGTGGTGCTTTTCAAACCAGTGCCCATTTAAAAACTCCAGCGGCACCGAGCAGGTGTTTAACTCCCCAGAAATCTCAGGTAGTATTTCTGGTAGGAGCAGAAACAAAACTGATCTAGTGAAAGATGTCCCTGCCCATAGCAGGGAGGTTGGACTAGATGATCTTTGAAGGTCCCTTTCAACCCAAACCATTCTATGATTCGAAGGTACAGACCTATTCTGGCTCATCATAGAGGTTTTTGTTTGTTTGTTTTGTTCTCCTTCAGTATCCTGTGGAGCACCCAGACAAGTTCCTCAAATTTGGCATGACCCCATCAAAAGGAGTTCTGTTCTATGGGCCACCCGGTTGTGGTAAAACACTGCTGGCCAAAGCCATTGCCAATGAATGCCAGGCAAACTTCATTTCCATCAAGGGGCCAGAATTGCTCACCATGTGGTTTGGTGAGTCTGAAGCTAACGTGCGTGAAATCTTTGACAAGGTAAGTGTATCTTCTACTCCTTGTGCTATGTTTGTGCTGAGATACCCCCAAAACACTGTCTCCACTGCACCTGTCATACTGGCCTGGTTCTTGTTTGTGTGTTTTGTGTTTTCCCCACTTGGACTGAGAGCAGAGGCTGCTTTCCTGATGTTAGGGAATTAATCCTCTTTGGCAACATAGCTATTTAAATGGTTTTCTCCTGCTGCAATTTGTATCTGTTGTTACAGGATGCCCCAGTGTCTTAGCAGTGAGGCTAGCATTAGGATGGCATAGATATTCTCTGCATCCCTGAAAGCTTACTTTGACACCTCATTAGCCATCACCTTCTACAGATTTTCAAAACATGCTACGGGTTCTTCTTCCGCAGTTGGACTAGATGATCCCTTCCAACTGAAATATTCCATTCCGTTCTTGTCCTGCAAAATATATGGTTTAGAAAGGAGCTCACTCCTACTGCCCAGTTTCCCCATAGATAGTGTGACCTCCTGTCAGTGGAGAATAATCCTTCTGGATTATTTTGGGAATCCTCACTCCTGTGGTCAGGGAAGGTGCTGAAAGAGCAAAGTTGGAAGGAGAGTGAGAGAGAAAAAGTTAGGTTGAGAGGGAACATAAGAGGCCATCTGTTCCAGCTGTTTGTCCAGAGCAGGGAGATAACTTGGAAATTCAATCAGGTTGCTCAGGGCCTCCTGTTCTGAACATGTGCTAAGGACAGAGAATCCCTGGCCTCTCTGTGTCTTGTGCTAATGTTTGAGCTCTCTCATTGTGAAGAATTATTTTATTATTTCCTTATTTCTAACTGAAATTTTCTTTGCAGCCGTTTGTGCCTGTGGTCTTTCATCCTTTCACTGCACATCTTGAAGAAGGATCTGGCTCCCCTTTCCCTATAACTACCCATTAGGTAGCTGAAGACAGTGATTGGATTTCCCCCTTCCATTTGATATATCTTGCCCACTGATACTTGAGTGCCTAAATAACCAATTGACATCCCCAGATCTTGCAGGGAGAGTTCTGGTCCAGGCATTACCATTGGAGTTACCACCCTTCTGCTTGGTTCACAATGCTCCTAGCTTTGGGGAAATACAGCTGCTTGTTCAGGATAATTTAATTGAGGGTTTGTGTGGCAGGAGACTGTTCTGGAGCAGCTCCTCCAAGCTCTCCTTGTGGCAGCAGTGCTCTGGTACTCCTCTGAGCTGCTTTAATTGTAGGGTAGGCTTAATGTGAAATCAGCATGCTCCTCGCCTGGTGGTATTAACATGGAGTAATTGTTACCATTTGCTTTTTGCAGGCCCGCCAAGCAGCCCCTTGTGTGCTCTTCTTTGATGAGCTGGACTCCATTGCAAAGGCTCGAGGTGGGAATATTGGAGATGGTGGTGGTGCTGCAGACCGTGTCATCAACCAGATCCTGACAGAGATGGATGGCATGTCCACCAAGAAAAACGTCTTCATCATCGGTGCCACCAACAGGCCAGACATCATTGACCCAGCCATCTTGCGCCCCGGCCGTCTGGATCAACTCATCTACATTCCCCTGCCTGATGAGAAGTCACGGGTTGCTATTCTTAAGGCCAACCTGAGGAAATCACCAGTTGCCAAGGTAGGATCTGCACCCTGACTGTGTCTGACTTGGGTTTGCTGTGTGCTGCACGTGTTCCTCACAAGCTGTGGACAGAGCAGAGGGCTGGTGACTGCTCCACACAGTACGGAACTGGGAAACCTTCAGTCCCTGAAGGATGGAGATGAAGAGGTGGGGGAGGCTTGAGATCTGAGACGAGGTATCAACAAAGCTAGGTGTTAGTGTGTAAGCACAGCAAGCCTTTATCACATAGTGGAGTTCCGCCCACAGTGCGGGAACAGGAAACCCTGTTATGGCAAGATGGAAAAGATTCTTGTACTCTGAAAGAAAAGTAAGTGTAGAAAACAGGGGTGGGAAATGGAAATTAAAGAGGATCTGTTGCAGTTAATTGTTGCTGAACTCTATGATAGGCAAGAGCTATGTCCCTTGCCTGGGGAGCAGGCAATAATGCAACTGATAGTTAAATTTTGTGCCAAGCTTACCTTTTTAGGTGCTGTTGGGAAGGAAAGCTTCAAATGAGGTTGCAGTACTACTCCCTCAGTTGAGGGGGAGGAGGAGGTTGGTTGTCTTGGTCTACCTGTGCCCCATCTCCATTTCCAGTCCAACAGCACTTCATTTAACTCCTAATGCTGAGACCTGAGCAAATCAATATCCTAAATCCACAAGTCAACCTGCCTCTTCTTGAGGGTGAATAGTGCAGAGGCATTCTGCTCTCGTGAGACCCCACCTGGAGTACTGCGTGCAGCTTTGGGGCCCCCCAACATAAGAAGGACACGGACCTGTTGGAATGGGCCCAGAGGAGGGCCACGAAGATGATCAGGGGGATGGAGCACCTCCCCTATGAAGACAGGCTGAGAGAGTTGGGGTTGTTCAGCCTGGAGAAGAGAAGGCTCTGAGGAGACCTTATTGCGTCCTTCCAGTACCTAAAGGGGGCCTATAGGAAAGGTGGTGAGGGACTCTTTATGAGGGAGTGTAGTGATAGGACTAGGGGTAACGGTTTTAAACTGAAAGAGGGGAGATTTAGATTGGATATTAGGAGGAAATTTTTTCCTGTGAGGGTGGTGAGGCACTGGAACAGGTTGCCCAGGGAGGTTGTGGATGCCCCATCCCTGGAAGTGTTCAAAGACAGGTTGGACAGGGCTTTGAGCAACCTGATCCCTGCCCATGGCAGGGGGGTTGGAACTAGATGATTTTTAAGGTCCCTTCCAACCCTAACCATTCTATGATTTATAGCTGCTTCACGGGGTCTTGCTGGGTGTGTGGGGAGTGTGGCCTATCTTTGTATGTGGTTAACTTTTCCCAAAAACAAGAAACTTAACAGCTCATCTTTTCAAAATTGTCTAAAGTTAAGGCAACACCTTGATACCATGGGATCTAAAGACACCTCTTTGTCACCTGAGGGTGTAAGGTGTAAAGGACAGGCCTCTCTTGGTTTGTTTTTTGGGTTTTTTTCCTGCTAGGATGTCGACCTGGATTTCCTAGCTAAGATGACCAATGGCTTTTCGGGGGCTGACCTGACAGAAATTTGCCAGCGTGCCTGCAAACTGGCCATTCGTGAGTCCATTGAGAGTGAGATCAGGCGAGAACGTGAGAGGCAGACCAACCCTTCTGCCATGGTGAGTGGGGCACTCTGAGCTTTTCCTGCTCATGAGACTGGCAGCCCACCTCTGCCCATGGGTGAGGCAGGATATGTTCCTCTCCATAATGCTTGGATGGAGATGAGTGAGCTCTCAGCACAGAGCATGGAGCTGGAGTACTTTGTTCTCATTTTTGTGGGAGGGTGAGGCCCTCCTGGGGTGCCTCATTGTCAGCATTGCTCAGAAGGCCCCTGCTGCAGCCTTGACTCAGTCTGCCACAGTGTCCCTCTACAGCCCCTACTTTGGTGGGCATTGGAGCATCCTGGCCTAGAGGGAGGCTGTGGGCGGCTGTCGGGCCGCGGAGCTTGGGCACACAGCTCACCTGGGCCCTCTGTCCTGCTGCAGGAAGTGGAGGAGGATGACCCAGTTCCCGAGATACGCAGGGATCATTTTGAGGAGGCCATGCGCTTTGCTCGACGTTCTGTCAGTGACAACGACATCAGGAAATACGAGATGTTTGCACAGACTCTACAGCAGAGCCGTGGCTTCGGCAGCTTCAGGTAACTGTGGGGGAGTGGGGGGAGGGCAGTGTGGCTCAGCCAGCTCCAGAACAGAGTACCAAGGCAGCTTTCTGTTGGATTCTGGGTAACAAATTTCCTTTTCCACCATGTTTTCCCATTCTCCCTAGCATATACAGCAGCCAGATGAGTATGTGGCAGGTGTAGGCTGTGCTGCAGGTCAGTTGTAGCTGCTCTGTTAATGCTAAAGTCCATCAACCCTTTTTTCCTTTAACACCAGTGACATCCAGCAGCCGTATAAGCCTTTTGTGTGACCTGCCATAAGGCTTCATCCCATTTCTTCTGCCTGTCCTACTTGGCACCAGGGTGTTGGCATGGAGGGAGGGGATTGTGCTGAGCTGTGAGGAGGCTTTTTAACAGCATCTCTTCTCTCCCCTCCTGCACCACTGCACGCAGGTTCCCATCAGGTAACCAGGGCGGTACCGGTCCGAGCCAAGGCACAGGAGGTGGCAGCGGGGGCAACGTGTACAGTGAAGACAATGACGATGATCTCTACGGTTAACTCACTGTCCTCTGGACCAAAATCCACATCAGGCCACATTGTACAGGGGAAAAATCCAATGACTCTCGGCTTCTTCATTCCTCAGTCAGAACAGTGTAGCTGCATGTCAGACTTTGTACAGGGAATCTTTTCTGCAAACACCAATCCAGACCAGTGTTCAGTTGGGAGGCAGTCAGAGAATTAACAAGGAGGGGAACCGACTTAATTTCTGAGAAATTTCTGTTCTAGTTTGTGGCAGAATCAGCATCTTTAGCAAAGAGTACAATGCTAGCCTGTATAAAATAAATCCCACAAAAATAATAAAAATCCCACAAAACTCTAGCCAGGCCCTGGCAATTCCTTTGTGTGGGACTGGTGAAGCGTAGCTTGTGCTGCCTCTATAAACCTCATGTCTTGCATGCTATCTGAGCACTCCTCAGTCTGGTGGAGCCCATCTGTATGCATGCTTCCCTGGTGCATTTGAGGTTGCTCTTCATTCTTATGCCTCTTAGCCCAAGTTAACAGAAGAAATGGGTTTGGCAATCTCTCTCCCCTGCCCTAATTTGGCAGGAAGCACCAAGTAAGAGAGCCTGGTAGTAGCTATCTCTTGCTTCTCCAATGGTGGCCCTGAGCTGTTGGGGTCTCCTGCTGCTTTGGCTCCTCTGCACCATCGTGGGTTTCTGATGACAGGTATGGCGCTCTGCTGCTGGCCAGCCCGTTGTTGTGCCTCATACTCAGTAGTCTGGTTCTGATCATGGTTCTTATCCTTCCTTTCCACTTACAGGTTGCTGCCTTGCTCTTTGGTTTATTTTCCCATCTCTGAACTTAAAAATCTGCTACTGCTATACTTCAGTGTTTTATATGAGAGAAGCCCTCACGTGCACCGGAGCGGTGTGGCAGGCTAGATATGGCCCAGCACTGAACCGAAGGTTCAAACAAATATGCCTGTTTGAGGCAATGGCTATAGGATGCACAGAGTGGCCATGTGCTATGGGCTTTTTTTTTTGGGGGGTGCATGTGCATAACTGAGAATTTCTGCAAAGAGGCTTAAATACAGATTGTGTGGCAGAAGGGTGCCCTAGGCCTTTGGGGCTGAGCCACAGTGGAGAGGGCAACCTCCTCCACAGCAGTTGTGCAGTGCCTAGGCAGTGGGAGTTTCATCCCCAAAGCCTGGCAGATCTAGGAGGGCCTCATCAACCTGGCTAGATTTAAGGAGAGAGGGGAGACAGGTGAGGTGAGTCTCATCTCAAAATGGCAGAAGGATGGGACTATCCATGAGAACAGGGCTTGGGTGTAGCAATGGGGAGAAAAATACTGAAATTGGGAACACTTTAAATAGCACAACCTCCTGCTGTGGTAAGAAGACATATAAGCCCCTGGGGAGGGTGGGTAGCCCCTGCTCAGGTACTCTGTTCTACTTCAGAGCCGTCTGCCTGCCAGCACCACTCTTGCCCTGTCCTTATGCCACCTCTGTTCTGTGCTGCAGAGAAAATGCTGGCCGTTGTCTCCTATGACAGCAGGGTTGAGGATGGCCTGTCCCTCTTGTAGGCAGACTCCTGGGGGCCAGGAGAGCCAAGCAGGGAAAGCTGGCACTTCCCCTGCCCCACACCAGCCCATTTTGGGGATAACTGGCACCTGGCAATCTTTATTCCAGGGCTGCTTCCCCGCCTGCACTTCTCCCTGCTGCTCTGTGCTCCTCCAAGCAGGGTGGATGCAGATGTTGGCTTTGCTTTCATTGTGTCCTACTTATTCATCAGTGCAATCCTGAGAGAAGCAGCTCCAGCCATGGAGGAAACCAGAAACCAGACACTTTCAGCCATGTGGAAAGCTTCTGCACCCATGACGGGAGCTCTCCAGGACTCTTCCAAAAGCCTTCCCCAGCTCTGGTGGTGGATTTCTTCCTGCTAGTTTGGGGCTGTGACCATTCAGCAAGCCCCCAGCAGCCCCACCCTGGTGTCTCTGTGTGCTGTGGAGGCTGGGGCAAGCAAAGCATGAAATGGTAGGGAGTGTGTGTGTCTCCCAGCCCCCAGCAGGCCAAAGCCTTCCCTGCCACCTCTCCTAATTGCAAATTAATCCATCACAAGGGTTGGAAACCCTCATCTTTTTGCCCTGCTCTCTCTGGGCCATGGCTTCTGGTGGGGACAGCACCCATGGAAGTGCTGAGAGTGTCTGCACTGTGCTGGAGCTGTGTAAACCTGAGGGTATCCACCAAACCAGCACTTGCAGCAGCCAGGGAGCTTAGCTAGGCCCCCTCACCCCCATGAACCTTCACTCACTAGCAGCCCCAGGAGAGCAGGCTGCACCAGGGACTGGGTTTGACCCCAGCCCCTTCCCTTTTCCAGGGGCCACCCCTGCAGCAGCAATCCCTGGTACCTGCATGGGCAAGAGCCTTCCTGCGGCACACTCCTCTCCTGCCCAGCACCTTGCTGGGGGGGACTGGGCAGCTGCAAAGGAGCTGGCACGAGGAAGGTGCTGTCAGCTGTGACTTGCCCTGAATGGAGCAGGATTAGTGAGGTGGGCAGCTGAG
Organism: Larus michahellis; assembly: GCF_964199755.1. Taxonomy (NCBI): domain Eukaryota; kingdom Metazoa; phylum Chordata; class Aves; order Charadriiformes; family Laridae; genus Larus; species Larus michahellis. Next base: position 18,306,154 of record NC_133929.1, on the reverse strand, counting down.
GGCAGCCCTTTTATTGCTGCTGTGGTTGGCATCTCCTTGTGGCCCTCCCCCCCCCCCCAGGCTTCCCCGTATGACCCCAGAGCCATGTTCCTACAGCCAGGCCCCACAGAGGACCATGTGCAGCCCAGCCATAGCTGCGTGCAAGATGGGGCATATTTCCACCCCACCCCAGCCAAGACGGTGTTAGAAGCACCCCAAAATTCTACGGGCTCAGCAGGGCACTCCTGACAGCAGAGGGCAGGCAGTGACCATGCTCAGCATGTCCCCTATCCCAGTCTGGGTCACCCTATGAGCCATCTCTGTGGGCGTTCCTGCCCTATGGGTGTCCCTGGTCCCAGGAGCATCCCCTCCCCTTGGGCATCCCTGTCCCACGAGCATCAGCCCCCCATGGCTAACCCTGCCCCAAGGGCATCCCCACATCACGGGCATCTCTCCACTACAGGTATCCCCTGCCTCATGGACATCCCTTCCCCATGAGTGTTCCTGCTCCAAGGACCTCCCCTCCCCATGGCCATCCCCTGCCCCCCCCCATGGCTGGGGGTGCCTGTGTGGACTCTGCTCCCTCCCAGTCTGTCCAGCCCCTTAGCTGCTCCCAGCCCTGTCTGCTGTGTGGGCTTCGGGGTTAGTTTGTTGTGGGGTGATGTCATGGCCCTGAGCTCTTGCCTGGGAGAGGGCAATGAGACATGTCCCCCCATTTGGGGTTTGGCAGCCTCTACTCAGGCCCTTCCCAAGGCACAATGCCTGTGAGTTTTGCTCGCATTGCTTGCCCTTGTGGCTGCTCCTGCTTGGCACCTTACGGGCAAACATTTTTCCTGGTATCAGTGGGAATGTCCCTGAGTACAATGTGTGCTGCTGCCTCTTGCCCAGCCATAGGTCCCCTCCAAGAAGAGCTGGGTACCAAGGTCTCTCCAGCCCCCTCAGGCAGCCTCCACCATCAAGGAGCTCCCCTTCACTGTCCCAACCTACCCCATCACTCTCAGACCCTCCTTGGCCAGCCCCTGCTCCTGCTGCCTGTGTCAGCTGTGTCCCAGTAACCCCAAGGGGTTGCAGAGCCCTGATGGGGTTCCCCCTGGTGCCGGTGGGGGGGCCAAGCCCCTTCCTTGGCCCTGCTGCCTGCGCCCAGGCCAGGGCAAGCACAGCCCTAGCGTCTCCCATTACAACACACCCCAAGGAGGTATATTTTTTAAAATACTTTATTTTTTCTCTCAATACTGACATTAAATAAAAAAATTACAAAAAAAACCCCAACACTAAAACATTCACGTCTCATCGAAACGGAAAAAAACAAAGCAGCTTGCATTTGTGTGCTGACCTGTCTTCTCGCTCCAGCAGTGTCCACCAGGTTTCTCTATGTCAAACTCCACAGGGACCAGTGGCACACCCTTGCCAGTCAAACAGGGTGATAAATTAAGCAAGCAGTGCCTAATGGGTCTCCTCACCCTGTGCCAGAACTGCAGCACCAGCTGGCTTCCCTGCCTCATATGATACAATGTACAGCTGTGCACCTAGCCCCAACGGACACCCCACACTTGCACACCCCACACCCCCTCTAAAGGACCCCCTGTTTCAAGTCAGTGATTCCTCTTTAAAAAAAAGGACTCCTATCATGGGGGGAATATTTTGGCAGAGGTTTTCTCAGTGGTGCTGTAGTGGAAGAGGAGCAGTACAAAGCCAGGTCAAACACGCCTCCTGCTCCATAGGAGCCTTTCCCAGGAAAAAAATCTGGCACAAGGCAGAGTGGGCCAAGAAAGGTAAGAACTATAAAAATTCTCCTAATGGAAATCCAAAGGTTTTAAAAAAAATACAGCATTTAAAAACAAAGCCAAATTGCCTCATGTGCCTCCCAGCTCCACCCTAACGCCCAGAAATATCTCCTGAATGAATTATCCCTGTAGAAAAATATAACCGTGCATTTCTCTTCCTAGTAAAATCCTGAAGGCTGAACGCAAACGCTAGTGAAAACCACAGCTCTGCTCACGCTTGGCTCTGCTTTTGCACCCAGGTTTGTGGTACATGTGCATGCGCGCATGCACGTACATGGTGTGCCACTCCAGGAACCCCAAAACAGGCAGTTTATCTAATGAGCTCTCTCTATATATGCATATTAAAAAAAAACAACAAAAAAAACCCAAGCCATCAATGCAAACTCAACACATCTGACCAAGAAAGCTCCACCTTGGGCTTTCACCCCCCTCCTCCTGCTTGCTGGGGCTCTCCAGGCAGAGGGTACAGGCAGGTGCTGCCCGAAGGCACCAGGCTGGATGGGACCATCCCCAAGTGCTTTATATTCCATTGTTTGGCACAGCTGAGGCTCAGTTGTAGGCTTGGCACAGGAGAGCGGACTGTGGTTGGACTCGGTACCCTGGTCACAGATTAGAAACAGGCTCCAGGGGGCCACCATGGGCAGGAGCAATCTCTCTGCCCTACGTGTGTGGGACAGTCTCCTCTGCACTGCAGTACAGCTGGGACCCTGAACAGCAGTAAGTATCAAAGAGGGGAAGAGAAAGCTAACAGTGGGGATATGAAGTCCTGCAGAATCCTATTTACACTGTGCCAAACCCCAACAAGTCCAGCCTCTTGTGGGAAAAGTGGCCTGAAAAGCAGGTGACATAAAAACCCAGAACATGATGCACCTCCCTGGGCAAAGGGCCTATGCCGCTTGCTTGTGCAAGGTGGAAAAGCTGGACCTCTGGGGAAAATTAAAAAGTTTGGCAGCCAGGAGAGCTGTAATGGGCAGGGCAGAAGCCTCCCCACTGCCAGAGTAGAAAATGGGCCAAGAGGGATGGGGGGGGGTGGCATGGGTTGGATGGGAATTTTGGGAAAGGAAAGTGGTGTGTGGGGGGGTATTTGCATTTGAAAGTGCTCTAGCACCTCTGCTCCATGCAGGCCAGATGCTGCGGCATGCGTGTTTGGAGTATTGCTGCCTGGAGGAGAGTCCCTGGACTCTAGGAGCACGGGAGGTGCTGCTTGAGGATCTGTCTCATCTGGGGAACTATTCTGTCCGGGAAGTGGATTTTGAACTCCACAATCAAGTCTCCTCGCTGGCTGGGGGCCTTGGGGAAGGGCAGCCTCTCCCCATGCAGTCTCTTCACTGTCCCTGGCTTGATGATGTCATTGCAGGGCAGTGGGATCACCCGCCCTTCAACGGTGGGAATGTTCACAGTGCAGCTGCATAAGGCCTGTGGGGAGAAGAGGGGGACACACTGTCAGATGGGGCTGCCACCCAAAATCATCCCCGCCAGCTGCACCGCTGCACCCCATCCCCCCACCGGCTACTCCCAGGGTTAAACTGCCTGGCTCTGTTTGAATGATGCCCATGATCAGTGCAGTTCATGCTCACCAGTGCAAGCCCAGGTCTGTACTGGTGCCAGCCAAACTGGGCTGCAGGAGCTATGCAGGAGAAGGGTGCCCCAGGAGTGGGGTGCCCCAGCCTCATGGGGGGAAGGACACCCCCCCCATCTCCTGGGCTCCCCGGGAGGCACCACCAGCAAGCGCCTGGCCACTCTCAGCAACAAGACAGGCTAAATTTAGCCCTTTCCCTTCCCCAGCCTCGCTGCCCAACTTCAGGCAGCTGAAAATCCAGCTGAGATCATCGGATGCCACCGTGGTTCATCAGCTGTCACCCTCCGGAGCCCAGCAGCTCTGCCCGGTGCTGGGGGTTATCTATAGCACAGCCCATGTCCCACTCCCCTCAACCAACAGCCCCCAAAAGGTTATGCCGGCGTGGGACAATGGTGTGGCCATAAGCTTTCCTGGAAGCTGAGGCCCCAGAGGGGCTGGTCCCCATCGCCAGTCCCTGTTGCAAAGCCAAGAGCCGGTTTCATGGGTGCCACCCCGTTGTACCCCAGCCCCCATCAGCAGCCGGGGTGGTGGGTGCCACGGCAGCCACAAGCCAGCCTGCATTAGTGAGTCACGTGACGTGGGAATGCAGCAAGAAAACCCTTGTATCCTTAAATAACTCAGACAGCTCTGGTGTACATGTGGGCAGGATCATCTCCAGGCTTTCGGCAAGGGAGAACAATGCTTCTGGGGGGAGGAGGGGGGGGTGGGGTGGGGGTTTGCAGGGGTATAGTCTCGAGCATCCCAAGCAGAGGGCTGGCACAGGCTTGTTCCTGCCCAGCATGCAAAGCACTCACCCCTCCAAGCAGGGTAGATGGGAGGATGTTCTGGATCCCCCTTCCCAGGAAAAGATTCTGGTGTCAGAGCAGGAGAAACATCTCTTTTTCTCATGCTGGCCACTGGCTCAGTGCCAACGGTTGCAGCTTCTGCAGCTGAGCCATCACAGTGGAACCTGTGCCAGAGCCAGCTCTTGGGCTCCAGTGAGCGGAGAACAGGAGAGCTGAGGCCATCTCCTTGCACAGCTCCTCTGCACAGGGAGGAGCTTCCTCCCAGGAAGAGCTTTTCTGGCTGCAGGAGGATGCCCATTGCCAGCTCCATGCGAGCAATGAGCGCTTGGCTGGATCTCCAGCAGGTTGAGGGGGAAGTGAAGGATGATCTCCCCATGTCAATACATTTCTGCCCCATGCTCACCCAAGGATGTTGGAACCCTCCTGCTTGTTGGTGCCCATCATCATGCACCATGGAGGGCTGCATGAGTCCACGTGTGTCAGGAAAAGGACATCTCCAGCCATAAAATGAGAAAGAGAGCAGGAACTCCCTATGGGCACATGTGGACAAGGCAAGCGGAGGGATGCAAGCAGGAGCAGGCAATAACAGTGAAGGCAGACAGGATCTTAATGTTTCCTTCCTAAAGCCAAGACACAAGAACCAGAGGTGATGGCTCTTCCGCCATATGTTCTTGTGTTTCATTCTTCTTGCCCAACTTTCCCAGCATTTGGGAAACTGGTTGCTGAAGTAACACCAGTAACCATGGGAGCTACCCTGCATCCTAGAAAGAGGCTCAGTTTATCCCTAGGTATTAAATCATAATGGATTTGATAGATGAACTCTGCACTGCACTGTGAAAGCTAAGCTTTATCTAGGACAGTGGCAGGTCCTCCTCTGCTCGCAGCAAAGCCGGGGGGGGGGGGCGGGGAATGTCACCACCGGTTGCATCTCAGCCGGGCGTTGATACATAGATGCTTCGAGGAAGGTGACTCCAGGTAAATGATGCAAAGCAGGTGGCTGCTGAGGGCAGGCATTAGGCAGGCAGCCCTCTTACACCTCTGGCTTCTGCAGCAGCCAGGCAGCGGCGCTCACCAAGGCAGCAACCACCCCATGCCACCCCTGTCTGGGTGGACATGGCACCCAGCAGGGCCAGGATGTGAGTGCTGGGAGGGTGTTGCCTCCCCGGGTTGCTCTGCGGAGGGGTCTGTGGGATGGAGGAGGAGGAGGATGCTCTCCTGACTGCCCCCAGCCTGAGCACCAGGTGTGTTGCTCCCCATGGCAGCCAGGGTGCTGGCAAGGGGTCTCCAGCATGGTCACAAGTCAGGTCACAGCACCCACCACCTGCCAGCTCTGCCTGCCAACACCGTGCTGTATTGCTCTTGTGGCAGCAGAAAAGACTAAAGCTCAGGCTAAAAAAAGGCAGACTTGCAAGGAGGAAGGGTGCAAGGAGAGCACCCAAGGCTACAGCCATAGGCTCAGGTAATGAAGAGGTTGTACTATGAGGCACTCTGTCACATACAGAGATGGTGGCATATGGAGTCGGGGAGCTCCCAGCATCTGCTTGTGCTCCAGAGCACTTAAGCTACTTCTTCTCATGGAAGATAAAAGCAGCAAAGTATCACCCTGCTCTGGCAAGCAGCAGGCTGCTGATGGCAGCCAGGCCAGCAGCTCCCTGAGGACACCCAGCACGTTGGGTTTGTGGAGGGGGAGGACAGAGACCAGACAGTCCAGCTCAAAGAGAGAAGGAATTTACCTGGACCAGCAATTTCCATCATTTTCTCTTTGTGACTGCATTGTGCAAACCAAACGCCAGCATGCATGCCTTGCTCACGGGCAGCTGGATGGAGATCACAGGTGCCCTGTGTGTGTGAGGCAGCTGGGGAGTCGCTCAGCACAGCAGAGCCGGTGCTTCCATGGGCCCAGCACCAGCACTTCTGGTGCAATAGCATGCGGGGCCAGAGCAGGTTTCTCCACTTGCTGCTCAAAGGACAACTCTGGGAGAGAGTCCCTCCGGCCTGAGCAGTGTGTGAACCTGGGCTAACGTGGTCTGGACATCAGGACAGCCAGCTTGGGGTTAATTTTACAGATGTGGGAATGCACAGAAGGAAATATCTGAGATATGGCATGTATGACTCTATAAATAAGGCAACCTCTCCTGAGTATTTCTGGAATGGCCAGGGGATCCAGCTACCACAGGAATAAACCTCTGCACTTTACACCGTGAAGGAAATTCAACTCCTAAGTCTGCAGGTTAACTTGATATGCTTTTGCTCCAGGAGCACCCAGATCTGCCTGACCCACGTGGCTGCCCCTTGCTCCCAGTATACCCGGTCACAGCCCCAGCTGGGATGCAGAGCCATCACAAAGCTCTCCCGACTTGCTGACACGCTAACGAGCTCATGTTTCCCTACCCCCAGGCCTGACCCATTGAGTTTATTTCTATTAAATGCATTTGAGAACATAAATCTGTCTTCAGAAAAAAAAAATCAGCTCATTAAGAAGACAGACAGTGTCTACAGTCTGAAAGGAACAGCAAATGGCAGCTGCCAAAAAGTCAATGTTAAATGCAGCTGCCAGCTGGGATTTATTAAAAGGTAGTTATACAGCAGCGGCGGTGAATGGCACATCTTGTACTGTTAATTTCAGAGAGTCAGAAGAGGCCTAGCTAAGAAGTAAAATTACTGAACAGAAAGTTGGTTCTGTTTTACCTCAAACCAGGACATTGGGCAATCTCTCCTTCCTCTCCCACCTTCACGCAGCTTGCTGGCTCTGATGCATCCAGCTCTGCTGTGACCTCCAGGACTGACAGCCTGTACATGTTGGGTTTTGCTCACTACCTGAATATTTCGTTTATTTGGTTCTTTATCTAGGGAAGCCAGAACCAAAGAAAACAGCTGGTTTTGGCTAAAGCATTGCTCAGCAAGGGCGAGGTACCACCTTTCTCTGCATGACTCTGCTCTCTGTCCGTGGGGAGAGGTACCCAGCGCTATCCTGGACAGTACCTAAGCCATAGCAGGCTCATCTATGAGAACAAGCAGGGACCAAACTCATGCCAGCAAACTTGGGTTTTCTCTTGTTCCTACAGAGGATCTGGGCTCTCTTCCAAATGTGAATACACTAAAAAAAAAGAAGGACAAGACATATGGGGAAGGGAGAAAATGGGTAAATACCACCTGTATTGGCTCAAGAAGCAAAGCATGTTCAGAAGAGACTGCAGCACTCATGTCCTACACCTGGCACAGAGGTTGAGCATCTCCAAAACCAAGCATGAGCTGGTCTCTGCAGCTCCTCTCTGCAGAGGTCTCTGCTCATGTCTCTCACAACCTACCTGGTCCTTCCTCATCAGCCCAGGACAGGGACTGACTCCTTGGCTGACATGTGCCGTGACCCAGCACCACCTCCCATCCCACTGAATTTCCCACTGATACCCACCTCTTTAAGACTGATGTTTGCAGTGTAGATCATGTTCGTCCCATCCCTCTTGAAGTGCGAGTGAGGCTTGTCCTTGAGGATGAAGATGATGTCAGCAGGGATGTTGTCTGGGGTGGCGTCCCCTTCTTTGGGGAATGTGATTTTGGTTCCCTCCTTCCAACCCCGTTTGATGACAATGTTTAGGATCTTGTCCTCAGTCCGCATGGTCCGGCCATCAGCATTGAGCCTTCTGCGGGTTATCTTCATCCTCTTGGTGGAACCATGGTAGATCTCTTCCAGGGACACCTTGAGCTCATGGATGACAGGTGGGTCCTGGACCTTTCTCTGTGTGTACAGGAACTCCTGGTGCCGCCGGTGAACCCCGTTAATGCTGTTGAAGCCAAACCGACCGAAGGCACTGAAAGGGTCATCATCATAATCAATATCCATATCTTCCTGGTCAAAACCATTGAACACCCGTGAGCAGCTGCTAGCAAAGAAGATATCAAAAGGGTTGGAGCCTCCAAAGAAGGATGCAAAGGCGGCATGGGGGTCTCCATGGAAGGTGTAGTGGAAAGTGTTCCCTGAGCTACCTGAAGAGCCACCTCCAGTTTTGAGACCTGGAAGAGAAGGGGGAAGACATGACATTAACGCTCCTTGCGGGCGGACGCTGTGCTGGGACCATACTTTCCACATGGGAGCATGGTCTCTGCTGGCTCCAGGCAGCCCTTCCAGCAGCTCCTGGGGGTGCAGGTCACCCCCTCCAGCCCAGCCACCTGTGGAGACCATGGGCCAGGAAGGCACCACCCCAACCCACAACACGCAGTCCTGCTCCTACACCCAGCAAGCTCAAAAGCTGTTCAGGATTTGTCCCCACTACCCTGACTGAGCACTTGCTTGGTTCTCTCCACCCGATTCATGGCCTTTTCATTTAAAACATTTCCTGACCGGCCCATCTCCATTTTTCCCCACGGGCAGGCTCCCTTCTGCCCAAATAGCTCTGTCTTTTGGGCTGCACCAATGGCTGCAGTCCAGGAGCATCACGTCCAGCATGTGAGAAAAGGCTTTGAGCTCAGTGAACGACCATGACTCTTGGTGGCAGAGCAGGTGGAGGTCAGCAGACCTCCAGGTTCGCACACAGCAGGAGGGATACAGCTCTCTGTTTACAGACTGTATAAAATGTCAGGTAAGTTCAAGGTTTGGATCTTTTGGCAACCATTCCTGTGGGAAACTCCCCTGCCAGACCTTGGGCAGGGCCTTACGTCACTGCAACTTTACCCCCAAAGTCCCAAGCAGCCAAGGCATACAACAAGTGGCCTCCAAAGAGGTCACACGTGCTCTGCAAGGCTATTTTTGACCAGGAGGGCCCGGGAAGGGTTAAGCCAAGCCTAGCTCAAGGACTATTTTCAGGGTACACCGGTGACAATGAAGGGCTATTTCTGATGGGCTGTCCCTCGTGCCAGCCCCCTGCAGCAGGAGATAGGAGTGGGACAAGCACAGAGCGGGCAAGTTTGGGGATCTTTTCTGATCAATGAAGTTTCTATCCTGGGGTGGGGGGACCTTTCACTTCACCTTGCCCACCCCAGCATGTGGGACTCAGAAGCCCCTCGAAATGCCGATCCCCAGGCCATACTGCTCCAAAAAAAAGGCATCTGATGGGAAATGAAAGGTGTGTGGGGCCATGGACCATGACTGGTCTGGAAGTCACTGCCTGGGAGGTGAATGGCAGTCCCTGTACTGCGACAGGTCTAGCCATCTCAGCGGCATCTCAGTCCCCCTCTCTCCAGCCACAAAACCTTTTCACGTTTTTCATCCCATTTCTGCCCTGGCTTTCTGTGTGTGATCAGGGCCGGTTCCCCAAAACGCCGACGGGGTTTTGTTTTGCTGGTACTCCCCATCCCACTGTGAGGAGGGGGCTGCTCTTCCCTCCCTCCTTAACTCGCTCTTATTTTAGCTGTCTTTGGCAATGGGGATTTCACCAAGAACTGAAGAGCCTCTGTCCCTAACAGACTGTACAGCCAGGAGGTTTCACCTTTAATCCCATGATGCCAGTCCAAGCAGGGTCCAATTTCAGTGGCACCTCCAGGGGAAGGCTGGTTTCCCACTTGAGACAACCTCTTCTCATTTTACACCACAGCAAATCACGTGGCTTGGGTGCATCCATCATAGCCCTGGCATAACTAATGGGTCGAGAATTAACCCACCACTAGTTAATTCTGCTGGTGGCTTGTTAAGGGATGCACCTGCCCACTAGCCCCACAAGACAGGCTGCATCTTCCACCCAGCAGCCTGTTCCTGCCAGACCTCCTGCTCTTTTAAGCACTCAAGCCCTGGGCTGATTAATGTAGATGCTATTTGGCACTCTCCTCGAATGGGGTTGTGCTCTTCCATCTTTGACTAATAAGGCCACCTGCGGTGGAATGGCTCTCCTCCTCTGTGCCAACCCCCAGACAACAGCAGCTGCTTTGCTTCAAAAAAAGACCTTTTACTTAAATTGAGAAAAGCTTTGAATCCTGTAGATCAGCCTGTATTGGGGAGGACAGTGGGACCAGTGCCCAAATGCAGGGGGAAATGCAGGCAAAAGCAATACTTCCCCACTGGGAAATTTAGGTTAATTAAAAGGTTGCTAACAAATTACCCCAGGTATGACCCAGGAGGTGAGCTCCTTCCACTTCCATCGTCTCAGACAGCTGCTGGGCTTTGGGGCAGAGGGTAGGGAGAGCCCGGCCAGCAGGGTGGAAAAATCAAGCAGCCCAGGGAGGAGCAGGTTGAGAGGTGATTTCTGGCATCAGCAGAGCTTTTGCTCTCCCTGATTCTGCGGCTATCAGCCCTATTTCGGAGGAAGGCATGGATCACCAGGACAACTCCAGGTGCACTGAGGGTGTGAAAAAACTCCCTCACCTATAAAAACCTATTTGGACTAAGCACCCCTGCCTTCGAGTAGCAGTGCTTGTCCCCTTACCTTCCTCACCATACTCATCATAAACAGCTTGTTTCTTGGGGTCACTCAGGACGTCGTAAGCCTCCGCAATCTCCTTGAACTTCTCCTCGGCATTGGGGTCTCTATTCTTATTGGGGTGATACTTCAGGGCCATTTTCCGGTAGGCTTTCTTGATTTCATCCTCATTGGCACCAGACTGGATGCCCAAAATCTTGTAATAGTCCTTCCCCATGATGACGATGCTGCTGGGAGCCGAATACTTATTCCTGAAAGCAGAAATACAGCTCTTTGTAAGGTGAATATCACACTCGGGCAGCTGGGGATCGGACTGACACGCACTTATTGCAGAGCTGCCGCTCCCAGCGTCCCACCAGCCAACAGCACCAGAGCCAGCTCAAGTCCACACTTTCTGCCAGAGGTCAGCGCCCTGGTGCCAGGATGTGCCCTGGCTCCGGTTTTACTTCCCTGAGCCCCACAATGGGGATGGGGAGACTCATCTCTGAGGCTGATGGGGAGAGGGAGAGCCTGAGCCAGGGCACCACATTATTATACAGACCACGCCACTGCTAACGTCAGGCAAGGACCGCATCCCCATCCCATCCACCCCCCCGCCGAGCCAGGAGGGCTGAGCCATGTCTAAATGTAGCTGCCGGCATGTCCCGTCACCCCCCTTCCCCCCTGGCTCTCTCCCAGCTGGGGACCTGGGACTTGAGGCCAGGTGATAACAGCAGGTTTTTGGAAGCTGAAAGCAGCTGCAGGGACCGTACTGCTGCCTTCACCTTAAAGGAACTTCAAACATTTTATTCCTGAAAGCAATTGGCATTCACCTCCAGCATGTGAGAGACATAATTTGTATTTAGCAAAGAGAGAATGAAGCCATTAGACAGAAACATCTTGTGATAGTGGGGGGCGTTTTTTTTATTTGCTTTTAAAAAAACCACTTTCTAGCCTGACAAGCTAGCCCCAAGTCCTTCTCACCAGGGCTGCTCTCTATCACATCATCCCCCAGCCTGTATTGATAACGAGGGTTGTCCCGACCCAAGTGCAGGACCTTGTACTTGGCCTTGTTGAACTTCATGAGGTTTGCTCGGGCCTACCTCTCTAGCTCATCTAGGTCCCTCTGGACAACATCCCATCCCTCTGGCCTGTCAACCGCACCACTCAGCTTGGTGTCATAGAATCATAGAATCTTCATGGTTGGAAAGGACCTTTGAGATCATCGAGTCTTTGTTCTTGTGGGGGACTTCAACTTCCCAGACGTCTGCTGGAAATATAACACAGCAGAGAGGGAACAGTCCCGGAGGTTCCTGGAGTGTGTGGAAGACAACTTCCTAACACAGCTGGTGAAGGAACCAACTAGGGGAAGTGCCCTACTGGACCTACTGTTTGTTAACAGAGAAGGTCTTGTGGGGGATGTAAAGGTTGGAGGTCGTCTTGGGCACAGTGACCATGAAATGGTAGAATTTTCAATTCTTGGTGAGGCAAGGCGGGGAGCCAGCAGAACTGCCACCTTGGATTTCCGAAGGGCAGACTTTAGCCTGTTTAGGAGCATGGTTGAGAGTGTCCCTTGGGAGGCAGTTTTGAAGAGCAAAGGTGCCCAGGAAGGCTGGTCATACTTCAAGCAGGTGCTCTTAGAAGCACAGGAGAAGGCCATCCCCATGTCTCGAAAAATGAGCAGACAGGGAAGAAGACCAGCCTGGCTAAATAGAGAGCTTTGGCTGGACCTCAGGGAAAAAAGGAAAGCTTACATTCTCTGGAAAAAGGGATTGGCAATTTATGAGGATTATCAAGATATAACAAAGCTATGTAGGGGGAAAATTAGAAGGGCCAAAGCTCAATCAGAACTCAGCTTGGCCACTGCAGTTAAAGACAACAAGAAGAGATTTTTCCAGTATATCAATAGAAAAAGGAAGACTAGGGAAAATGTAGGCCCACTGATGAATGAGACGGGTGCCCCAGTGGTAGAAGACACAGAGAAGGCAGAGCTACTGAATGCCTTCTTTTCTTCGGTCTTCACTGCTAAAGCTGTCCCTCATGAATCCCATACCCTGGAGGCAAGGGGAAAGGTCTGGAGAGAGGAAGATTTTCCCTCAGTTGAGGAGGACCAGGTCAGAGACCACTTGGCCAAGCTGGACATTCATAAGTCCATGGGCCCTGACGGGATGCACCCACGAGTGCTGAGAGAGCTGGCAGGTGTTATTGCTAGACCAATCTCCATGGTCTTTGAAAGGTCATGGAGAACAGGAGAGGTGCCTGAGGACTGGAGGAAGGCTGCCATCACTCCAATCTTCAAAAAAGGCAAGGAGGAGGAGCCAGGGAACTACAGGCCGGTTAGTCTCACCTCTGTCCCTGGGAAGGTAATGGAGCGACTCATTCTGGATGTCATCTCCAAACACGTTGAGGAACAGGAAGTCATTGGAAGTGGTCAGCATGGATTTACCAAGGGTAAATCATGCTTGACCAATCTGATAGCTTTCTATGATGTTATAACTGGTTGGCTGGATGAGGGCAGAGCCGTAGATGTCATCTACCTTGACTTTAGCAAGGCTTTTGACACTGCCTCCCATAACATCCTCATTAGGAAGCTGAGGAAGTATGGGCTAGATGGGGTGACAGTGAGGTGGATCGAGAACTGGCTGAGTGACAGAACTCAGAGGGTTGTGATCAGCGGCACAGAGTCCAGTTGGAGGCCTGTAACCAGTGGTGTCCCCCAGGGGTCAATACTCGGTCCAATTTTGTTCAGTATATTCATTAGTGACCTGGATGATGGGACAGAGTGTATCCTCAGCAAGTTCACTGATGATACTAAACTGGGAGGGGTGGCTGACACTCCAGAGGGCCGTGCTGCCATCCAGCGTGACCTGGACAGGCTGGAGAGCTGGGCAGAGAAGAACCTAATGAGGTTCAACAAGGACAAGTGTAGGGTCCTGCACCTGGGGAGCAAGAATGTCAGGCACCAGTACAGGTTAGGGGTGGACCTGCTGGAAAGCAGCTCTGAAGAAAAGGATCTGGGGGTCTTGGTAGACAGTAAATTATCCATGAGCCATCAATGTGCCCTTGTTGCCAAGAAGGCCAACGGAATTCTGGGCTGCATAGGGAAGAGTGTGGCCAGTAGGTCAAGGGGGGGCATTCTGCCCCTCTACTCTGCACTGGTGAGGCCACAACTGGAATACTGCATCCAGTTTTGGGCTCCCCAGTTCAAGAGGGACAGGGAACTATTGGAGAAAGTCCAGCATAGGGCAACAAAGATGATTGAGGGATTGGAGCATCTCCCTTATGAGGAAAGGCTGAGAGAGCTGGGACTCTAGCCTGGAGAAGAGAAGGCTGAGGGGAGACCTTATTATGGCATATAAGTATCTAAAGGGTGGGTTGAAGGAGGATGGTGCCAGACTCTTTTCATTGGTTCCCAGTGACAGGATGAGGGGCAATGGGCACAAGTTAGAACATAGGAAGTTCCATTCTAATACACGGAAAAACTTCTTTACAGTGAGGGTGACAGAGCACTGGAACAGGCTGCCCAGGGAGGTTGTGGAGTCCCCTTCTCTGGAGAATTTCAAGACTCACCTGGATGCAGTCCTGAGTAATGTGCTCTAGGCAATCCTGCTTTAGCAGGGGAGTTGGACTAGATGATCTCTAGAGGTCCCTTCCAACTCTGAAGTTTCTGTGATTCTGAGTCCAACCATACACACACACAAAAAAAAAAACCCCACAAACAAACAACCTACAATCTCTGCCCTTCAGAGCATGCCCTGAAGTGCCAAATCTAGACGTTTCTTAAATACCTCTAGGGATGGTGACTCAACCACCTCCCTGGGCAGGCTGTTCCAGTGCCTGACCACTCTTTCAGTAAAGGAATTCTTCCTAATGTCTGATCTAAACCTCCCCTGCCGCAACTTCAGGCCATTTCCTCTGGTCCCGTCATTATTCACCTGGGAGAAGAGGCCAACACCCACCTCTCTCCAACCTCCTTTCAGGTAGCTGTAGAGGGCAATGAGGTCTCCCCTCAGCCTCCTCTTCTCCAAGCTAAACATGCCCAGCTCCCTCAGCCTCTCCTCATATGACCTGGTCTCCAGAAACCTCACCAGCCTGGTAGCTCTCCTCTGAACACGCTCCACCACCTCAATGTCCCTCTTGTACAGAGGGGCCCAGAACTGAACACAGTCATTGGCAAACTTGCTGAGGGTGCACTTGACCCCACTGTCTAAATCATTGATGAAGATATTGAACAGCACCGGTCCCAGTACGGATCCCTGAGGGTCACCACTTGTCACCCCTCTCCATCTGGACACTGAGCCATTGACCACCACCCTCTGGATGCGACCATCCAGCCAGTTCCTTATCCACCGAACAGCCCACCCATCAAATCCATATCTCTCCAACTTAGAGAGAAGGATGTTGTGGGGGACCGTGTCAAAGGCCTTACAGAAGTCCAGATAGATGATATCCATTGCTCTTCCCTTGTCCACTGATGCAGTCACTCCATTGTAGAAAGCCACCAGGTTGGTCAGGCAGGACTTGTCCTTAGTAAAGCCATGCTGGCTGTCTCGAATCACCTCCCTGTCTTCCATGTGCCTTAGCATAGCTTCCAGGAGGATCTGTTCCATGATCTTCCCAGGCACAGAGGTGAGGCTGACAGGGCGGTAGTTCCCAGGGTCCTCCTTTCTACCCTTTTTAAAAATGGGTGCAATGTTTCCCTTTTTCCAGTCACCAGGGACTTCACCTGACTGCCATGACTTTTCAAATATCATGGAGAGTGGCTTGGCAACCACATCAGCCAGTTCCCTCAGGACTCTGGAATGCATCTCATCAGGTCCCATAGACGTCTATATGTTCAGGTTCCTCAGGTGGTCACGAACCTTGTCTTCACTTACAGTGGGAGGGACTTTGTCCCCCAGGTCCCCATCTTGTGGTCCTTCAACTTGGGAGGCATGAGGAGAGAGGCTGGCAGGGAAGACCAAGGCAAAAAAGTTGTTGAGAACCTCAGCCTCCTCCTCATCTCTTGTTACCAGTTTGCCATTCTTGGTCATCAGGGAGGGTATGCTTTCTTTAACCTTCCTTTTCTGGCTGACATACCTGTAGAAGCCCTTCTTGTTATTCTTAGCACCCCTTGCCAAGTTCAGCTCCAGCTGCACCTTGGCCTTCCTGACCTCATTCCTACATAACAGGGCAGCATCCCTATACTCTTCCCAGGACACCTGATGCTGCTTGAACTGCCTGTGCAGTTCCTTCTTGCCTTTTAGTTTGACCAGCAGGTCCCAGCTCAGCCATGCTGGTCTCCTCCCTTTCTTGCTTGATTTCTTACACCTGGGGATCGAGAGCTCTTGTGCTCTATGGAAAGCATCCTTGAAGATCTGCCAGCTGTGTTCTGCCCCCTTGTCCCTGAGGACCATTTCCCAAGGAGTCCTATTGACTAACTCCTTGAAGAGCTGGAGGTTTGCTTTCCTAAAATCCAGGGTCCTGACTAGGCTCCTCGTCTGGCACGTATTCCTCAGGACCGTGAACTCCACCAGTGCGTGGTCACTGCAGCCCAGGCTGCCTCCAATCTTGACATCCCCAATGAGCTCATTTGCATTGGTGACTATGAGGTCCAGTATGGCATCCCCTCGGGTAGGGCTGTCTATTTCCTGTCTTAGGAAGTTATTGTCGAGGCACTCCAGGAACCTCCTGGATTGTCTACAGCTCACCATTTTCCAGCAGATGTCAGGGTGGTTGAAATCCCCCAGCAGGAAGAGAGCCTTCAAGCACGATGCCTCCTGTAGCTGGAGGAAGAAGGCTTCATCAGTAGGCTCCCCTTGATCAGGTGGCCTGTAGTAGACACCAACCACAAGGTTCCCCATGTTGCCTTGGTCTCTAATTTCTACCCATAAGCTTTTGATTTCCTCTTGGCTGTTCTTTAGGGACAGCTCTTCACACTCTATCCCTTGCTTAACATAGAGGGCAACACCTCCGACCCTCCTTCCTTGCCTGTCCCTTCTGAACAGCCTATAAGCCATCAATTGCCACATTCCAGTCGCAGGATACGTCCCACCAGGTTTCAGTTATGGCCACTATGTAACAGGGCACATTACTCCAGGGCCATGCCTATACTAAGGCATGGAAAACCTGGTGGCTGTAACCCAAGGAAGGAAAAGGATGGTCGATTAATTCATCCCCAAGGCACGCAGCTGGAGCAGCAAACACCAGCGGGGTCAATGGAAACCCAGAGAGCAGCTGGAGGAGACAGGAGAGCAGCTCCTCTGAGCAGAGGCTGAGCAAGCCCCACGCTCCTCCAACGACACTTCCCATTGCTTCTTGCCCTTCAGTTTTCTGATGGCAAAATCCTGTCCCTCCCAAATCTGGCCTGCCGTGCCCTGCCTCACACAGCACAGCTTGGTGCTTGCCCCTGGCCCTGTTCTTCTCCAGGTGTTGCCCCCAGTAGACCTGCTGCTCTCTGCTAAGTCCTTGTGCTCATGTCCTGCTCCCCGCTATGGTCCAGGTTTCATCCTCTCACCCCATCCTTGCTCCAAACACCCCTGGGCAGCCCCAGCCAGTCAAGTCCCTCCAGCAGATGGATTTCCACATCAGGTGTGAGCCTTGGCCCTTTCCTTCACCATCATACAAGTTACCAGATGTTCCCCCAATCCCCCCCCCCCCCCAGCAGCTCAGATGAGGGTGGCTGGGCACCCCCGGGGGTGCACATCCACAGTGCTGCACTGAGCCCCTGGCATCAATCCCAAGCATCCAAGGCTTGCCTTGGGTCATGTCTTTGGCAATAACCCCTCTACAGCTGGATAGCTGCTACAGGGGCTTGGAAATTGGCCTCCTTGATCTGAACCATCAACTTCTGCTCTTTTTTTCCCCAGCTGCAGAGCGGTTACTTTGCTGTAAGTGGGGAGGAGGGCTAAAGTACCCAATGCAGAAGGGCTGACGGGCACAGATGGCGCAGAAGGTAGATGGGGGTACCTGAAGATGTGTGAGGCAGCCCAGGGGGGCACATAAGAGACAGAAGGTCCCTGTGTGCGTAAAGAGCATCTGACAGTGTCTCCCGTGGCAGCTCCTGAATGCCAGCACGTTTTGGTACTGGCTTCCCAGCAGGAGCCCGCCAGCTCCCGTGCAGAGCCACCATTGCCACCCAGCCCACACAGGTGCTAGGGGATACTCTACCCCCTGCCTGCCTCCACCTCCCCATCTGCCCTCCCCGTGGGGCCAGGGGGCTGCAGGAGACCCTGGGGCGAGCAATGAGGGAGGGGAGGTCTGAGAGGTAACCTGTCGATCCCCCCACCAAAGGTCACCCCAGCACCTCCCTACCCCACAGCAGCCTCTGGTGTGGGGCAGGGGCTCCCCACAACTAGGACCAGGATTTGGTCCCTGTCTGGATGATGCCAACCCTCCTGCAGCAAGGGCAAGCGAGGCAGCACTGAAGACAACCCCGTTGTACCCCGGCTCAGGAGATGCAGAGGTCTCAAACCTTCAATTTTTCCCTCCAGGGATCACAGTGTTCAGCTCCGACCCTGCACAGCCCAATCTGAGGGCACCACTGGGACCACCCTGCCCATCCAAAACACCATGGTGCTTCCCACAAAAGTATGCCTCACCCCATCAAAATGCTGTCGCCCCCCTCAAGATCTCTGGTCTTGACTGCTGAGGTATCTTTGGCTGGGGTGGGGATGCTTGCTGGGTGATGCTCTCCCAGCTTGGGGAGCCCTTTGTCTGTCTGGGCTCAGGGAAGGGGGAATTTCTCTGCTGAAACTCAGCCCCGCGCTGCAGTTTACTGTGCTGGTGAGGACCAGACACCAGCAGGTGACTTGGTGGGCTAAAGCACGCTCCGGAGGCAATACTCATATGTGCAGTGGTAAAACACGACTCTGTCCCAGAAGAGCCTCCTTCCATCCCTCACACCTCCCAGGGGTTCAGCTGCACCTTGCTACCACTACCTCTCCTCTCCCCCTTCTGCTCAGTCATCCTCTCCTGCCTTCCCATTTAACCCCCTCGGGAGCAGTGGGGAAGGTGTCGCAAGGCGGGTTTCAGGTGGGCAAGCAATTTCTGCATTCACCCTTCCAACCAGGATGCCTTAGGACAAGCTGCAGCCACCCAGCTGTGGAGAAAACCACAAACTTTCCCCAGCTGGGGCTGGCCCTGCCAATACAGCCCAGCCTCCATCCTCCTCTTGCAACCACAAGAATTAAATAAAAAAATAAATCTTTGTTACAGCCCTGCACATGACATCCGCCCATGCAACCTCTGGATGAGCGTGCCAGCTGAATAGTGATCATTTGACATAATCCCTCTGCTCAGCAGACATGTAAGAGAACAAACCCATGCAGGCAGCAGCACTGGGGAGATCTTTTTCTGTCTTGGGGTGCAAGGTCACTGCAGGATGCCATGCACTGGAGATGGGCACCAATTGGCACCTTGGGTGTCATCGCACATCGCTCCTCGGTAACGAGGGCGAGAAGCAGAAACCCACTTACCAAAACTTTATGAACACATTCAGAGTCCAAGCTGTCATTTTTAAAGGCTCTAGTTTTATTTTAAACATCACGGTTGTCCGAAGGCACCATTGTGTGCCCAGATGGGAGGCACCAGAGAGTGGCAGGGGGATGGAGGAGAGAAAGGTGCCAGCTCCTGACAAGGATGCTGCTGCCGCCAAGCAATGCTCTTGTGGCGAGCCTCCCCCTCTGGCTCCTCCAGCACACTGAAAAGGCAACTCCTTTCCAGCCTGGTGGCTGCAGCTGGCTCCAACCTCCACTCCCAGGACAGCTCTGAAACAGCTTTGACTGTGGGTGAGCAGGCATCAGTGTGGTGTGGGGAGCTGACATCCTTTGTGCACTTCCCACCCCGCTGCAGCAAGGTGCCTGGACCCCAGTTGCCCTGTTACCATCACGCTCACCACATAGCCTCTGCTGCTGCCAAGTAGCAAGAGCGAGGAGCCCCTGGGGTCCCCAGAAATTACTTGCTCACACCCAGGGTTGTGCACCCACAAGGCTAATAGGGGAGGAAGAAAAGTAGGGTAGCAGTGATCTGCCAGGCAGAAAAAGTTGTGTTAACCAGCTTGCACCTCCCTGGTTTTCCCCTTCTGATGTGCAGGGGTCCCTGTGTCCCCCTCCCTGGGTGCCGGCACTGATCCCCCCAGAAGAAGGGGTCTGACCACCATGCTCCCACCCAGTGTCTGGAGCTGCCCGCCAGCTGCGGGCTCCTAGCTCTCCCTGCCCAGCAGTGCAAAACCTATTTCTGAGAAGTCACCTTCAGACACGCCAAGGAAATCCAATGCCACCATGTCTCCCCTGTCCGTCACCATAACTCAAGGGCCGTAGAGAGCATCCTCTCTGGATGCCCACCACCGAAACAGGGCAGCCGTAGCCAGGACATCACCAGGCGGCTCCTGCATCCCACCCTTGGCAAGCAAAACACCAGGCAGGTGACAGACCCCTACCCACTGTTTCCCCAGGGGTTGGGGTCCAGTGGGACGCTGAGAGCTGAGCATCGGGGTTGGCAAGCCGGGGTGGGTGCATAACTCTCGGTGCGGCTCCAGAAAAGCAGGATGGCCGGGCCAGCATGGCAGTGTATCCCAGGTTTGGTCAGGGAAACAGAAGGGATCTCTGAGCATTGGGGCAGGCAGAGCCACCAGTGCCTGTGCCGCCTGGCAGCCACAGGGAACCAGGCAGCAATGTCATGACTACCTGAAATGAATCATCCCCTCCCCAGCCCCCACCCCCTGCCTGCCTCCCCCTCCCCACCGACAGCCCCACTGGGGTGCAGACACCTTCGTGGGGACTGGGTTAACCCTCCCCTCACTGCCTCTGCCTGCACGGCCGGATTCGAGCCTACCTGGGGATGGGTCAAGCCCCACTCAATGTCTCCCCATATAGGGTCCCCCACTTCCAGCCACACTGGAGTGTTAACCCCCACTGGTGTGGGGATGAGGTCAAGCCCCCCCATACCCCCCCCCCCAGTGTCCCATTTAGGGGCTCAGTGAGAAGCTGTCACCTTCGTGGGGGAGGGGTTCACACCCGCCTCGATTGTGGACAGAGGTTAACCCCCTCCTTGCTGGCCCCTCTGACCCCATTACTGTTACCTGGGGGGAAGTTGCTTGTTACCCATTTCCTCACCACCTGGTTCAGCCCCACTGGGATACACTGGTGCCCCCAACGGGGAGTGTGTGTGTTCAACCCCTTCCTGGCCACACCACACAGCTCCAACAGGGCACATTACTCCCTCCAAAGCAGGAGGGGAGAGAGTGGTTAACCCTCATCTCACCACCCTCTCCAGCCCCACAGGGATGCCCCAGGGAGGGGGAGGTTTAACCCCTTCCTCCCACCCCCTTCAGACCCACGGGGACACCCTGTCACTAGGTAGGGCAGAGCAGTTAACCCTGATCCACAGCCCCACCAGGAAACCTTGTCACCCCATGGGAGCAGAGGGGCTAACCTCCCTTCTCAGCCCCATAGAGCCACCCTATCACCCCATAGGGCAGAGGGACTAATCCCCCTAGCCCTATATCGACACCCTGTCACCGTATAAGGCAGGGGGACTGACCCCCCCCCCCCGCCCCTCAGCAGCACCCTGTCAGTCCATAGGGCAGAGGGACTGACCCCCCCGCCCCAGTGGGGCACACTGTCACCGCAGGGGGCGGAGGGGCCGAGCCCACGTTCCCACCGAGACGCCAGTGCCGCTGACAGGCTGTGGGGCAGCGCAGTGGGGCAGGGCCGCCACCGCCCCGGCACTCACCGCTTGCGCTGTCCCGTCAGGGGAGTCCCGCTCGCTCGCTCGCTCGCTCGCCCGCCCGCCCGCGCGTGCGTGCGTGCGTGCGTGCGTGCGTGCCGTGCCGTGCCGTGCCGTGCCGTGCCGTGCCGTGCCGTGCCGTGCCGTGCCGTGCCGTGCCGTGCCGTGCCGTGCCGTGCCGTGCCGTGCCCCACCCCGTTGGGTCGGGGGGTGTGAGGGTATGGGTGTGGGTGGGTCAGCCATCACGCCGCGCTCATTGGCTTGCCCCGTCTCCCTATGGCCACCGCCCATTGGGAAGTTCAAGCCGGTACCACCCCTTCAGGGCGCTCTCATTGGTCAGGCACCCGCCCTGCTGCGCCGCGCTGGCTGTTTATAGCGGTGGGATGGGCCAGGGAATTTTCTGGAAGGCTGTGGTGTCACTGGGATGTTGAGTGTCAAGTTCTTCCCCCTCGTGCCTGGGTGTGGGGCTAGGATTGGGGCCATAACTATGAGTGGGTATGCGGCTGGCCTCCATGTGGGGTGGGGGCTTCATAGGCTCTAGTGGGTCAGAGTGGGCTGAGGGCATGTCTCCCGCCTGTATGGGGCAGGGCATGAGACCTGTAGGAGCATTTCTGTGGTGCTCATGTGGGTCCTGGGGCTGTGTGAGGGCTAGGGGCTCCCAGACCCAGGGCAGCTCTGGGGCTGGGATGTGCAGGTCCTGGGGCCTGCTGGGGGAGGGTCCTGTGCAGGGCCTGGCAGCCTGTTGCTGCTCCCTAGTGTGGTGATGACTGTCCTGAGTGGGCACTTGGCTGCAGGCAGGACTTGGGTCATGCTGAAGCATGTTTCCTGTGGTTTTGGGGCTGGGAAGTGCTAGGTGGGCTCCTGGCCTGTCCCAGGGTGGAAAAATAAGAAGAGAAGCTTGCTGGGAGCAGATGTGCTGGAGGGTGAAGCCCTCCAGGGAGGTAGGGAGGCACTTGAGCTATCTTCTTCCTTGGAGCAAGGTATGTTCCTGTGGCCTGGCTGTGCTGGTGAGGCTGGAGGACAGTGTGAACTTCCTGAAAGCCCTGCCTGTGCTAAGGCAGTGTCTTGCTTCACATGGGGCTGGCTGGGACAGGGAGGCAGAATGAGCCCTGCAGAGTCACTGCATGGGGCAGTTTGAGGGTGTCTGATGGGGTGAGTATCTAGTTCCCAGGGACAGTGCTGTACCTGGATCAAACACCTGATGTGCTGAGGCTCATTATTTCTGCAGCAGAGGCTTCCCTGCCTTGGTGTCAGCTGAGGTGCTTTAGTCCTAGAATGGTGCAAGGACTTGCCTCAGGGTATCCTTTTTCGTCAGGAAAAAGCCATGGGTCCCCCTGAAGCCTGGGTCTTGTGCAAGGCTTAGGGGGCTGCATTTAAAACCAATCCTGATGTGTTTGCCTTGGTGTGACCCAGCTCTGCAACAGCAGTGCCTACAGCTGTGACCAGCTAGCAGTGAAGCTGCATAGCCAAGCATTGTTTCTCTGCAAAGCCCCATCGTGCATCCCCTTCCGAGGGGAAAGTGTGCTTGGGCTTTTGCCATGTGAGTTGCCCTCCTGATTTCTGTGACGTCCTGGTCAGGGTTAGATCTGGAGCGAGGTGGCTCCTGGCCGGTGGAGCTGTCTGGACCCAGTGTCCTAGCTCTTGTCCTAGGAAACCTGCTTGTCTTGAGAAACAAGCCACGTTCCAGTTGTAGGATTCGTCCCACCAGGTTTCAGTAATGGCCACTATGTTGTAGCTTTCCAGCAGCACGGTAGCTTCCAACTCCTCCTGTTTGTTGACCATGCTACGTGCATTTGTGTAGAGGCACTTCAGCCGGGCTGTTGGCTGTGATGCCTTCTTAGAGGAGCACCCCTTGGGGTGTTTCACAGGTGTTTCCCTGTTGACTTGGACTACCTCAGGAGCACCTGGCTCATCTCTGTAAGACTTTGACTGTGAAGTAGCATCCCCAGCATGCCTCCAGGCAACAGGTCGAAGGTCCTTACTAGTACCCCATCCCTCTAACCCTGATGTGTTATCCCACAGCCTGTCACAGACAAGCCTAATATTATCATCCCCCTCCCCCTTCACATCTAGTTTAAAGCCCTGTTGATCAGCCCTGCAATCTCTTGGGCAAAGACCCTCTTCCCCCTTTGAGAAAGGTGTTTCCCATTTGATGCCAATAAGCCTGGTGCTGTGTAGGCCATCCCATTATCAAAACCCCAAAAATTGTGGTGGCGACACCAGCCACGGAGCCATGTATTAATGGACTGGATGCGTCTGTTCCTTCCAATGTCACTGCCTGCAACTGGAAGGAGTGAGGAGAAAATAACCTGTTTACAGGCCTCCAACTAGACTCTGCATCGCTGATCACAACCCTCTGAGCTCTGTCATTCAGCCAGTTCTCAGTCCACCTCACTGTCTACTCATCTAACCCACACTTCCTAAACTTACCTATGAGGATGTTATGGGAGACTGCTGAAGCCAAGGCAGACAACGTCCACTGCTCTCCCCTCATCCACCCAGCCAGTCATGCCATCATAGATGGCTATCAGATTGGTCAATGTGGCATGGGGAAGTCTCTGGCAACTGTGGCTGGGTGAGTTCAGGAGATGCATCTGAGGACACTGGGCTTGGCAGCAGCGAGGTTTGTACTCTGCTCTCCATGGCGAGAGCAACGCCCACACATTTGGGGGGGTTGCCTTCCAGATCAGGTCTGGGGTTTAGTTCCTGCTGTCTGTGAAGGCAGGCCCAGTCCTGAGGGTATGGGGACCTTGTTATTTGGGGCTCATCCAGCCCCTGGTGTGTCCCCTGAAGAAACCACTGAACCAGAGCGGCTCTTGCTGGCTCCCAGTTATCCTGACTTTGTTGGTAGCCCCAGCATGCAGCGGGCTTGGGCCTGCCCAGCTCTGAGAATGGGATAATCCAGATAGGAAGGGTCCCTGGGAGGTCTCTAGTCCTCATGCTCAAAGCAGTGTCAGCCATGAGGTCAGAACAGGCTGCTTGAGGCTTTATCCAGGCTGGCCTTGAAAACCTCCAAGGACAGTGACAACACTGGAAGAGCTTGTTCCAGCAGCATTTCCCATGTCCTCATGGTGCTGTGTCTCACTAGAGCCTGCCTGGCCTCCTGAGAGCATGTGGGAGGAAGGGGATGGAAGTGGCTATTAGGGCTAATGATGGTGTTTGTGGTTTGTTGTTTGGGTTTGTTTGGTTTTTTTTTTCCCCTCCCCTGTTGGGGCTGAGGATATTGGCTGCTGCCTCCCCTTGCTAGCGTGCTGCTGGTGGCAGCTGAGCTGGCTGCTCTGTTTGGTGCTCTGTACCTGTGGGGGTGGTATAATGAGCCGTGTCCTTATCTCAACCTGCTGCTTCCTCTCCTGGCAATGTCTGTGCTGCCAGATGAGTTTTTTTCTTTTTTTTTTCCCTTCCTGTGTCTGTTCTTGAGTGGTTCCCAGCTGGTGCTGGCGTGTGGCCCTTGCTGGAGACCTCTTCTTGGGCTGACCTTTGCAAACCCCCCCTGGATGAGTGGGCTGGGGCTTTCCTGCTGCCCACATAAGGTGTGCAGGGGAGATGCAAGCATATCTGCATGGCAGTGGTGTGTGGGAGGACTGGGTCCTTTCCAGTTCCCTCCTGCCCCCACCTGTGCTCAGACTCTGCTGGAGTAGCCAAAACCTGGGGGCAAGAGTGAGTGGGATGGAAAGGGCAATGTGGGGATGTGGCAGTGCTTTTTGGGGGCAGAACCTGTGGAAGAGCAAGGCTGGGAAAGCCTCTTGTGGGAGCAGTCTCTGTAAACCCCCTGTCTGAGCAGGTAAAAGAGGAGAGGTGGTGTCACCACCCTGGCTTGTGGATGTTAGAGTACAGTGAGTTGTCCTAGGTTGCCATGGGAATCAAGTGGTAGGCATGAGACTTGAATCCAGAGTGGCTGGACTCTGGTTGAGATGCTCCCCAGTGAGACAGGGCAATGGTAGCTGAGAGCCAGCAGCATCTCTGTGGCCCTGGCATCCTCTTCACTACCCATCTGCAACCTCATGTGTCGTCCCCCCCGGAAGCCATGCTGGGGAGCTTGAATACCATTGGTCACTCCTGGGGACCCATCTGCATCCACCGTGGAGGACATGTGCTGAAGTTCCGTGCTTGGTTCCATTTCAGCTTACAGCCTTTGCTTTGCTTTCCTCAGCAAAGGAGTCCTGTAGTGCTTGATAGTTCCTCCTAGGGGATGGCGCTCTCCAAGTTATGTTTTAACCAAGTTATTTCTAGTTTGTGTTTGAGTGCCAAGTGCACTGAGCTCTTCTGGCCTCTCCTCAAGTGACAGGATGGCTGGAATTTCGGCCTTGAAACATATCCCGAGTCCCTGCTTTTCAGGGCAGGGGGCATCCATGGGTGTTTCCAGCAGGGATGCTGGCCCTGAGGGTTACAGCTGGAGATGGATAGTGTGCAGGCTGGAGACAAACCCTGCTGCGTCTATTGTGAGTCTGTCCATTTGATGCTTTTCCTTTTGCAGATCTGCCTGGCATCTAATCCTTAATTTGCTAAATGAGCTGACGATGGCAAGATCCAATGGGTTCATCAGGACACAAAGTGGTACCCAGTTGACTGCTGTAGGAAGCTTAATACTTCTGTGATGCTACCAAATCTGTGACCTCTTAAAAAACAAACAAACAAAAAACAACAAACAAAAAAAAGACCTGGGGGTTGTCTGGCAAGTAGAGTTTTCTGAAAGAACAAGTTGGCTTGCCTTTATTCTGATCTTGCCCCCTCTTCAGTGCATCCCAAACCACCTTCCCCGTGACTGCCCTGGCCCAATGGCAGGTGGTGCTCAGAGGGATGGCACGCGATCTTATGCTGGGGGCAGAAGGCTCCAATGGTGCTGCAGCAGTGTGTCCTGGTTCTGGCGGGGATAGGGTTAATTCTTCCTGGTATTCCATGCCATATGAGCCATGCCCATCCTGAGCTGCCTGAGGAGGGGGCAGGAAGTCGCAGCTTGGAGCGGGCTGGGGCCTCCCGGTCCTGTCGGTCAGTGAGTGGCGGGGGATCCTCTATCCCTGTTGTTGTTTTCTTGTTCCCTTTGCTGTTCTGTTAAACTGCCTTTGTCTCAACCCAAGAGTTTTGCCTTTTTTTTCTTCCGATTCTTCCTGTATTGGGAAGGCCCGAGCGAGCGGCACGTGGTTCTTTGTTGCCATCTGAGGCTAAACCACGACAGTCCTTTGTGGCGCCCAACGTGGGGCTCGAAGGGTTGAGATAACGACAGAATCCAACTAGAGCTTGGAAAAATGAATTTGTCGTATGCATTTATTTTATTAGGTAAATAGTCGCTGGTCATCATGTTGCTTGGTTTGTTCTCATGGCTGTGTTATGTAAATTCCTATATGGCTTATGTACTAGCTGTGATGATTTTTGTTACTTCTGGGAGAGGGATGAGGATTATCATTTTGCTGTCCTGTCCAATATCGGCTTATGATATGATAACATCACTTGTTAAGACAATTACTTTGGGGCTTTTATGTGGTGTTGCTGTCCTGTCCGTACCTTGGGCACCATCTCTCAGAATTTATTAATAATTACACCCAGTCTATGGGGGAAACAGGGGGGGACACTTTCCCCAGTTCTTTTGCCTCCCTTTTCTCCTTCGGGTCAGGTATGACAGCTTTTGAGAATTTTGAATATCCTTGGGATGCTCAAACCAGCCTGGTCCTAGTGTTATGTCTCCTGAATACGTTCCAGGTCTTGTTTAGGGTTAAACAGCTATTTAAGACTACCACCCAGAGATCTGCTCCGAGGCTGGATAGTCAGGGGTGGCATGGCATGTGGGAGAACATGGGCAGGTACCTAGAGAACTTCTCGCCTCCAATGGTCTGGGACTTCACATCTGAACTGAGGAGAGATAACTGGACTCCAGACGATCCAATGTGAATCAACAGAAGCCATTTATTAAGCATAGATCATCATCTTTTATACCCTGTGTTGTAGCCGTACATGCGACTCGCTTATTTCTGATTAGCTAGTTGCGCTGTCCACGCGCTGTCCATGCAGTTCATTCACACATCAGATTGGTTACAAGAATTCGCATAGTAAATTGCTTAGTCATTAGCACAACATGTTTTCTACCTTCTCAGTTCCCGTTTTTCCCATGTACTAATTCCATCTTCTACCACCTGTTTTGCTCTTAATCTAATCTCTCACAGTAGGGAGGCTGGCTCACATGGCCATTTTCTCTCAGATACATTCCTACACTGAACAATTACAGGACCCTGACAGAGTAGTAGAATATCTGAAGGGAAAATGCTGTGGCTATTCTAGAGAGGGACAACTCGCCGCACTGTGCTGGGCCCTGGCCAGTATCTACCAGGCACTGCTCAGAATTATGCAGCACCCTCAGGGGGAAGAGATGGAAACCAGATCAGCAGGCACTGCGGCTACTCCGACCCCTGTGGCCGCCACTGCGGCTACTGCAACCCCTGCGGCAGCCACTGCGGCTACTGCAACCCCTGCGGCAGCCACTGCCGCTGAACCAGGGAACCAAGCCATACCAGTATCAGTTGCCCCCATACAGAAGAAGTAGTACACGAAGAAATCACTTCGCTTAGTAAGAGATGATGATGAACCGGGGTCATCACGAGGACAGGAGGAAGAGGCAGAACCAGAGATAATCACCCGATCCCTATCCTTGAGCAACCTGCGGGATATGCGAAAGGATTTTAGCCGACTTTCAGGCAAGCACATTGTCACCTGGCTGCTCCGGTGCTGGGATAACGGGGCCAGTAGCCTGGAATTAGAGGGTAGGGAAGCCAGGCAGCTGGGATCCCTGTCTAGGGAAGGCGGCATTGACAAGGCAATTGGGAAGACGACCCAAGCCCTCAGCCTCTGGAAACGACTCCTGTCAGGCGTGAGGGTGAGGTACCCCTTCGGTGAAGATAATGTATGTCAGCCAAGCAAGTGGACTACCATGGAAAGAGGTATCCAGTACCTGAGAGAATTAGCTGTGCGGGAGATGATTTATTATGACTTGGACAATGCAGACTTACCCACAGACCCTGATGAGGTCCAATGCACAAGGCCCATGTGGCGGAAGTTTGTGCGGAGCGCACCATCGTCATATGCCAACTCACTGGCAGTAATGGAATGGAAAGGTGAAGAGGGACCAACGGTGGATGAGGTGGCTGGCCGGCTCCGGCAATATGAAGAATGTCTCTCTTCCTCCCTTGTCTCAACTGTGGAGAAACTGTTGCGGAAGGTCCAGCAACTTGAGGAGAATACGTCCTACACCCCACCTGTACGGGCCAGCGTCTCAGCTATTAGAAGCAGGCATTTCCCCACTCAAGAGAGAGAGAGCACAGAGGGTACACACCACGAGGCACCCTGTGGTTCTACCTGCGTGACCACGGAGAGGACATGAGGAAGTGGGATGGACAACCTACTTGGATCCTGCGGACACGGGTACAGGAGTTGCAAGGAAGGACAACCACAAAAGGGGATCCCTCCAGGAAAAGTGCCGCCCCAGTTGCCAGCAGGCATTTCCCCAGACAGAGTAGAAGGCCTGATCTTGCTTCTGATCCTCTTGAAGGAACTTCCAAGTCATTTCTGCAAGAAGTGAGTAATGGATACTATGACCAGGATTAGAGGGGCCCTGCCTCCGGCCAGGTGGAGGAAAGGGACAACCGGGTTTATTGGACGGTGTGGATTCGATGGCCTGGCACATCAGACCCACAGGAGTATAAGGCTCTAGTGGACACGGGTGCACAGTGCACTCTAATACCAACAAGCTATAGAGGGGCAGAACCCATTTGTATTTCTGGGGTCACAGGGGGATCCCAAGAGTTGACTGTACTGGAGGCGGAAGTGAGCCTAACTGGGAATGAGTGGCAAAAGCATCCCATTGTGACTGGCCCAGAGGCTCCATGCATCCTTGGTATAGACTACCTCAGGAGAGGGTATTTTAAGGACCCAAAAGGGTACCGGTGGGCCTTTGGCATAGCTGCCTTGGAGACGGAGGAAGTTAAACAGTTGTCTACCTTGCCTGGTCTCTCAGAGGATTCTTCTGTTGTGGGGTTGTTGAGGGTCGAAGAACAACAGGTGCCGATTGCTACCACAACGGTGCATCGGCGGCAGTATCGCACTAACCGAGACTCTCTGATTCCCATCCATAAGCTGATTCGTCAACTAGAGGTTCAAGGAGTGATCAGCAAGACTCGCTCACCCTTTAACAGTCCCATATGGCTGGTGCGAAAATCTAATGGAGAGTGGAGGCTAACTGTAGACTAACGTGGCCTGAATGAAGTCACGCCACCACTGAGTGCTGCTGTGCCGGACATGCTAGAACTCCAGTACGAACTGGAGTCCAAGGCAGCCAAGTGGTGTGCCACAACTGATATAGCGAATGCATTCTTCTCAATCCCTTTGGCAGCAGAGTGCGGGCCACAGTTTGCTTTCACTTGGAGGGACATCCAGTACACCTGGAATCGACTGCCCCAGGGGTGGAAACACAGCCCCACCATTTGCCATGGACTGGTCCAGACTGCACTGGAACAGGGTGAAGCTCCAGAACATCTGCAGTACATTGATGACATCATTGTATGGGGCAACACAGCAGAAGATGTTGAGAAAGGGAGTAAAATAGTCGAAATCCTTCTGAAAGCTGGTGGTGCCATAAAACAAAGTAAGGTCAAGGGACCTGCGCAGGAGATCCAGTTTTTAGGAATAAAATGGCAAGATGGACGCCGTCAGATTCCAATGGATGTGATCAATAAAATAGCAGCTATGTCTCCACCAACTAGTAAAAAGGAAACACAAGCTTTCTTAGGCATTGTGGGGTTTTGGAGGATGCATATCCCAGATTACAGTCTAATTGTAAGCCCTCTGCATCAAGTAACCCGGAAGAAGAATGACTTTAAATGGGGTCCTGAGCAACAACAAGCTTTTGAACAAATCAAACAGAAAATAGTCCATGCAGTGGCCCTGGGGCCAGTCCCACCAGGACAAGATGCTAAAAATGTGCTCTACACCACAGCCAGGGAGAATGGCCCTACCTGGAGCCTCTGACAGAAGGCACCAGGGGAGACTCGAGGTCGACCCCTAGGGTTTTGGAGTCGGGGATACAGAGGATCCGAAGCCCACTACACTCCACCAGAGAAAGAGATATTGGCAGCATATGAAGGGGTTCGAGCTGCTTCGGAAGTGGTTGGCACAGAAGCACAGCTCCTCTTAGCACCTCGACTGCCGGTGCTGGGCTGGATGTTCAAAGAAAGGGTCCCCACCACACATCATGCAACTGATGCTACATGGAGTAAGTAGATTGCACTGATCACACAGCGAACTCGAATGGGAAACCCCAGTCGCCCAGGAATTCTGGAAGTGATCATGGACTGGCCAGAAGGCAAGGATTTCGGAATGTCACCAGAGGAGGGGGTGACGCGTGCGGAAGAGGCCCCACCATATAATAAACTGCCAGAAAATGAGAGGAAATATGCCCTGTTCACTGATGGGTCCTGCCGGATTGTGGGAAAGCATCGAAAGTGGAAGGCTGCTGTGTGGAGTCCTACACGACGGGTTGCAGAAGCCAGTGAGGGACAGGGTGAGTCGAGCCAGTTTGCAGAGGTGAAAGCCATTCAGCTGGCTTTGGACATTGCCGAGCGAGAAAAATGGCCGGTACTTTATCTCTACACTGACTCATGGATGGTGGCAAATGCTCTGTGGGGTTGGTTACAGCAGTGGAAGCAGGGCAACTGGCAGCGCAGAGGCAAACCCATCTGGGCTGCTGACCTATGGCAAGATATTGCTGCCCGGATAGAGAATCTGGTTGTGAAAGTACGCCATGTAGATGCCCATGTGCCCAGGAATCGGGCCACAGAGGAACATCAGAACAACCAGCAGGTGGATCGGGCTGCTAGGATTGAAGTGGCTCAGGTGGATCTGGACTGGCAACGTAAGGGTGAACTATTCATAGCTCGGTGGGCCCAGGACACCTCAGGCCATCGAGGAAGAGATGCGATGTATAGATGGGCTTGTGACCGAGGGGTGGACTTGACCACGGACACTATTGCACAGGTCATCCATGAATGTGAGACATGCGCTGCAATCAAGCAAGCCAAGCGTTTGAAGCCTCTTTGGTATGGAGGGCGATGGCTGAAATACAAATATGGGGAGGCCTGGCAGATTGATTATATCTCACTGCCACAAACCCGTCAAGGCAAGCGCCATGCGCTCACAATGGTGGAAGCAACCACCGGATGGCTGGAAACATACCCTGTGCCCCATGCCACTGCCCGGAACACTATCCTGGGCCTTGAAAAGCAAGTCCTGTGGCAACATGGCACCCCAGAGAGAATTGAGTCGGACAACGGGACTCATTTCCGAAACAGCCTCATAGACACCTGGGCCAAAGAGCATGGCATCGAGTGGGTATATCACATCCCCTATCACTCACCAGCCTCTGGGAAGATAGAACGATACAATGGACTGTTAAAAACTACACTGAGAGCAATGGGTGGTGGGACTTTAAAACATTGGGATGCACACTTAGCAAAAGCTACCTGGCTAGTTAACACCAGGGGATCTACCAATCGGGCTGGCCCTGCCCAATCAAAACTTCCACGTACCGTAGAAGGGGATAAAGTCCCTGTAGTGCACATGAAGAATATGCTAGGGAAGACAGTCTGGGTTAGTCCTGCCTCAGGCAAAGGCAAACCCATCCGTGGGATTGCTTTTGCCCAAGGACCTGGGTGCACTTGGTGGGCGATGCGGAAGGATGGGGAAGTCCGATGTGTACCTCATGGGGATCTGATTTTGGGTGAGAATAGCCAATGAATCAAATTGTGTGCTGTTAATTGCTAAGTAACCCTGTCACTGTATGTCCTCATTACTATAATTGCTATCAGTTGTACTACGAGTAAGGCACAGGGGTGATGGGATAAGAACTGACCTCAGCAGCTGGCGCCCAGCAACTTCCTCGAGATCTACATCTTCAGCCCACGGACCGTGTGCATGAGCCACACTGGGTGCACCAGTCACAAGCTCCGGAAATACAGCATGCAACAGGCCAGCACCACACAGCATCTCACCTGCCCTGAGAGACTGTTCTAACAGATGGAGCCCAAAGCCATGGCTTAAATGAACTCAACGGACACTTTGGAGGGACGGCCCATAAACTAAGGGCATTATATCCGCATGAATATATATGTGTGTATATATATATATAACAGGGGAAAGTGGTGGTGTGAAAAATAGTGAAGGTATTGTTGGCTTTTGCCATAATAACAAGGCTATAAATATTTGATTTATAAGGATAACTAACCTTTAGTAAATTAGGAAACATGAGAAACCTCAAAGATAACAACTAACAGCAGCTATGAAGAAAAACATCCGAGAGAAACAAAAGAGAACTTCTCCAAAAGACTCCACAAGTGATTAACAGAAGGAAACAGATGCATAGGAGAAGGGAGTTGATGATAATCGATCCTACCAGAAGGAAACAGATG
Organism: Larus michahellis; assembly: GCF_964199755.1. Classification (NCBI taxonomy): domain Eukaryota; kingdom Metazoa; phylum Chordata; class Aves; order Charadriiformes; family Laridae; genus Larus; species Larus michahellis. The sequence continues at coordinate 18,273,550 of NC_133929.1, read as the reverse complement.
CATGGGAAAAGGGAACTGAAGATCATCGATCCTCAGAAACAATTGCCAGAAGGAAACGCACAAATAGAAGAGAAAAGGGACTAATGATAATCAATCATCATAAACAATTACTCTGCCTAAAATAGTGAATATGTATGCAATATTGAATGTATATAAGACGTGGGTGAAGTATTAGCTGGTGTGCCTCTGACTTGAGTCATGCACCCAGCGCTGTGCTTTTGCTTTATTGACTTTGTCCCTATAATAAAATAAGTGCCATTTCTGTTTAAGGGATCTGGCTGTTTATTACAGGTGGCAATTCATTGGAACCTGTAAGATCTGGGCATGGCATAGATGGTATGGAATAAGGGGTGGATAATGTCCTGGTTCCGGCGGGGATAGGGTTAATTCTTCCTGGTATTCCATGCCATGTGAGCCATGCCCACCCTGAGCTGCCGGGGGGGGGAGGGGGCAGGAAGTCGCCTCCCGGGTCTGGTCGGTCGGTGAGTGGCGGTTCAGTAATCGTGTTTGTATATTCCTCTGTCCGTGTTATTGTTGCTGTTTTCTTGTTCCTTTTGCTGTTCTGTTAAACTGCCTTTGTCTCAACCCAAGAGTCTTGCCTTTTTTTTCTTCCCATTCTTCCTGTATTGGGAAGGCCCAAGCGAGCGGCACGTGGTTCTTTGTTGCCGTCTGAGGCTAAACCACGACACGGTGCCAGGTTGCTTCTCTCTCTGCCCATAACTACTAACCCCTCCGATTTTGTTGCTTCCTGAGCATCCTGTCTCCTTGGTCTGGGGGGATCATGGATGGTGGGTGGGTAAAGCCATAAAGATCTCCTGTACAGAAGAGAAGGGAGGGAGATTTCCAAGCGGCCCCTCTGGAGCACTGGAGGATGTTGAGATGTCCCAGTCTTGTCTTTGCAAGCTGGGGCGATATTAGGGTTTGGCCAGGAGAACATGCAAAGAGGAGTCAGTGTCTGGCAGAGCTGTGACTTGCTGACCTGTGTTTCTGAAGGGCATCCCCTGCCCTCTGCAGCCTGTGGAGCTGTGTTTGAGCAGCGGAGATGTTTGAGGCTGTCTGGCCCTGGCTATCTCATCTCATTCTTGTGGGACTTTGTGCTTGCCAGCCCTTGGCCCTGCTGTATAGCGCTGTACCAATCCTGTGGTGGCTCTGTGGATCTCCAAGTCACTGCTGGCTGCTGCCAGTGTGAAAGGCCTGTCTGGAGTTTTTCATCAGGAGCTTGAGACACCAGCCAGTGTTGAGGCTGAACTGGGAGGGGATGCTGGCAGGGACCAACAGCATCTGGTGCCCTGGCTGGAGCAAGGATGCTTTTCCTCTGTGCCTGTTTCTTGCTCGGAGGCAGAGTGTGGGGAGATAGGACATGGATGGTGGGGGACGTATTAAGCGGCCAGTGGTTCTCAGAGCAGTGCGTTATGGGTCACCATGTGCAAGTCAAGCACCTTTCTCATGTCTCTGGCCCAGAGGGCAGTCCTTGGAGTTTCCATGTGTTGCAGGAGAAGTCAGAGATCACTCAGATCTGATCTAGCAGTTTATTGAGTTCTAATCGGTAAATTAGGTATGTAAAATATTTAAGTACAGATGGATTGGCAGTCAATACTCTACTATTTACTGCACTTAAAGTTAGTATGGGATATCTATAGTAAGCTTCCACAATAATCTTTGTATCTTGAATGTTACATGCATGCGAAAAGTGTCGCTTACCAACCCATCAATGTCTGGTGTCAGGTAAGAGATCTCTCAGCCTTGAGGAATAACCTTGAGAGGCGTCCCTACTCAAGGGGAGATCACCATGCAGCCAGCTGCTATGGAGGGAGAGCTCAACAGACCCTGATGTCTGCAGATATTTATAGCATAAAGTGGTTGATTCGTAGTCAAATTTTCTGTGTTCATGCAGTTCCGGCCGCTTATCAGCCCAGTCTCCAGCCAAACTGTTTTTTGTGGGTTTGGGGCTGGGTTCTTGCCGATAGCCTCACGCAATGGGATTAACTTTGGTTAGGTCTACTTGCTGAGCATCTGCCTGGACCAAAGTTCAGTTAGTTCAAACAGGAGGAGTGCATCTGTCACACCATGGTGTCCTTGGAGCTTTCTGTTTAGTCTGGTCTCACTGGGTGCCCATTGCCATGGTATCTGGGCATATTCCTCCAGTTCTGCCTGGCAGAGATGTCTGTAGTGGCTGCTCTGTGCATGGGGTTTTGCTGGATGCAGTGCCCTACTCTTTGGGGAAAGGAGATTGGTCTTGTCCAGGTGACCTTGAAGGCATCCACCTGTCCTGCTTGAATCTGTGTTTGCCACAGCCCCCTCTGTAACACTGACTTGAGAGGATATCCTGAAAGCAGAGTGAACCCCGAGCTCTCCTTTCATCCCAAATGGACAGGGCGGGGGTTTGGCAATTCCCCAGCATCCACCAAGGCTTTCCAGCATCCCTGTGAGCCCTGGGGGGCTCTGGAGGGGCTAATTGCTCGTTAGGGTTAGGATGTGTTGGGGATGTGAAGGTGTCTGGAGGCCCTGCACAGCTGGCCAGCTGTGGGGCCCCATCTGGAGCATTGGGGCTCCAGATTCCCAAAGCCATGTCCTGTTGACCATGGTGCTGGGCAGAGAGGATTCATCCTGTCACGTGGTGCCCAGAGCTGCTGCAAGGCACCAGGATAAAGCTGTTTGTGGTTGTCTTTGTTGTCTCTGGCTTGACCATCGCAAAGCAAATACATTCGAGCCTGGTCGGGGATGGCAGTGGTTTAAGGTGAAAGCGAAACTTGGCAAACGCCACCCTCCAATCTGTTAGAAGAGAGCGAGCAAAAAGGAAACCGTTACAGCACCATGTAATTAGGAAGCAAACGAGGAGAGTAGCAGTGTCTCTGCGTGAGAAAGGGCTGGAAGAATTAACACTTAAGAAAATACAGCCCCAAACTAATTTACTCCTTTGCTTCAGCGTTCAATAAGGGCAGTGGCACTGAATGTACAGCCTGAAGGAGGGTGGAGAGTGGGAAGGAGAAATTGCTGCTGCTGGAGGGGAACAAAAACTCAGAGCATTCAATGTGCTGGGCTTGGGGTGAGGGGCTGAGCTGCTGCATGCTGTGACAGTGGCTGGGCTCCTCTTCAGCAAACCACCATCTTTAAAGCATTACTCAGGCTGGAGCAGTATTGAATGACTGGTGTTTGTGAAGGGGTCCCGGGGTGCCTGCAAGTACATCAGTGTTTCCTCTCAGTACAAGGGGAGGAAGAATAGAATCATAGAATCTTCATGGTTGGAAAGGACCTTTGAGATCATCGAGTCCAAACATACACACACACACACGAAAAAAAACCCAAACCCAAAACCAAAACAACCCCAACAGCCTACAATCTCTGCCCTTCAGAGCATGTCCTGAAGTGCCAAATCTAGACGTTTCTTAAATACCTCTAGGGATGGTGATTCAACCACCTCCCTGGGCAGGCCGTTCCAGTGCCTGACCACTCTTTCAGTAAAGTAATTCTTCCTAATGTCTGATCTAAACCTCCCCTGCCGCAACTTCAGGCCATTTCCTCTGGTCCTGTCATTATTCACCTGGGAGAAGAGGCCAATACCCACCTCTCTCCAACCTCCTTTCAGGTAGCTGTAGAGGGCAATGAGGTCTCCCCTTAGCCTCCTCTTCTCCAAGCTAAACATGCCCAGCTCCCTCAGCCTCTCCTCATATGACCTGGTCTCCAGAAACCTCACCAGCCTGGTAGCTCTCCTCTGGACCCGCTCCAGCACTTCAATGTCCCTCCTGTACAGAGGGGCCCAGAACTGAACACAGTACTCGAGGAGAGGCCTCACCAGTGCCGAGTACAGAGGCACGATCACTTCCCTACTCCTGCTGGCCACGCTATTCCTGATACAAGCCAGAATGCTGTTGGCCTTCTTGGCCACCTGGGCACACTGCTGGCTCATGTTAAGCTGGCCGTCCACCAGCACCCCCATGTCCTTTTTCTGCTGGGCAGCTCTCCAGCCACTCTTCCCCAAGCCTGTAGCGTTGCTTGGGGTTGTTGGGACCGAAATGCAGGACCCGGCACTTGGCCTTATTAAACCTCATACAGTTGGCCTTGGCCCATCGATCCAGCCTGTCCAGGTCCCTCTGTAGAGCCTTCCTACCCTCAAGCAGATCAACTCTCCCACCTAGTTTGGTGTCATCTGCAAACTTACTGAGGGTGCACTCAATCCCCTCATCCAGATCATTGATAAAGATATTAAACAAAACTGGCCCCAAGACTGAGCCCTGAGGGACACCACTGGTGACCGGCTGCCAAGAGGATTTCACCCCATTAATCACAACTCTCTGGGCACGGCCATCCAGCCAGTTTTTAACCCAGCAAAGAGTACACTTGTCTATGCCATGATTCGCCAGCTTCTCCAGGAGAATGCTGTGGGGGACAGTGTCAAAGGCCTTACCAAAGTCCAGATAGACAACGACCACAGCCTTCCCCACATCCAGAAGGCGGGTCACATGGTCATAGAAAGAGATCAGGTTGGTTAAGCAGGAAGGTTAATTTTGGAGCAGGTGGTGAAGAAAGTGTCTAGGGAGGAGGATTCCTGGAGGACGTAGGGGTGGGTACTCGCATCTGCTGCACGTGCCTCCCCACGCGTATGTTTGCATGTACAGGCAGAGCTTCTGGAGAAGTACTATTTCAGCACTGGCTCTGACGAGGCTTTTCCTTTAAGAGGCAGGCATGTGCCAGCATGTGGGCTCCTGCCTGCATGTGCAGGTGGGTGTCAAGGGGGCTTTGGGAGACGTTTGCCACATCAGGGAATCCACTCCTGGGACTTGTGCGTGCCCCCACCACGCTCATTGCCTTGTCTGCTTAGTGCAGCATCGTGTATCTTCCGATGCCCCCACTGGATCTCCTGCCCTAGCAGAGGGGGATGCTCCAGCTGCTCTCCCTGCTCGCTGTCAGGGTGACATTCCCCTGGCCAAACAGGGTGAGGAGGGCAGCCCTAATTTCCCCCTCTGCCGGGGATGTGAGCACCTTCCCTCCCTGCCACAGGGAGGGCTGGCCCCGAGCGGCAGGCCTGTTCTGGCAGATGGAGGGACTGGCTGCAGGGGAAAAAGCCCTTGGCAGCCAAAAAACCAGGGGGACCATTTTCCTTGGTCTCCCAAATTTATGCCCCTCAAACAATGTGTTTGCTCTGGGAGCGGTAAGGGAGGGTATGGGTCTCCCCATGTGGGGGACCTGCAAGGGATATCCGTGTGCTAGCGCAGCTCCCTGGATGCCAGGACCTGCGAGACCCGGGCTGAGACCCACCAACTCATCTCATGCAATGCTGGGCAATGGGGAGAGGAGGTGACGAGGCTGGCAGAGCCTGTTGTGCCCAGCCCGTTGGAGGTACCCGGGGGAGATGGGGTGGCTTTGCTGCTCCAGAAAGCAGAGGAATGGACAGGGTGAGGGGGAATCTGCCTGACATTTTTGTCTCTCCTCCTGCAGCCACGTTGCCATGCTGGTACAGCCGTTGCCATGCCAGTACAGCCATTGCTATGCAAGTACAACCATTGCCATGCCACACTGAGGGTGTTGGAAGAGGATGTCAGATTGCTTTGAGGATGAGGAGATGGGAGATGAACCCGGGGTGATGCTGTGGCCTCTGAATCCCACCTCGCTGCCAGCCCAAGGACCTGCTGGGCATGGTGCAGTGCCCAGGCCAGCTTGTAGGGGACCAGGCGGTGACGGAGGTGTCATTGCCTGTGGGAGTGGTGGTCCCCAGGGCTGGGTCCTGGCGGGTCACTGGCCTTGTGTCGCTCCCCTGGCATTGCTTGTTGCTCAGGGCGCTGAAGGGATGACCTGACAGTAGCCTGGTATGTCTGCAGTGGTATTTTAGCAGCCGGATTTATAAAGTCATCAAATAAAGAAGCCAGGATTATTTGACAAGTCCTTTTGAACACTGTTCTGGTTCTGGTGGGGATAGAGTTAATTCTCATAAGGAGCTGGGACAGGACACAGGTAAGAGGTTTGACCCAAACTAGCCAAAGGGGTATTCGATACCATGTGATGTCATGCTCAGTATATAGCTGGGGGAGCTGATGGAGGGGGGGACAGGAATTGTCGCTGGGGAGCGGGCTGGGGCTTTTCCGTGTTCCGGTCAGTGAACAGTTGTACATTAATCATGTTTTGTATATTCCTTTATCAGTATTATTGTTGTTGTTATTATTGTTGTTTTCCCCTTTCCTTTTCTGTTCTATTAAACTGTGTTTATCTCAACCTACGAGTTTTGCCTTTTTCTTCCAATTCTCCCCCCATCCTGCTGCTGAGCGGGGAGTGAGCTTTTCCCGAGGAAGCACTCGGTATAATCTAAGTCTTACCCAAAGGCGTCCCTATGGGGGGGAAGAGAGGCTCAGCCCGTCGACTGATCCCAGAAGTCAGTGATGTAATTCTTTATGATGGTGTCTTCCCTGGGTATCCCCCCTCTCTCGGGCTATTTTTATACTATTTGTTATCTTCAAGGTGGAGTTTGAGTGACTTTAGTCATACATACTTTTATCATGATTGGTGTAAAATTCTCTCGCTTCACAATTAAAGGTATAGTTGACGAGAAATTCAGGGCGCAGACTCAAGAAGGAGTGGTCGCACCTTGGAGGGTGGATCTCCCCTACTCAAGGGGAGATCACCATGCAGCCAGCTGCTATGGAGGGAGAGCTCAACAGACCCTGATGTCTGCAGATATTTATAGCATAAAGTGGTTGATTCGTAGTCAAATTTTCTGTGTTCATGCAGTTCCGGCCGCTTATCAGCCCAGTCTCCAGCCAAACTGTTTTTTGTGGGTTTGGGGCTGGGTTCTTGCCGATAGCCTCACGCAATGGGATTAACTTTGGTTAGGTCTACTTGCTGAGCATCTGCCTGGACCAAAGTTCAGTTAGTTCAAGCAGGAGGAGTGCATCTGTCACATTATCCACCCCATGACTATAGTCAATCCACTTTACTTCGCAGTGTGGTGGTATGGTCACCTCTTGCCTCTGTGCCATAAATGGTGGTACCACAGATGGTAAAGACATCGCCTTTTTGATAGGCTGCTAAATAAGTTAATATATCAGATTTTCTCATTCTTTAATATTGACATGTTCACTTATAGCTATTATGTTGAGGTAAAAGTGCCATAATTTGATATATAAACAAAGGGTTAACAATAAACACAAAGCTACAAAGATTAACAAGACTACAACTGTGTAACATCAAATTCAAAGCTCCAGTTGCTGTTGGTGACCATCCAAGGAGGGTTTCCCACCAGTGATGTTCTCCATCTTTCTTTACTCTTTCTAGGATGGGGTGTATCTCCTCTGCTTCATTATAGATGGTAATTTGGGTTCTTTGTCTGTTGTTGTGAACTAGTTTTAGCAATTGATGCAGGTCATCATGTTGTGACAGTTTGGGGTTTTTTTCTTACCACTGTGAGATTCATGCCAATGGGGGTAGGTAATAAATCTTGATACAGTGTGTAGCTACATTGTAACAATTGGTGGGTTGTAACGGGAGCCGAATAGTTGAAGTTGCATCCTGTAACTTCAGTCAAATTACAAATACAGATATTTGAGTGTTTGTGTATATCTACTGTGGTGTTGTCTATAAATATAGAATCACAAAGGATTATCATGCAAACACATCCATTTCCAACGTATACAAGTACAGTTTCAGGAGTTTCAGTGGGATGTATTTCAAAATGACAGACATCTTGGGCCTTAACGGTGGTGTTTTCACAAATAAGTGCTTGTTGTTTCCATACAATACATGCATCAACACTGACAGTTTGCCATTTGTTCCCATTTTGTTAGGCCCATACTCCATGTTCTGATGGATAAAGTACAGTTCCATGGTAATTTAATCACAGCACAATCGTTGGTTATATGGTAGATACCGAAGCATTGTGTTATTGGTAAAACAAAAGCTGTGGCTTTACTGCTGGTGGGATCACAGAATCATTTAGGTTGTAAAAGACCCTTACGATCATTGAGTCCAAACATAAACCTAGCACTGCCAAGTCTACCACTAAACCATATCCCTAAGTGCTATACCTACATGTCTTTTAAATACCTCCAGGATGGTGACTCAACCACTTCCCTGGGCAGCCTGTTCCAGTGCTTGAAAACCCTTTCTGCGAAGACATTTTTCCTAATATCCAATCTAAACCTCCCCTGGCACAACTTGAGGCCGTTTCCTCTTGTCCTATCACCTGTTACTTGGGAGAAGAGACCGACACCCACCTCTCTACAACCTCCTTTCAGGTAGTTGTAGAGAGCAATAAGGTCTCCCCTCAGCCTCCTTTTCTCCAGACTAAACAACCCCAGTTCCCTCAGCTGCTCCTCATGGGACTTGTTCTCTAGACCCTTCGCCAGCTTTGTTCTTTGGGCGTGTTCCAGCACCTCAATGTCTTTCCTGTAGTGAGGGGCTGTGGAATAAATACTAAATTGACTAAAAATACAAAAATACAGCATTGTTCACACATTAAGGAAAAGTATAAAATCAAGAGGCTTCTGAGGTAGAAAATAGCCGCAGCTGGCATGAAGAATACAACACCTGTGATTCCCTGATAAGGATGCTTGTGAAGCTACATGAGGGACGGGATGGGATGCAATTATTCCGTGGCTTTACCTTATGATGTATAGCAGATACGGGAATGGGATGATACCATGAAACAGATAAGCTGCCAATTAGCTGCCCGCTCGATACTCGGAGCCAACATTTTGTCAAATTTTGATGAAATGCTGTCCTTTGTGCGAACTTTGCTCATTATAATACCAAAACACACCTCCATCCCGAAGGCTACCCACCTCCAAGGTGCGACCACTCCTTCTTGAGTCTGCGCCCTGAATTTCTCGTCAACTATACCTTTAATTGTGAAGCGAGAGAATTTTACACCAATCATGATAAAAGTATGTATGACTAAAGTCACTCAAACTCCACCTTGAAGATAACAAATAGTATAAAAATAGCCCGAGAGAGGGGGGATACCCAGGGAAGACACCATCATAAAGAATTACATCACTGACTTCTGGGATCAGTCGACGGGCTGAGCCTCTCTTCCCCCCCATAGGGACGCCTTTGGGTAAGACTTAGATTATACCGAGTGCTTCCTCGGGAAAAGCTCACTCCCCGCTCAGCAGCAGGATGGGGGGAGAATTGGAAGAAAAAGGCAAAACTCGTAGGTTGAGATAAACACAGTTTAATAGAACAGAAAAGGAAAGGGGAAAACAACAATAATAACAACAACAATAATACTGATAAAGGAATATACAAAACATGATTAATGTACAACTGTTCACTGACCGGAACACGGAAAAGCCCCAGCCCACTCCCCAGCGACAATTCCTGTCCCCCCTTCCATCAGCTCCCCCAGCTATATACTGAGCATGACATCACATGGTATCGAATACCCCTTTGGCTAGTTTGGGTCAAACCTCTTACCTGTGTCCTGTCCCAGCTCCTTATGAGAATTAACTCTATCCCCACCAGAACCAGAACAGTGTTCAAAAGGACTTGTCAAATAATCCTGGCTTCTTTATTTGATGACTTTATAAATCCGGCTGCTAAAATACCACTGCAGACATACCAGGCTACTGTCAGGTCATCCCTTCAGCGCCCTGAGCAACAAGCAATGCCAGGGGAGCGACACAAGGCCAGTGACCCGCCAGGACCCAGCCCTGGGGACCACCACTCCCACAGGCAATGACACCTCCGTCACCGCCTGGTCCCCTACAAGCTGGCCTGGGCACTGCACCATGCCCAGCAGGTCCTTGGGCTGGCAGCGAGGTGGGATTCAGAGGCCACAGCATCACCCCGGGTTCATCTCCCATCTCCTCATCCTCAAAGCAATCTGACATCCTCTTCCAACACCCTCAGTGTGGCATGGCAATGGTTGTACTTGCATAGCAATGGCTGTACTGGCATGGCAACGGCTGTACCAGCATGGCAACGTGGCTGCAGGAGGAGAGACAAAAATGTCAGGCAGATTCCCCCTCACCCTGTCCATTCCTCTGCTTTCTGGAGCAGCAAAGCCACCCCATCTCCCCCGGGTACCTCCAACGGGCTGGGCACAACAGGCTCTGCCAGCCTCGTCACCTCCTCTCCCCATTGCCCAGCATTGCATGAGATGAGTTGGTGGGTCTCAGCCCGGGTCTCGCAGGTCCTGGCATCCAGGGAGCTGCGCTAGCACACGGATATCCCTTGCAGGTCCCCCACATGGGGAGACCCATACCCTCCCTTACCGCTCCCAGAGCAAACACATTGTTTGAGGGGCATAAATTTGGGAGACCAAGGAAAATGGTCCCCCTGGTTTTTTGGCTGCCAAGGGCTTTTTCCCCTGCAGCCAGTCCCTCCATCTGCCAGAACAGGCCTGCCGCTCGGGGCCAGCCCTCCCTGTGGCAGGGAGGGAAGGTGCTCACATCCCCGGCAGAGGGGGAAATTAGGGCTGCCCTCCTCACCCTGTTTGGCCAGGGGAATGTCACCCTGACAGCGAGCAGGGAGAGCAGCTGGAGCATCCCCCTCTGCTAGGGCAGGAGATCCAGTGGGGGCATCGGAAGATACACGATGCTGCACTAAGCAGACAAGGCAATGAGCGTGGTGGGGGCACGCACAAGTCCCAGGAGTGGATTCCCTGATGTGGCAAACGTCTCCCAAAGCCCCCTTGACACCCACCTGCACATGCAGGCAGGAGCCCACATGCTGGCACATGCCTGCCTCTTAAAGGAAAAGCCTCGTCAGAGCCAGTGCTGAAATAGTACTTCTCCAGAAGCTCTGCCTGTACATGCAAACATACGCGTGGGGAGGCACGTGCAGCAGATGCGAGTACCCACCCCTACGTCCTCCAGGAATCCTCCTCCCTAGACACTTTCTTCACCACCTGCTCCAAAATTAACCTTCCTGCTTAACCAACCTGATCTCTTTCTATGACCATGTGACCCGCCTTCTGGATGTGGGGAAGGCTGTGGTCGTTGTCTATCTGGACTTTGGTAAGGCCTTTGACACTGTCCCCCACAGCATTCTCCTGGAGAAGCTGGCGAATCATGGCATAGACAAGTGTACTCTTTGCTGGGTTAAAAACTGGCTGGATGGCCGTGCCCAGAGAGTTGTGATTAATGGGGTGAAATCCTCTTGGCAGCCGGTCACCAGTGGTGTCCCTCAGGGCTCAGTCTTGGGGCCAGTTTTGTTTAATATCTTTATCAATGATCTGGATGAGGGGATTGAGTGCACCCTCAGTAAGTTTGCAGATGACACCAAACTAGGTGGGAGAGTTGATCTGCTTGAGGGTAGGAAGGCTCTACAGAGGGACCTGGACAGGCTGGATCGATGGGCCAAGGCCAACTGTATGAGGTTTAATAAGGCCAAGTGCCGGGTCCTGCATTTCGGTCCCAACAACCCCAAGCAACGCTACAGGCTTGGGGAAGAGTGGCTGGAGAGCTGCCCAGCAGAAAAAGGACATGGGGGTGCTGGTGGACGGCCAGCTTAACATGAGCCAGCAGTGTGCCCAGGTGGCCAAGAAGGCCAACAGCATTCTGGCTTGTATCAGGAATAGCGTGGCCAGCAGGAGTAGGGAAGTGATCGTGCCTCTGTACTCGGCACTGGTGAGGCCTCTCCTCGAGTACTGTGTTCAGTTCTGGGCCCCTCTGTACAGGAGGGACATTGAAGTGCTGGAGCGGGTCCAGAGGAGAGCTACCAGGCTGGTGAGGTTTCTGGAGACCAGGTCATATGAGGAGAGGCTGAGGGAGCTGGGCATGCTTAGCTTGGAGAAGAGGAGGCTAAGGGGAGACCTCATTGCCCTCTACAGCTACCTGAAAGGAGGTTGGAGAGAGGTGGGTATTGGCCTCTTCTCCCAGGTGAATAATGACAGGACCAGAGGAAATGGCCTGAAGTTGCGGCAGGGGAGGTTTAGATCAGACATTAGGAAGAATTACTTTACTGAAAGAGTGGTCAGGCACTGGAACGGCCTGCCCAGGGAGGTGGTTGAATCACCATCCCTAGAGGTATTTAAGAAACGTCTAGATTTGGCACTTCAGGACATGCTCTGAAGGGCAGAGATTGTAGGCTGTTGGGGTTGTTTTGGTTTTGGGTTTGGGTTTTTTTTCGTGTGTGTGTGTGTATGTTTGGACTCGATGATCTCAAAGGTCCTTTCCAACCATGAAGATTCTATGATTCTATTCTTCCTCCCCTTGTACTGAGAGGAAACACTGATGTACTTGCAGGCACCCCGGGACCCCTTCACAAACACCAGTCATTCAATACTGCTCCAGCCTGAGTAATGCTTTAAAGATGGTGGTTTGCTGAAGAGGAGCCCAGCCACTGTCACAGCATGCAGCAGCTCAGCCCCTCACCCCAAGCCCAGCACATTGAATGCTCTGAGTTTTTGTTCCCCTCCAGCAGCAGCAATTTCTCCTTCCCACTCTCCACCCTCCTTCAGGCTGTACATTCAGTGCCACTGCCCTTATTGAACGCTGAAGCAAAGGAGTAAATTAGTTTGGGGCTGTATTTTCTTAAGTGTTAATTCTTCCAGCCCTTTCTCACGCAGAGACACTGCTACTCTCCTCGTTTGCTTCCTAATTACATGGTGCTGTAACGGTTTCCTTTTTGCTCGCTCTCTTCTAACAGATTGGAGGGTGGCGTTTGCCAAGTTTCGCTTTCACCTTAAACCACTGCCATCCCCGACCAGGCTCGAATGTATTTGCTTTGCGATGGTCAAGCCAGAGACAACAAAGACAACCACAAACAGCTTTATCCTGGTGCCTTGCAGCAGCTCTGGGCACCACGTGACAGGATGAATCCTCTCTGCCCAGCACCATGGTCAACAGGACATGGCTTTGGGAATCTGGAGCCCCAATGCTCCAGATGGGGCCCCACAGCTGGCCAGCTGTGCAGGGCCTCCAGACACCTTCACATCCCCAACACATCCTAACCCTAACGAGCAATTAGCCCCTCCAGAGCCCCCCAGGGCTCACAGGGATGCTGGAAAGCCTTGGTGGATGCTGGGGAATTGCCAAACCCCCGCCCTGTCCATTTGGGATGAAAGGAGAGCTCGGGGTTCACTCTGCTTTCAGGATATCCTCTCAAGTCAGTGTTACAGAGGGGGCTGTGGCAAACACAGATTCAAGCAGGACAGGTGGATGCCTTCAAGGTCACCTGGACAAGACCAATCTCCTTTCCCCAAAGAGTAGGGCACTGCATCCAGCAAAACCCCATGCACAGAGCAGCCACTACAGACATCTCTGCCAGGCAGAACTGGAGGAATATGCCCAGATACCATGGCAATGGGCACCCAGTGAGACCAGACTAAACAGAAAGCTCCAAGGACACCATGGTGTGACAGATGCACTCCTCCTGTTTGAACTAACTGAACTTTGGTCCAGGCAGATGCTCAGCAAGTAGACCTAACCAAAGTTAATCCCATTGCGTGAGGCTATCGGCAAGAACCCAGCCCCAAACCCACAAAAAACAGTTTGGCTGGAGACTGGGCTGATAAGCGGCCGGAACTGCATGAACACAGAAAATTTGACTACGAATCAACCACTTTATGCTATAAATATCTGCAGACATCAGGGTCTGTTGAGCTCTCCCTCCATAGCAGCTGGCTGCATGGTGATCTCCCCTTGAGTAGGGACGCCTCTCAAGGTTATTCCTCAAGGCTGAGAGATCTCTTACCTGACACCAGACATTGATGGGTTGGTAAGCGACACTTTTCGCATGCATGTAACATTCAAGATACAAAGATTATTGTGGAAGCTTACTATAGATATCCCATACTAACTTTAAGTGCAGTAAATAGTAGAGTATTGACTGCCAATCCATCTGTACTTAAATATTTTACATACCTAATTTACCGATTAGAACTCAATAAACTGCTAGATCAGATCTGAGTGATCTCTGACTTCTCCTGCAACACATGGAAACTCCAAGGACTGCCCTCTGGGCCAGAGACATGAGAAAGGTGCTTGACTTGCACATGGTGACCCATAACGCACTGCTCTGAGAACCACTGGCCGCTTAATACGTCCCCCACCATCCATGTCCTATCTCCCCACACTCTGCCTCCGAGCAAGAAACAGGCACAGAGGAAAAGCATCCTTGCTCCAGCCAGGGCACCAGATGCTGTTGGTCCCTGCCAGCATCCCCTCCCAGTTCAGCCTCAACACTGGCTGGTGTCTCAAGCTCCTGATGAAAAACTCCAGACAGGCCTTTCACACTGGCAGCAGCCAGCAGTGACTTGGAGATCCACAGAGCCACCACAGGATTGGTACAGCGCTATACAGCAGGGCCAAGGGCTGGCAAGCACAAAGTCCCACAAGAATGAGATGAGATAGCCAGGGCCAGACAGCCTCAAACATCTCCGCTGCTCAAACACAGCTCCACAGGCTGCAGAGGGCAGGGGATGCCCTTCAGAAACACAGGTCAGCAAGTCACAGCTCTGCCAGACACTGACTCCTCTTTGCATGTTCTCCTGGCCAAACCCTAATATCGCCCCAGCTTGCAAAGACAAGACTGGGACATCTCAACATCCTCCAGTGCTCCAGAGGGGCCGCTTGGAAATCTCCCTCCCTTCTCTTCTGTACAGGAGATCTTTATGGCTTTACCCACCCACCATCCATGATCCCCCCAGACCAAGGAGACAGGATGCTCAGGAAGCAACAAAATCGGAGGGGTTAGTAGTTATGGGCAGAGAGAGAAGCAACCTGGCACCGTGTCGTGGTTTAGCCTCAGACGGCAACAAAGAACCACGTGCCGCTCGCTTGGGCCTTCCCAATACAGGAAGAATGGGAAGAAAAAAAAGGCAAGACTCTTGGGTTGAGACAAAGGCAGTTTAACAGAACAGCAAAAGGAACAAGAAAACAGCAACAATAACACGGACAGAGGAATATACAAACACGATTACTGAACCGCCACTCACCGACCGACCAGACCCGGGAGGCGACTTCCTGCCCCCTCCCCCCCCGGCAGCTCAGGGTGGGCATGGCTCACATGGCATGGAATACCAGGAAGAATTAACCCTATCCCCGCCGGAACCAGGACATTATCCACCCCTTATTCCATACCATCTATGCCATGCCCAGATCTTACAGGTTCCAATGAATTGCCACCTGTAATAAACAGCCAGATCCCTTAAACAGAAATGGCACTTATTTTATTATAGGGACAAAGTCAATAAAGCAAAAGCACAGCGCTGGGTGCATGACTCAAGTCAGAGGCACACCAGCTAATACTTCACCCACGTCTTATATACATTCAATATTGCATACATATTCACTATTTTAGGCAGAGTAATTGTTTATGATGATTGATTATCATTAGTCCCTTTTCTCTTCTATTTGTGCGTTTCCTTCTGGCAATTGTTTCTGAGGATCGATGATCTTCAGTTCCCTTTTCCCATGCATCTGTTTCCTTCTGGTAGGATCGATTATCATCAACTCCCTTCTCCTATGCATCTGTTTCCTTCTGTTAATCACTTGTGGAGTCTTTTGGAGAAGTTCTCTTTTGTTTCTCTCGGATGTTTTTCTTCATAGCTGCTGTTAGTTGTTATCTTTGAGGTTTCTCATGTTTCCTAATTTACTAAAGGTTAGTTATCCTTATAAATCAAATATTTATAGCCTTGTTATTATGGCAAAAGCCAACAATACCTTCACTATTTTTCACACCACCACTTTCCCCTGTTATATATATATACACACATATATATTCATGCGGATATAATGCCCTTAGTTTATGGGCCGTCCCTCCAAAGTGTCCGTTGAGTTCATTTAAGCCATGGCTTTGGGCTCCATCTGTTAGAACAGTCTCTCAGGGCAGGTGAGATGCTGTGTGGTGCTGGCCTGTTGCATGCTGTATTTCCGGAGCTTGTGACTGGTGCACCCAGTGTGGCTCATGCACACGGTCCGTGGGCTGAAGATGTAGATCTCGAGGAAGTTGCTGGGCGCCAGCTGCTGAGGTCAGTTCTTATCCCATCACCCCTGTGCCTTACTCGTAGTACAACTGATAGCAATTATAGTAATGAGGACATACAGTGACAGGGTTACTTAGCAATTAACAGCACACAATTTGATTCATTGGCTATTCTCACCCAAAATCAGATCCCCATGAGGTACACATCGGACTTCCCCATCCTTCCGCATCGCCCACCAAGTGCACCCAGGTCCTTGGGCAAAAGCAATCCCACGGATGGGTTTGCCTTTGCCTGAGGCAGGACTAACCCAGACTGTCTTCCCTAGCATATTCTTCATGTGCACTACAGGGACTTTATCCCCTTCTACGGTACGTGGAAGTTTTGATTGGGCAGGGCCAGCCCGATTGGTAGATCCCCTGGTGTTAACTAGCCAGGTAGCTTTTGCTAAGTGTGCATCCCAATGTTTTAAAGTCCCACCACCCATTGCTCTCAGTGTAGTTTTTAACAGTCCATTGTATCGTTCTATCTTCCCAGAGGCTGGTGAGTGATAGGGGATGTGATATACCCACTCGATGCCATGCTCTTTGGCCCAGGTGTCTATGAGGCTGTTTCGGAAATGAGTCCCGTTGTCCGACTCAATTCTCTCTGGGGTGCCATGTTGCCACAGGACTTGCTTTTCAAGGCCCAGGATAGTGTTCCGGGCAGTGGCATGGGGCACAGGGTATGTTTCCAGCCATCCGGTGGTTGCTTCCACCATTGTGAGCGCATGGCGCTTGCCTTGACGGGTTTGTGGCAGTGAGATATAATCAATCTGCCAGGCCTCCCCATATTTGTATTTCAGCCATCGCCCTCCATACCAAAGAGGCTTCAAACGCTTGGCTTGCTTGATTGCAGCGCATGTCTCACATTCATGGATGACCTGTGCAATAGTGTCCGTGGTCAAGTCCACCCCTCGGTCACAAGCCCATCTATACATCGCATCTCTTCCTCGATGGCCTGAGGTGTCCTGGGCCCACCGAGCTATGAATAGTTCACCCTTACGTTGCCAGTCCAGATCCACCTGAGCCACTTCAATCCTAGCAGCCCGATCCACCTGCTGGTTGTTCTGATGTTCCTCTGTGGCCCGATTCCTGGGCACATGGGCATCTACATGGCGTACTTTCACAACCAGATTCTCTATCCGGGCAGCAATATCTTGCCATAGGTCAGCAGCCCAGATGGGTTTGCCTCTGCGCTGCCAGTTGCCCTGCTTCCACTGCTGTAACCAACCCCACAGAGCATTTGCCACCATCCATGAGTCAGTGTAGAGATAAAGTACCGGCCATTTTTCTCGCTCGGCAATGTCCAAAGCCAGCTGAATGGCTTTCACCTCTGCAAACTGGCTCGACTCACCCTGTCCCTCACTGGCTTCTGCAACCCGTCGTGTAGGACTCCACACAGCAGCCTTCCACTTTCGATGCTTTCCCACAATCCGGCAGGACCCATCAGTGAACAGGGCATATTTCCTCTCATTTTCTGGCAGTTTATTATATGGTGGGGCCTCTTCCGCACGCGTCACCCCCTCCTCTGGTGACATTCCGAAATCCTTGCCTTCTGGCCAGTCCATGATCACTTCCAGAATTCCTGGGCGACTGGGGTTTCCCATTCGAGTTCGCTGTGTGATCAGTGCAATCTACTTACTCCATGTAGCATCAGTTGCATGATGTGTGGTGGGGACCCTTTCTTTGAACATCCAGCCCAGCACCGGCAGTCGAGGTGCTAAGAGGAGCTGTGCTTCTGTGCCAACCACTTCCGAAGCAGCTCGAACCCCTTCATATGCTGCCAATATCTCTTTCTCTGTTGGAGTGTAGTGGGCTTCGGATCCTCTGTATCCCCGACTCCAAAACCCTAGGGGTCGACCTCGAGTCTCCCCTGGTGCCTTCTGTCAGAGGCTCCAGGTAGGGCCATTCTCCCTGGCTGTGGTGTAGAGCACATTTTTAGCATCTTGTCCTGGTGGGACTGGCCCCAGGGCCACTGCATGGACTATTTCCTGTTTGATTTGTTCAAAAGCTTGTTGTTGCTCAGGACCCCATTTAAAGTCATTCTTCTTCCGGGTTACTTGATGCAGAGGGCTTACAATTAGACTGTAATCTGGGATATGCATCCTCCAAAACCCCACAATGCCTAAGAAAGCTTGTGTTTCCTTTTTACTAGTTGGTGGAGACATAGCTGCTATTTTGTTGATCACATCCATTGGAATCTGACGGCGTCCATCTTGCCATTTTATTCCTAAAAACTGGATCTCCTGCGCAGGTCCCTTGACCTTACTTTGTTTTATGGCAACCACCAGCTTTCAGAAGGATTTCGACTATTTTACTCCCTTTCTCAACATCTTCTGCTGTGTTGCCCCATACAATGATGTCATCAATGTACTGCAGATGTTCTGGAGCTTCACCCTGTTCCAGTGCAGTCTGGACCAGTCCATGGCAAATGGTGGGGCTGTGTTTCCACCCCTGGGGCAGTCGATTCCAGGTGTACTGGATGTCCCTCCAAGTGAAAGCAAACTGTGGCCCGCACTCTGCTGCCAAAGGGATTGAGAAGAATGCATTCGCTATATCAGTTGTGGCACACCACTTGGCTGCCTTGGACTCCAGTTCGTACTGGAGTTCTAGCATGTCCGGCACAGCAGCACTCAGTGGTGGCGTGACTTCATTCAGGCCACGTTAGTCTACAGTTAGCCTCCACTCTCCATTAGATTTTCGCACCAGCCATATGGGACTGTTAAAGGGTGAGCGAGTCTTGCTGATCACTCCTTGAACCTCTAGTTGACGAATCAGCTTATGGATGGGAATCAGAGAGTCTCGGTTAGTGCGATACTGCCGCCGATGCACCGTTGTGGTAGCAATCGGCACCTGTTGTTCTTCGACCCTCAACAACCCCACAACAGAAGAATCCTCTGAGAGACCAGGCAAGGTAGACAACTGTTTAACTTCCTCCGTCTCCAAGGCAGCTATGCCAAAGGCCCACCGGTACCCTTTTGGGTCCTTAAAATACCCTCTCCTGAGGTAGTCTATACCAAGGATGCATGGAGCCTCTGGGCCAGTCACAATGGGATGCTTTTGCCACTCATTCCCAGTTAGGCTCACTTCCGCCTCCAGTACAGTCAACTCTTGGGATCCCCCTGTGACCCCAGAAATACAAATGGGTTCTGCCCCTCTATAGCTTGTTGGTATTAGAGTGCACTGTGCACCCGTGTCCACTAGAGCCTTATACTCCTGTGGGTCTGATGTGCCAGGCCATCGAATCCACACCGTCCAATAAACCCGGTTGTCCCTTTCCTCCACCTGGCCGGAGGCAGGGCCCCTCTAATCCTGGTCATAGTATCCATTACTCACTTCTTGCAGAAATGACTTGGAAGTTCCTTCAAGAGGATCAGAAGCAAGATCAGGCCTTCTACTCTGTCTGGGGAAATGCCTGCTGGCAACTGGGGCGGCACTTTTCCTGGAGGGATCCCCTTTTGTGGTTGTCCTTCCTTGCAACTCCTGTACCCGTGTCCGCAGGATCCAAGTAGGTTGTCCATCCCACTTCCTCATGTCCTCTCCGTGGTCACGCAGGTAGAACCACAGGGTGCCTCGTGGTGTGTACCCTCTGTGCTCTCTCTCTCTTGAGTGGGGAAATGCCTGCTTCTAATAGCTGAGACGCTGGCCCGTACAGGTGGGGTGTAGGACGTATTCTCCTCAAGTTGCTGGACCTTCCGCAACAGTTTCTCCACAGTTGAGACAAGGGAGGAAGAGAGACATTCTTCATATTGCCGGAGCCGGCCAGCCACCTCATCCACCGTTGGTCCCTCTTCACCTTTCCATTCCATTACTGCCAGTGAGTTGGCATATGACGATGGTGCGCTCCGCACAAACTTCCGCCACATGGGCCTTGTGCATTGGACCTCATCAGGGTCTGTGGGTAAGTCTGCATTGTCCAAGTCATAATAAATCATCTCCCGCACAGCTAATTCTCTCAGGTACTGGATACCTCTTTCCATGGTAGTCCACTTGCTTGGCTGACATACATTATCTTCACCGAAGGGGTACCTCACCCTCACGCCTGACAGGAGTCGTTTCCAGAGGCTGAGGGCTTGGGTCGTCTTCCCAATTGCCTTGTCAATGCCGCCTTCCCTAGACAGGGATCCCAGCTGCCTGGCTTCCCTACCCTCTAATTCCAGGCTACTGGCCCCGTTATCCCAGCACCGGAGCAGCCAGGTGACAATGTGCTTGCCTGAAAGTCGGCTAAAATCCTTTCGCATATCCCGCAGGTTGCTCAAGGATAGGGATCGGGTGATTATCTCTGGTTCTGCCTCTTCCTCCTGTCCTCGTGATGACCCCGGTTCATCATCATCTCTTACTAAGCGAAGTGATTTCTTCGTGTACTACTTCTTCTGTATGGGGGCAACTGATACTGGTATGGCTTGGTTCCCTGGTTCAGCGGCAGTGGCTGCCGCAGGGGTTGCAGTAGCCGCAGTGGCTGCCGCAGGGGTTGCAGTAGCCGCAGTGGCGGCCACAGGGGTCGGAGTAGCCGCAGTGCCTGCTGATCTGGTTTCCATCTCTTCCCCCTGAGGGTGCTGCATAATTCTGAGCAGTGCCTGGTAGATACTGGCCAGGGCCCAGCACAGTGCGGCGAGTTGTCCCTCTCTAGAATAGCCACAGCATTTTCCCTTCAGATATTCTACTACTCTGTCAGGGTCCTGTAATTGTTCAGTGTAGGAATGTATCTGAGAGAAAATGGCCATGTGAGCCAGCCTCCCTACTGTGAGAGATTAGATTAAGAGCAAAACAGGTGGTAGAAGATGGAATTAGTACATGGGAAAAACGGGAACTGAGAAGGTAGAAAACATGTTGTGCTAATGACTAAGCAATTTACTATGCGAATTCTTGTAACCAATCTGATGTGTGAATGAACTGCATGGACAGCGCGTGGACAGCGCAACTAGCTAATCAGAAATAAGCGAGTCGCATGTACGGCTACAACACAGGGTATAAAAGATGATGATCTATGCTTAATAAATGGCTTCTGTTGATTCACATTGGATCGTCTGGAGTCCAGTTATCTCTCCTCAGTTCAGATGTGAAGTCCCAGACCATTGGAGGCGAGAAGTTCTCTAGGTACCTGCCCATGTTCTCCCACATGCCATGCCACCCCTGACTATCCAGCCTCGGAGCAGATCTCTGGGTGGTAGTCTTAAATAGCTGTTTAACCCTAAACAAGACCTGGAACGTATTCAGGAGACATAACACTAGGACCAGGCTGGTTTGAGCATCCCAAGGATATTCAAAATTCTCAAAAGCTGTCATACCTGACCCGAAGGAGAAAAGGGAGGCAAAAGAACTGGGGAAAGTGTCCCCCCCTGTTTCCCCCATAGACTGGGTGTAATTATTAATAAATTCTGAGAGATGGTGCCCAAGGTACGGACAGGACAGCAACACCACATAAAAGCCCCAAAGTAATTGTCTTAACAAGTGATGTTATCATATCATAAGCCGATATTGGACAGGACAGCAAAATGATAATCCTCATCCCTCTCCCAGAAGTAACAAAAATCATCACAGCTAGTACATAAGCCATATAGGAATTTACATAACACAGCCATGAGAACAAACCAAGCAACATGATGACCAGCGACTATTTACCTAATAAAATAAATGCATACGACAAATTCATTTTTCCAAGCTCTAGTTGGATTCTGTCGTTATCTCAACCCTTCGAGCCCCACGTTGGGCGCCACAAAGGACTGTCGTGGTTTAGCCTCAGATGGCAACAAAGAACCACGTGCCGCTCGCTCGGGCCTTCCCAATACAGGAAGAATCGGAAGAAAAAAAAGGCAAAACTCTTGGGTTGAGACAAAGGCAGTTTAACAGAACAGCAAAGGGAACTAGCAAACAACAACAATAACACGGACAGAGGAATATACAAACACGATTACGGAACCGCTGCTCCAAGCTGCTCAGCTGCTCAGGGACTGGACCCGGGACGCCCCAGCCCACTCCAAATGGCGACTTCCTGCCCCCTCCCCCCGGCAACGGCAGCTCAGGGTGGGCATGGCTCACATGGCATGGAATACCAGGAAAAATTAACCCTATCCCCGCCGGAACCAGGACACCACTTAATTCCTAAAAACTGAATTTCCTGTGCAGGTCCCTTGACCTTACCTTGTTTGATGGTAAAACCAGCTTCCAGAAGGATTTGAATTACCTTCTCCCCTTTCTCAAAAACTTCTTGTGCTGTATTACCCCATACAATGATGTCATCAATGTATTGCAGGTGTTCTGGAGCTCCACCCTTCTCCAGTGCAGTCTGGATCAGCCCATGGCAAATAGTAGGGCTGTGTTTCCACCCCTGGGGCAGTCCATTCCAGGTGTACTGGATGCCTCTCCAGGTGAAAGCAAACTGTGGCCTGCACTCTGCTGCTAAAGGAATAGAGAAGAATGCATTAGCAATGTCAATTGTAGCATATAATTAGCTTCCAGTAAAAGGAAGCCACTTAGCTTCCTTTGACTCCAGTTCATAGTGAAGTTCTAACATATCTGGCACAGCAGCACTCAATGGTGGTGTGACTTCATTCAAGCCACAATAGTCTACTTTCAATCTCCATTCCTGATTAGGCTTTTGCACTGGCCATATGGGACTATTAAAGGGTGAGCAAGTCTTACTGATCACCCCTTGGCTTTCCAGCTGACGGATCAACTTCTGAATAGGGAGCAAAGAATCTCGATTAGTCCGATATTGTCGCCTATGCACAGTTGTAGTAGCAATGGGCACCTTCTGCTCCTCAACCCTCAAAAGCCCCACAATAGAAGGGTCCTCTGACAGGCCAGGCAAAGTAGATAGTTGCACAACTGTCTCCGTCTCCACTGCCGCTACACCAAATGCCCACCGGTACCCCCTCAGGTCCTTAAAATACCCTTTCCTGAGGTAATCTATGCCAAGAATGCATGGAGCATCTGGGCCAGTCACAATGGGGAACTTTTCCCATTTATTCCCAGTTAGGCTCACTTTGGCCTCCAATAGAGTCAGCTCTTGAGATCCCCCTGTCACTCCAGCAATAGTGATAGATTCTTCCCCTCTGTAATTCGATGGCATTAGGGTGCACTGTGTACCAGTGTCCACCAAGGCCCTATACTTTTGTGGTTCTGATGTGCCAGGCCATCGAATCCACACAGTCCAATAAACTCAATTATCCCTCTCCTCCTCCTGGCTGGAGGCATGGCCCCCCTACTTGTGACTAGAGGGCCCGCCACTTCCATCCGTGACAGTTGCATGTCGTAAATCAGGCTCTGAAGCCCATCTGTGCCTCCTGGGGGACCGGTCACTGGAAACTGGAGCAGCACTTCTCCTGGAAGAATCCCCTCTTGGGGGTGTTTTACTCCACAACTGATGTACACGTCTGTAAAGCTGAAGTAGGTTTTCCATCCCAATTCCTCATGTTTTCTCCCTGATTACGCAGGGTAGACCACAGGATATGTCATGGTGTGCTTTGTTTCTCTCAAACAGGTTTAGTAGGGAAGCGTTTGTCCCCAACTGAGACATCGGCCTTGCCAAATGATTTCTTCAGCACTGAGACACTGGCCTGTGGGGGAGAAAGATTATGTGCATAATGCTGCATTTGAGCATCCATATCACCCACTGTCGGTGCCTCATCGTCTCTCCAGCAAAATAATGCCAATACATTAGCATATGCCGCTGGTGCACTCAGTACCCACTTGCGCCAAATGGGTCTGGTAATTTTGAGTGCATCTGGATCTAATGATGTCTGCAGATTGTCCAAATCACTGAAAATCATCTCCTGCACAGCTATTTCCCTCGGATTCTTAACACCTCTCTCAATAGTTGTCCACTTGGATGGGCAATACATAACATCGTCCTTATAGGGATACCTGTTCCTCACGCTTAACAGGAGTTGCCTCCACAGGGTGAGGGATTGTGGTGGTCTTCCAAGAGCCCTGTCAATACCCGATTCTCTAGCCAATGGTCCCAGCCGCTTGGCTTCTCTACCATCTATGTCCAAACTATTGGGTCCAGTATCCCAGCATCTGAGCAGCCAAGTAATCACTTGCTCGCCTTCCTGACAGCTGTAATCCTTACGTATGTCTCGTAGCTCACTTAGGTATAATGATCAAGTAGTTTCCTCTGTTGCTGCATTGCCTGTTGTCCCTGGTTGACCATCGCTATCTGCTGGTACTGCACGTTTCCTCTTATACTGGTTCTGACTGAGTCTGTAGGTCAGCTGCGTCATGCATCACTAAGGTCAGAGTAGATTTAGTACTCGTTGCAGCTGCAGGTCTTGTCATGAGAGCCAGCAGGGTCTGGATAAGATCAGGGTCTGTAGGGAGGGCTGGTGAGGTGTACACAGGTGCGATGTCTATTGCGGGGGTCGGCAGGGTCTGCACGGATACAGTGGTTGTCGCGGGGACCAGCGGGGTCTGCACAGGGGTGATGTCAGTCGTGAGGGTCGGCAGGGTCTGCACGGGCACGGTGTCAGTTGCAGGGGTGTGGAATAATTACTAAATTGGCCAAGAATACAAAAGTACAGCATTGTTCACACATTAAGGAAAAGTATAAAATCAAGAGGCTTCTGAGGTAGAAAACAGCTGTGGCTGGCATGTGAAGAATGCAAAATCTGCGGTTCCGTGTACAAGGATGCTTGCGAAGCTACATGAGGTAAGGGATGGAAGGTAATTATTCCGTGGCCTTGTCTTATGCAGATATGGGAACGAGATGATACCATGAAACAGATAAGCCACCTAAATAGCTTACTGTGGAACAGATAAGCTGTCTACTCACTACCCTGAGCCAACATTTTGTCAAATTTTGATGAAATGCTGTCCTTTGTGCGAACTTTGCTCATTATAATGTCATTATAATACCAAAACACACCTCCATCCCGAAGGCTACCCGCCTCCAAGGTGCGACCACTCCTTCTTGAGTCTGCGCCCTGAATTTCTCGTCAACTATACCTTTAATTGTGAAGCGAGAGAAATTTACACCAATCATGATAAAAGTATGTATGACTAAAGTCACTCAAACTCCACCTTGAAGATAACAAATAGTATAAAAATAGCCCGAGAGAGGGGGGATACCCAGGGAAGACACCATTACGAACAAGTCGAGGAGAACTCCATCACTAACTTCTGGGATCAGTCGATGGGCTGAGCCTCTCTTCCCCCCTCCCCCCCGCCATAGGGATGCCTTTGGGTAAGACTTAGACTATACCGAGTGCTTCCTCGGGAAACTTAGAAATTTCTCTAGAGATTCTTTTCTACATTTAGAGCCAGGCTGTATTGTTTATAACTTTGTCGCACGTTTTGTATATTTAACAGTACTTTCATTTGTACGTGCTTTGCAGACAGTGTATTTATCACCGGCAATCCTAAGAACCTATCTATCTGTTGTTTAAATAAACTGCACTGTTTAAGTAGCTAGTCGTTTTGGTTTCTCACTGAACGCGACCAAAGACTCGAGAGTGGCCGTGCTAGTTCATGAGCACGACTAGACTGAAGGTGCAGTCCACTATTAGTGTATCCAAATCGTAATAGTTTAATACATATTAAACACGACTGGACTGATAGTGCTGAATTGGGCATCACTCAGAATTTAAACCTAGCCGCACCTAGTCTCCCACCTCAGTGAGGAGTGTTAGAACGCAAGGGGGTTTATTTTCAGCCCAAACCACTTTGTCCCTTTTCACGCAACAAGGGGTCAGCAGGGTCTGCACGGATACAGTGTTTGTTGCAGGGACTGGTGGGGTCTGCACAGGCATGGTGATGTCTGCCGCAGGGGCCGGCGGGGTCCGCACAGAAGCAATGTCTGTTGGGGGGGCCCATGGGGTCTCTACAGGACGTTTCCCTCTACCGCAGATCCAGCCCATGGAAAAGAATAAGCCCGCAAAAATTAACAACAGAAGCACAATGATCAAAACATTCCAAGGGTATTCCAAACTCTCAAAAACTGTTACTATTGATGCCACAGGAATATACAAAACCTCAAGAGATATCCCCCTCCTTGCTAAATGGCCCGTAATATAACCGAAGGTGTAATTATACGCAATGCCTAAGAGAGGGCTCCCTCCATCCCGAGGTGAATGCGACCGCAATGATTCGTGAGATGCCATTACATGAGTGACAACAAACAGAACGATTACAAAAGACCCAATAACATAGCAAAATACTGCCACACGAAATAACAAGGCAATGTTTTTAACTCCACATTTAGAAATTATAAGCTGCCCTAAATCAATGAGAAAGGGCAATGAATTCTTGCACCACTCCCATAGCTGCCCACATAAGCCTGCACAGAGATACCAGAGAACTCTGTCTATAGTCCTTTGAAACAACTCCAACAGATCCATAATGACTGTTCTACAAATCCGATCAAATCTGTTTACAACTCCAACCCTTCAGAACTCTCAAATTAAGGCCTACAGTTTTCCTAGCACTATTTGAATTAAGTGCAAACTATCACATTAAGTGCCAAGTTTGTTAAAATACCACACTGGGTGCCAAACTTTGTTAAAATACCACATTGTGCACCAAATTCATTAAAATAGGTTGTTGGGTGACAAATTTGTTAAGATATCACGTTGAGCACAAAATTTGTTGATAACTACGTTGGGGACAAAATTTGTTAAGATAACTACCTTGGGGACAAAATTTGTTACAATAACCACGTTGGGCGCTGAATTTGTTATGGTTTGAGAAAGCTCATAACAATTTACTGTCGTTCAGACAATTATTCTATCACCCAATGACCCCTCCCCACCCAGAAAGGGGAATCAGGGAAAACAAGGAAACACGAGGGTTGAAATATAAATAGATTTAATAGGATAAGACTAAATAATTAACAATAATACTAAAGAACCAATATTGATCCCAATACTAATATAAGATATACAAGAATTATACTCAGCCAATTATATCAGTAGGAAGCTGTGCACTCCCAGCAGTGGACAGTAAATGTCGGACACTGCGAGCGCAACGGCTTTGGGAGAAGGGAAGGCCTCAGGGGCCCATCACCAGGGCAAGGAGTTTCTCTGGACCGCTGCCATCAAGGGAGAGAGAACCTACGCAGCAAGCTTTCTAATTTATATTGAATGTGACATTCATGGTATGAAATAATCCTGTTGGCCAGCCTGGGTCAAATGCCCAGGCCTCGCTCCTCCTCATCCCTGCACCTGGCAAGGCTTGAAAACACTGAGACCTTGAATCCCACATAGCCTAGCTGGCTATAAAGTAAATATTTTCACGAATTCAGACACTAGAGTCTTCCAAAAGTGCAGTTTTCCCCAGCATTAGAAGATAAATTAGTCCTGTGTCACTCAACCCAGGACAAAAGCTTTTCCAAGGAGCTGACAAAACAACCCCTCTCCTCGTGACTGTGCACAAGGCCAGGAAAGAAAGGCAAGGCTGCATCTATGCAAGCAAATCGTGCATGTTCTGTGTTGTTCTCTGGCTGCCAGGTCTTGCACCCGGGATCATGAGAGCACTTCCGTCTCTCTCAGACATAGTGAAAGCTATCTCAGATGCTTCCAAGGCTGCATTCAAATGGTGCAAGACACAGCAGGCATGATCTGCCGCAGCCTCAAGTCCGACCTGGCATGGGCATTTCGCCGAGGAGACCAGCTCCAGTGCAGGTAAGTCCGCACTGGGGAAGGGAATCGCGGCAAAAAAGGCCGGCAAAGGGGCTCGTTTTTGAGGCTCTTTCAAGGCAGGAAAAGCGGCCAGCCCAAGCCGGTACCCGGCACTTCCGGGGGGTGGTGACAGCTGAGGAGGAGTGGGGCGGAGCCAGCACCCCCGGCGGCAGGTCTGAACAGGGAGGGGGGGACCACTCTCCCCTCATAAAAGAAGCCCTTCGGGAGCGCACTGAGCAAACAAGCAGCGAGTGGGCGTTCCCTGAGTGTCACCCGCGGAACCACCTGGGAGCACCAGAGGAGGGTGTACGTCGAAGAGGCGACAGGAGTAGCGGGCAGCCACCGCGGAGTGCGGCGCGGGACGGGTGACTGTGAGGGGAGGGAGAGCGGGCGGGCGGGCAGGCTAGGTCGACTACAAAGAAAACATGGTCTCCGCTCAGTCTGTAGCCAAAGCCAAAAGGAATAAAGCGACCCAAACGGACCTGACGGAGAGACATGCAGCTGTCCAGGTGACAGGCTGCATGGAATGTCTGTCATTCTTGCAGGAGGACAGCAAAGACAGCGCCTCCCATGCCTCCCCAGGTGCCTGTACAGAACAGATATGGGCCTCTGGAGGTAGATGAGGAGGGAACTAAGAATGCTGATAAAGCCCCATCCAGGGAGTTGTCAAAGCAGCCAGCTCCACACATTAAGACTGCTTCTGTGAAGAGCAGGAGGAGGGCAATAGTTATGGGGGGTTCCAGTCTGAGGGGAACTGAGGGTCCCATATGCAGGCCGGACCCTTCCCACAGGGAGGTCTGCTGCCTCCCTGGGGCCCATGTTAAGGATATAAGCAGGAAGCTTCCTGGCCTGATACGGCCCTCAGATTATTACCCTCTTTTGATCTTACAGGCAGACAGTGAGGAGCTGGAGAGAAGTCGTCTGAGGGCAATGAAGAAAGATTTCAGGGCCTTGGGATGGCTTGTCAAGGGTTCGGGAGCACAAATTGTGTTCTCCTCTGTCCCTCCAGTTTTGGGGACTGATGAATGGGTTAACAAGAAAATCAGACAGATCAATACCTGGCTCCAAAACTGGTGCTACCAGCAGGGCTTTGGGTTCTATGATCACAGTTTGATCTACAGGACACCGGGCCTACTCACTAAGAATGGGAAAACCCTATCCCAAAAGGGGAAAAGGGTATTAGGACAAGAGGTAGCAAGGCTCATGGACAGGGCTTTAAATTAGTATCGAAGGGGGAAGGGGATAAAACCAGGCCCACTAGTAATGAGCCTAGGGATAAAGGGCCAAGGATGGGGGTGAAATCGGTAGCCCAGCTCAAGTGCATCTACACGAATGCACATAGCATGGACAACAAATGGGATGAGCTGGAAGCCATTGTGCAGCAGGACAGCTATGATGTAGTTGCCATCACGGAAACGTGGTGGGATGACTGTCATGACTGGAATGCTGCGATGAATGGCTATAAGCTCTTCAGAAGGGACAGGCAAGGAAGGAGAGGCAGGGGTGTGGCTCTGTACATTAGGGAGTGTTTTGATTGGATAGAGCTAGATTCCAGTGATGATAAAGTCGAGTGTTTATGGGGAAGGATGAAGGGGAAGGCAAATAAGGGAGATCTTGTGCTGGGAGTATGCTACAGACCACCCGACCAGGATGAGGAGACAGATGGAGTATTCTATAAGCGGCTGGCTGAAGTCTCGCAATCGCCAGCCCTTGTTCTGGTTGGGGACTTCAACCTGCCGGGTATCTGCTGGAAATACAACACAGCAGAGAGCAGGCAGGCTAGGAGGTTCCTTGAGTGCATGGAAGATAACTTCCTGACACAACTGGTAGGTGAGCCTACCAGGGGAGGTGCCTCGCTAGACCTACTGCTCACAAACAGAGAAGGACTCGTGGGAGATGTGGTGGTCGGAGGCCGCCTTGGGTTTAGTGATCATGAAATGGTCAAGTTTTCAATTCGTAGTGATGTAAGGAGGGGGGTTAGCAAAACCTCCACCTTGGACTTCCGGAGGGCGGGCTTTGGCTTGTTCAGGACACTGGTTGAGAGAGTCCCTTGGGAGACAGTCCTGAAGGGCAAAGGGGTCCAGGAAGGCTGGACGCTCTTCAAGAAGGAAATCTTAAAGGCCCAGGAGCAGGCTGTCCCCAAGTGTTGCAAGTCTAAAGAGCGGGGGAAAATGGCCAGTCTGGCTGAACAAGGAACTTCTGATGGGACTTAGGAATAAAAGGAGGGTTTACCACCTTTGGAAGAAGGGACAGGCAACTCAGGAGGAGTACAGAGATCTTGTTAGGTTATGCAGAGAGAAAATCAGGAAGGCAAAAGCCCAGCTGGAGCTCAACCTGGCCACTAATATAAAGGACAACAAAAAAAGCTTTTATAAATACATCAACAAAAAGAGAGCCAGGGAGAATCTCCATCCCTTACTGGATGCTGGGGGGAAAGTTGCAACCAAGGACGAGGAGAAGGCTGAGATACTTAATGCCTTCTTTGCCTCCGTCTTCAATAGTCACACCAGCTATCCCCAGGGTGCTCAGCCTCCTGAGCTGGAAGATAAGGATGGAGAGCAGAACAACCCACCCATAATCCAGGAGGAAGTAGTCAACGATCTGCTTCTGCACCTAGACGCACATAAGTCTATGGGGCCGGATGGGATTCACCCAAGAGTACTCAGGGAGCTGGCAGGAGAGCTCACCAAGCCTCTCTCCATCATTGATCAACAATCCTGGTCAACAGGGCAGGCACCAGATGACTGGAGGGTGGCTACTGTGATGCCCATCTACAAGAAGGGTCGGAAGGAGGATCCGGGAAACTACAGGCCTGTCAGCCTGACCTTGGTACCAGGAAAGATCACGGAGAGGATCATCTTGAGTGAGCTCTCAGGGCAAGTGCAGGGCAGCCAAGGGATCAGGGCCAGCCAGCATGGGTTTAGGAAAGGGAGGTCCTGCTTAACCAACCTGATCTCTTTCTATGACCATGTGACCCGCCTTCTGGAGGCAGGGAAGGCTGTGGACGTTGTCTCTCTGGACTTTGGTAAGGCCTTTGACACTGTCCCCCACAGCATTCTCCTGGAGAAGCTGGCGAATCATGGCATAGACAAGTGTACTCTTCATAGCTGACAGTCCAGCTATGGCATGCTCACAGTGCATCCACTTCTCACTGGGGAATCAGGGAGAGACTTAGCCTTCTTAAGAACTTTCAGGCCATGACTCTCACCAGAGAAAAGGGAAGGCATGACAAGCACCATAAGAGTTTGTCGTAGCCAGGGTTCCTAGCTAGGCAAAATGGCCGTTGTGGCTGTGACACCTGTGCTGCTGTGTAGGGTTGGAGAGCAGTGACAGAAGAAAAGCTGAAATCTAGAAATCAAAATCTCTTCTGAGACATTTTCTGTCTGCAAGTGACTGGAAATAAGGCAAGTATCTAGACACCAACTACCACTGCAAAACTCTCAAAGCCTGGACAGAGCACCATGTCCCACCATGAGCAAATGTGAATCTTCAGAAACAACCATAAAGACACTGCTTTCACAACATTTCCAACCATCACTGAAAAAAAATTACTTGCCTGCATATGGCTCTGCTCCTCAGTGCTGGCAAATGCCATCACCATCCCATCATTTTTTGCTGACATGTAGATCATCAAGGTCCTGCAAGCTTGTGCTGTTTTTTCTCAGTCTGTTCTTCTGAGCACAGCTGGAGCTATAGACCTGCCCTTTACTCTTCTTTATGCATCTGTGAATGTAATTGAGCTAGTGGAGAGCCTAAAGCATCTTTGCTAAAGAGCTGCAAAAATCAGTGCAAAAATCCTTTGTGGCAGCACTCCAGCGGTAGAAACTAGCTCTGCTCCCACGGAGACCTGCCCTTGGGTTGTATTTGGTATGCTGCACTGAATGTGGGGGGTTTCAAGTGTAGAGAGGTTGGTCCTGTCTTTTAGAATATCTCAAGTTGGAAGGACCCCATAAGGATCATCGAGTCCAACTCCCTGCTCCTCGCAGGAATAACTAAATCATATGACTAAGAGCATCATCCAGGTGCTCCTTGAACTCTGACAGGCTTGGTGCCATGACCACTTCCCTGGGAAGCCTGTTCCAGTGACCGACCACCCTCTCAGTGAAGAACCTTTTCCTGATGTCTAATCTGAACTTCCCCTGATGCAGCTTCATTCCACTTCCTTGTGTCCTATTGCTGGTCACCAGAGATAGGAGATCAGCATCTCTCCCTCCACTGCCCCCCTTGAGGAAGTTGTAGACTGCAATGAGGTCACCCCTCAGCCTTCTCTTCTCGGAGCTGAACAAACCAAGTGACCTCACACACTCCTCATAAGTCTTGCCCTCGAGGCCTTTCACTATCTTGGTCACTCTCCTCTGGGTGCACTCTAATAGTTTGATGTCCTTCTTATATTGAGGCCCCCACAGTACTCGAGGTGGGGCTGCACCACTGCAGTGTAGAGTGGGATAATCACCTCCCTCGATCGGTTAGCTATGCTGTGCTTGATGCACTCTGGGACATGGTTGGCCCTTTTGGCTGCCAGGACACACTGTTGACTCATATTCACCTTGTCATCAACCCAAACCCCCAGATCTCTTTCTGCGGGGCTGCTCGCCAGCCTCTCCTCCCCCAATTTGTATGTATAACCAGGATTACCCTGTTCCAGGTGGAGAATCTGGCACTTGCTCTTGTTAAATTTCATACGGTTGGAGATTGCCCAGCTCCCTAATCTATACAGATCTCTCTGTAAGGCCTCTCTACCCTCAAGGGAATCCACAGCTCCTCCTAATTTAGTATTATCAGCAAACTTAATGTACATTCAATTCCTGCGTCCAGATCATTTCTAAAAACATTAAAGATCACTGGCCGTAAAATTGAGCCCTGGGGAACCTAACTGATGACTGGCCAGCAACCTGTGTAACCCCATTTACTATAACTGTTTGAGCCCAACCCATCAGTCAATTGTTCACCCAACGTATTATGGACTTGTCTAGCTGTATGCTGGACATTTTGTCCAGAGGGATACTGTAAGAGACAGTATCAAAAGCTTTGCTAAAATAAAAAAAAACCAACCCACATCTACTGGCTTCCCTTGGTCAACTAGATGGGTGACCTTGTCATAAAAGGAAATTAAGTTAGTTAAGCAGGACTTTCCCCTCCTGAACCCATGCTGGCTATGACCAATGACTGCATTGTCTCTCAAGTGTTTTTTCAATAACTCCCAGAATAACCTTCTCCATAATTTTACCAGGCACTGAAATGAGACTGACAAGCCCGTAATTACCAGGGTCTTCCTTCTTACCCTTCTTGAAAACTAGGACAACATTTGCCAGCTTCCAGTTGAATGGGACCTCTCCAGACTCCCCAAACCGTTGAAAAATAATGGAGAGAGGTCCTGTGATAGCATCAGCCAGCTCTTTCAGTACCCTGGGATTTACCATCAGGCCCCATAGATTTATGTGCATCCAGCTGGAGCAGCAAGTCTCGAACAAGTTCAGAGTTGGCTGGGAGTTTATCATCCCCCCAGTCACAGTCTTCCAACACAGGAACTTGATATGGTTTTGTGCATATTTGTATATATTATATCTATTTCATTATTTCCTTTTTAAATTTTATTATTAATATGTCATTAAAGTAGTTTAGTTTTTTCAAAACTCATAAATCTCTTTATCTCTCTTCTTCCTCTCCTTAGAGCGAAAGGTGGAGGAGAGCATCTGTTGTCTTATCATTGGCCAACCCAGCCCAAACCATGACACCAACAGAGCTACCAATCACCACTTTACTCATGAGTCCCTCTGTTTACAGACAACAGTTCTAGGAGGGCACCTTTCCTAGTCAGCTCACTTAGTACCTGCACCAAGAAGTCATCTTCAATGTGATTCAGGAATTTCCTGGACCTGTTTGTGTCTGCTCTATGATATTCCCTGTTGACATCTGGGAAGTTAAAATCACCCATAAGGACAAGGGCAGCTGATCTAGAGATATCCCTTAATTCCTTGTAGAATAATTCGTTGATGTCATCGTCCTAGCTGGATGATTGGTTATTAAGGGTCCCCCGGTGGTTTCACTGGGAGGAAGGAAATGAAATCGAGCAAGAAAAATTGTGTCTCAATATCAGAAACTGTTTTCTGTCACAAAACTGTATTAGTCTGGGGAATTGCCTCCTTACACATGAGGTGAGGATGTGTTTGCTCAAGACATACTCCACGGGCCTCCAAGCTCAAAAGAAATATCCTGTTGAGAAGTTGGCGTCTCAGAGCTGTGCCAAATCGGGACTGTTCCAGCACTGCTGCCATTCACCCACTGTTTTGGTGTCATTTGGATGGTCCTCTCATGGCACAGGCTGGGGAGGAGGGGGGCAAGCCCTCCTCCTGGTGTTCATCCTCCTGCTGCTGCATCCTCTTCCCATGGGTGGACTCCTGGATGGCTCTCATCTCACCTGCTCAGATACCAGTGGTGGGAGAGATAAGCAGGAGGAAGAGGGCTCCCTGAGGATCCCAGACATCTTGTGCAGATGTCCGTACCAGTGTGCCTGCATTGTGGTAGGCATGATGGATGGGAGGTCACAGCTTGCTGGTGCGCCTCCATGGGTATGAACTCACCTCCAGCAGTGGTCACCAGGCCTCTCTGTTTTCCCCACCAAGTTTCTCCTGCAGGATGTTGGCTGTAGTGGCTTCCTGTCTTTCCTTTGCCTTCCTTCACTCACTGACCCAGCCTCTTGAGCTTGCTTTGGCCAGGGGTAACCATGTCTCCCCCTTACCAAACTGGTGGGTTCCTACAGATATGCTGCCTGCAGCAGCCAGAAGCACCATTTCTCCAGCAGATATATCTGTTTCCCAAATAAGACCTATTGGTGGCCTGTCTCTTATCTACGCTTTCCTCCTTTGCAGTCACTCCTCCCCACTTCTCCTGGAGTAGTTGTGTTGCCATGGTTACCCCTTTATCTTTGAGAGATACATTTATTTTTTTTCCCCCCAGTGCAGAGTGAAATTCCTGAGCTTCACCCTCTATAGAGAATTGCCTCCCTCTAAAGCGGCACTAATTGAGCACGAAATGCCACGCAGCTAAATTACACCATAATTTATTTGGCGTTAAATTATTTAAGCAGTTGCTCTGGAGTGCTGGGAAAAAGAATCACTCCCCTCTTCACATCCTCACTCTGTTGCCTGCACTGCAGCCAGGACCGTGACGGGGGTGGCTTTTCTTTGAAAAGAGAACTTCAGTTTGGCCAGTTTTAAACCATCTGCAGAACTATATCACATTGGCTATTTCTTTACTCCCAGACTACAGATCATTTCCTCCAGCCTGACAAATGCCCTTCAATGCCATAAAATAGCAGGTCTCTTACATTACTGTTTCTCTATGGTAAGGAGACACATGCTGTCCCTAAGCAAATAGGAAATATCTTGTTTCTCATTCTAAATTTTTTAAATGAAATACCATTTTGAAGAAAAATCCAAAAGGTTTCACTTTGAAAATGCAAAACTGACGTTCCAGCCCTTCAGAAATGTTTTTCAGTATCTTTTCAGACTGAAGCTATTTGTCAAAAACTGATAAAAATATCAGAACTAGCCCCATCAGCCCAAGGTGTATTTTTAGAAGGAAAAGAGCAAAAGTTTCATTCAAAAAAAAAAAAAGTCACCTACTTCAACTCAGAATAGAGGCAATTTCAACATTGTGTAAGACGTTCCAGGAGACATGTGTTCTCCTAAATAAGGAAGGAAGGTGTGTGAGCCGATGCAAGCAGGACACAGGAACAACCATGGATGAGAGGCAAAAAACAAATTTAATCTTGATACTTCATGGATTGGGGAATCTCCAAAGCAGCACCCGGGCAGAGGCATGCAAGCAGGGGATGCAGGCACTGTGGAGCAAGAGAGAGTCCTTGTTAGCAAGAGAGTGAGAGCACTCAGACTCCCTGTTCCTGCCGGTATTTCAAGGGTTCAAGCAGGCATAGTTTTCCCACTGTGCTTTGATCTTCTTCGACAGCAGGGCAGGATTCTCAAGCAGCTAGATAAGGTGTCCCTGAGTCCAGAGCAGACTTAAGTTATCTAAGCGCAGATGTTCTACTTGCAAGCACATAAGACTAAACAACAATTCGTGTGATATACGTGTTTCCCAGCACCCCAGGTGCGAGTCACTTGAGCATGTTTACAGTCCTACTCACTGATCTTCTGTTACTTTCCCACAAAAGGAAAAAGTACCGGCATGATCAGAGATAGAGCAGATGCTTTTTCTTTTTCTTTTTTCCCCCCAATATATGAGGACTAGGGTTAATTGGGACTTCTTCAAGCCAAAGAGTAATTGAGGACAAGGAGCAGTCGCCTTGTAGAAGTGGAAGCAGAGCTGCACAGACAAGCAGATTATGACTCTTCAGTCTCTGTAATATCTGGGTGATGATTAAGGAGAGGTAGGGACAGGACTCCAGCAAGTCTAAAATGGCATGGAAAAGATGACTGGGGTTGGATGCTTTTCTGCCTTTTTCAATGCATCAGCATGTAACACTAAAAGGAAGCAGATTCAAGAGAAGCAAAGGGATTTGGCTCTTCATATATGAAGGTAAACCTGTGTAACTTCTTGCCACAGGATGTTGTGAGAGGTAAAAGTTTATAAGGGTTATAAAAAACACCTGAAATATTTTGCAGGGGTAGAATTCATCAAAAGCCACTTAATCCTGGAGTGGTGTTTTGTTGCGAGCTCAAAGACAATTCTGAGG
This sequence comes from Larus michahellis, assembly GCF_964199755.1. NCBI lineage: Eukaryota > Metazoa > Chordata > Aves > Charadriiformes > Laridae > Larus > Larus michahellis. Next base: position 18,237,343 of record NC_133929.1, on the reverse strand, counting down.
AAGAATCATGATGTGTTGGTCCTGATTTGATACACACTGTTGGGGACCTTTTGCTGGGACAGATTACTTAGAGGGATGTTTGATTTGACTCGTAGTGGTCTTATGGTTCTGTCTCAGGTGATTCCCATCAAGTGTGAAGGGACTGTGGAGATATCTGAGCCCCTTTCTCAGTGGTGTGGTCAGACCTCCTTCTGCTGGAACAATATTCCAGTCTTTGGGACAAAACTAATTTTGAAAAAAAAAAAAAAAAGAGCAGCACTTTGATAAAGTTGAAATGATTCATTTGGGTCTTTCTGGAGTGCAGTGTTTCAAGATGACTTCTTCCTCTGTTTCAAAAAGGGAAATGCATTGTAAACCCAAATGAAAAAAGCAGAAACTGAAGCAGAACCCTTTTAGTCATCCCCACATCTTTCCTTTTTCCACTGCTATTCAAGAATATGGTTAAATCTGCTTGGCTTTTGTTCCATTCTGGAATGGAAAACCTCTTAAAATCACTGAAATTCCCCCAGGTTCTAACACAACTGCTTCCTTGCTCTTTGGGATGACCTTTGTGGTGGGAAGCCAAGATATTGAAGCCCAGGTCACCTTCTGACTCTCCAGCTGCCCCAGATAATCCTCCTAGCCGATGGTGAGCTGTACTGAAAACAAGGCAGAGAGCTGGTACAAAACTTATCCATCCTGAACTGGACAGAAAGAGAAAACACCAGGCTCCGTGGCTGCCAGTCAAATGCCTTTCACTGCCATGAATTTCCCTAAGGAGCTCAGGCTGATGTGAGCTCTGTGGTTTGCCCTTGGAGATACAGTGGGCAATAGCAGCCATGACAGTTCTGCATGCTTGGGAGCAGTGCACAGACTGAGCAGGGGGCCCACACCACGTGTGTCCACCCCACTGGGACAATGGCACCCACTGGGACCAGCTCTACATCACTCCTGGTATGGTCTTCAGACTTATTTTTCCACCATCAGCCCCCGCACAATGGTAATGCACTTTTCCAAGCCCTGGGTCGGGTGGGTCGCACCTATGCTGATAGCAGGCAGGCAAAGGACTTTTTCCAACCATCCTGGTTTGTGAACTGAAGGAAGATGTTTGTTTGCTCTCCTCATCCAACTACATTTGGGAGCCCTTCGAGGCAATGTTTTTCACTCTGTCCTGCCTCATTCCTTGAGGCGTTTCCCAGCATACAGAAGTCCTCTAGCACCTCACTCAGTGAGGCCGCACTGCTGGTTAACATGCAAAATCACTGCCAGCAAATAAATAATTACTTAGGAGAAGCTAGGCTCAACAAAACATTTTTTTTCTCCTTTTTTTTTCCTAAGCTTGCTTCAACAATAGAGTTGAAAAATGGTAAGTAAAGTAAAAATTTGGATGAACTTAAAAGGTGAAAAACATTCTTCCGGCTCAAAGAAAGTCTCTCGTTTCTTTTTAGAGCTTCCCAACATTTCCTAATGTGATCTCTGCAAAGAAAAAAAAATAGTTTGCATGTGGAAAATGTAAAAAAACAATTTTAGTGTTTGCAGAGTGGCTTATTTCTGACTGAAGCAATGTCTTTTTTCACCCAAATTAATTGCAAAATTGACACAAGGTTTCAAAATGCACTAGTCACACCAAACTGCAGAAAGCTTCACCCAAAGGGCGTCATTACCTTGCATTTCCATGGCTACAGAGCTGTTGTGCAGGAGGTTGTGGGGATCATGCCCATGAAAAGGGAGGAAGAAGCACCAAGAGGGGTGAGTTGGAGTGCTTTGGGGCTTTTTCAAGCAAAATAACAATCTCTTGAGAGTGGAAGTCCATCCCTGGCAGAACAGATGTTGTAACTTATCACATTTATGGTGGAAACTTGAGGGCCAAGAGAGAATTCAAAGAGCAAATAGTTAACAGTAAAAGCCCAAATAACAAGAAATATATAACATGTATCAGAAGATTGAAGGGAGTTGATTGGTCTGAGGGAGCAGCAGGAGGTAGAAAGGAGCAATTAAAGAGCGGGAGGAAGAGGAGGTAAAGGAGGGCATTGCTGAGGAGCCAAGTGAACCCTTTAAAAAAAGGGGTAAAAGTACATAATCTCTCATTAAAATCAGCTGCCATCCTGGAGGACCCAAGTGTAACACATGCTTTATCCATCTTCTAGAAATGACACGATGAGCTGAGGGCAGGGTTACAGAGCACTGAGCTCTGTTCTAATTAACTGCTCCAAATTTTGTTAACTCGGGGAGTGTGTCCTTGTGCCCTTCCAGGACACTTTCAGAAAGCCAGAAGTCAGAGCTTTGAAGTGAAGCAGATTGTCAATGTGAGCTGAAACTCTGGAAAACTGCAATAGAGAGTCTGATACCTGCGCTGCACAAGACAATGGAAAGGAGAGGTGCATATCCTTGCAAATTCCCCATGTTGCCTTACTAACAGTTCACAGCAGCTGAACACTCAAGTTTTGGCTCACTGGCTGCCTCCCCTTTCTCCCCCTTAAGCATTTTTTTGACGTGACGAATTGTTTGCCAGCTAATCTATTACTTGTCAGATTGTTTGTTAGCCTCTATCAGCTGTGCTGTACAAGGGCTTGTTTACATGAGGCTAAAGTTATGTGAGAGGCTGCAGAGCCGAATGGAGCCATGCAGGAGAAGGTGGCTAGAGGAGTGTGTCAGAGTACAAAACTGCCTCTGGTAACTGAAGCGCACGGTTTCCTAACCAAGGGAGCTTGTAGTTAAGCACCTGTACGATCCTGTCAGCCCGTCGGTGGCTTGCTCAGATCTAGTATTCATTGCATTCTATATCCAATGATAAGAGGAGAATGTATTGTGGAGCTTTAATAAAGACTGTAGCTCATAATGCTGCTTACCAAAGTCTTTCATCTTCCCTCTAATTAATTCATGCCAATTTCCTTGCCAGTTGTATACATCAATTTGGAGTCTAAAATAGAATCCTAGTTTGTTTGTAGAGTTTAGCATGTTGCAAAATATAGCCCTCCTATCAGAAAAAATTGCAGAAAGGAAAAGATACAAATGGGATCTCATGAACAGTCCGTGAGGTGCTGTGCAGCATGGGTTGGAGAAATGTAGCGTTGTGCCAGGGCCTCATGTCTGCCTCCCCTCTGTAGGATCAGGTGATCTACCAAGCACTAAGACCCCACTGGAAACCCCCTCTGTTGTCCCAAATCTGGGTTCTTTACCCAGTGTGCAAGCCAATGACATACAGAGCAGAGGTATTTCCAAGTTTATTCCATTAATGCACAGAAATGGGGTGCTCGTCCCAAGGGAGCACATCTTAGTTTCAAAAATTTCCCTTTTTATACACTGATTATTACATATTCTAACAATTAATATGTATTCATTATTATTCTCTTTAATGATCGGTTGAGATTTCTTCACTTCCTATGTAAATTAATGCACAGACTCTGTCTTCTTTCATTGTTCTCTTTTGAGTAGGTGGTACCATTTGGGTAGGTGGTCAATGAGTCGGTGGTTGCGATCTCCACCTGCTGGAATTACCTTTTACCTACTTCTCCTCTAATCTTGCCAGTTCCAGGTGGTTTTCTCAGTTTGATGACCAGGCCTACAGTTCATCACTCTCTTGACAGAAATATCCTGCTTATTAACAAAGCTACATTGTCTAGTAGTTAGTTCCTTAATTCAATCTTAAATTGTTACTATCTTAAATTTTAAATAGTTACTATTTCTCTATAATTAATGTTGGGGCCGTATAGAGGACTTTTAGCAGCAGCGGCAGGTTCCCTTGGTTGCTTCGATTATATGTTACATTTAATTTTTCTAGTTAATATCAATTTTACTACAACATCTCCAGTAACAGGATCTTTCCACTCTGGGCTAATCTACCTTTGCTTTTATCAACATGAAGATGGGAGACTATATGCTCCTTTACCTTAAGTCACTCCTGAGTTTCATGATTAAAACAAGCTTTATCAGAAGATGCCATTTCTTTGGGTTGGAATGTGGGGGGTTTGGAACATCTAGGTTCAACAAGTTTTTGCCTGATCCAGCAGAGGTCCTGGGGGGGGGTGGGGAAACAGTACAATGGGGATTGCTTTCAGGCTGCACTCAGAAGTTTTGCTTCCCCCCACCACTACAGCAACTCAGCCTTTCTCCAGCCCTTCCTGTCAGACATGTTATTCTCGAAGATTCCCCAAAATAGCAAGTCTACTTGTCTCCAGACAGTCAGTAAACACTTAATTCTTGTCACTTTGATTTACTTGTATCTTGCTTGAAATCCCCTTCCTGCAGTTTAAATCTGTTGCCCCCAGCTATATACTGAGTATAGTACCACATGGTATCAAATACCCCTTTGGCTAGTCTGGGTCAGCCGGTCCAGGCTGTGTCCATCCCAGCTTCTTGTGAGAATTAACCCTATCCCCACCAGAACCAGGACCCCAGCAAAGAGACAGCAAAGAGAGCATCCATGCACCCTCAAGCATGATAATGTGTAGGGTAGATTCCAGGGAATCGGAGGAAATTTCGCTAGAAATGTGACATGCAAAGAGGTACTGCAAGTTCCAGCTGGTTTGAATTTTCTCTGTATTTATAACAAATAAATTGATACTTTATTACCTAATCAAAGTAGCTGCTCATGCATTTTCACCTCCCAGTCCATCCTCAAATTTAGCATTGGTGTTTCAGATGCTAATATAGATCTTGCAAGAGAACAAGAGAGCCTTTCTGTAAGACTTTTTAAAGACATCTTAGAGGATGCTTAATAAAGAGGCAGCATGGGGTGGTGTCTGGGTCAAGGGCTCAACAATCAGGATACTTGGATTCCTTCCCAGCTCTGGCACAGCTCCAGAGCAAATTCTGAATTGCTCCGTGACTCAGTTTCTCCCTCTACAAAGTGAGATCATAAGCCTGCCCTTTCCTGTGCCTTGACAGGGCACAAAGTGCTATCAGAGAGCTAAAAATTGTCCTTGGTGCCATCACCACCCCTGCATATCCCGTCCTACCAACCACTGTAGCATGTCCCCTGTGGCACTGACCATTGCAGCCCCAGCCCAAGGCTGAGCCCAGGCTCTCTGGGAAATTTGTGCTGTAAACAAAAATTCCAACCTGCATTCAAGGATTTGCAGCCATTTTGGCCAGCAGTGCATGTAAAACCCAGGACTCCCTGGATGCAGCTTGGGGTAGGGATGGTGATGCAGAATTAGCTCCTCACGCAGGTGAGCTAACGCTACACCACCTGCTTCCAAGGCCAGGTCTACCCCAGATTTTAGCAAACCAGGTGGCAAAAAAGATTTCGGCTTTGCTGTCATTGCCAATGTGAAAAAATTAAACCATGAAAGTGCATGACGAACTCTAGTTTTACTCACAGATTCCATTGGTGGCTGATGGAGGGGTGGGGAGTCATGTTTTCTTTCCATGTGAGCAAATATGGTGGAGAACAAAATTTTTTTACTTTTGGCAGAATTTTCAGCAGACAGTTCCCCACCCTATTTGGAGTAGCTGCACATTTTGGTGCAAAAAAATCCTAACAAAATAGGAAATAAACATTTTTTTTTAAAGAATAAATAATCATTTTGTCAAAAAAATAAGTTTGCATAAAAGTAGACATAAACACTGTGTTTTGTTTAGCTTCACATGTAAAACCACCATGAGAGGAGACCCAGCATCAGGTTTTTTTATTGCCAGCTGTGTTCTCAGCACCACTTTCACAGGAGCAATGGTGGCATCAACCCGGGACCAGTGCCCTGAGTTGCCAGCCCTGTGCACACAGCCCCGTGCACACCCCCAACATGCACAGCTGCAGACACAGTCTGGGCCCAGCAAGTGGCATTCCCCAAAAAACATTTTGCGACTTGGATTTTATAAGGAAAAAAAGAGGATCACCCCTGCACAAGGGAAGGAAAACCTTCAACAATTCTGAAAGGAGTTCTGAGAAGAGCCACTCCTGAGGGAGGGATCATGTGATTCCACTCTGGTGAGACCCCACCTGGAGTATTGTGTGCAGCTCTGGAGTCAGCACAGGAAGGACATGGACCTGTTGGAACAGGTCCAGAGGAGGGCCACGAAGATGATCAAAGGGCTGGAACACCTATGTTATGAGGACAGGCTGAGAGAGTTGGGGTTGTTCAGCCTGGAGAAGGGAAGGCTCCGGGGAGACCTTATAGCAGCCTTCCAGTACCTAAAGGGGGCCTACAGGAAAGATGGGGAGGGACTCTTTATCAGGGAGTGTAATGATAGAACGAGGGGTAACGGTTTTAAACTGAAAGAGGGGAGATTTAGATTGGATATTAGGAGGAAATTCTTTCCTGTGCGGGTGGTGAGGCACTGGAACAGGTTGCCCAGGGAAGTTGCCCCATCCCTGGAAGCATTCAAGACCAGGCTGGATGAGGCTTTGAGCAACCTGGTCTAGTGGGAGGTGTCCCTGCCCATGTCAGGGTGGTTGGAACTAGATGATCTTTAAGGTTCCTTCCAAACCAAACCGTTCTGTGATTCTGTTATTCTGTGAGCAGAGCACTGCTACCAACCTGTACAAGCAGCTATTACAGCACAGCCACACTCATATTCCAGTGCAGGACTGTGCTAATTGTAATGCACAATTAGGACAGAAACTATGGGCATCACCTGGACAGGAGGGAGTTGCCTCCCTTCAGCACACTTGTCTGGATAAATTCTGATTTTTTTCTCTTGTCTTTGTATGACTTATTGGATATAGGAGGACACACACGGCAATAAAAGAGGAGAGACTTTTTTGAAGCACATGCTTTGCCATGATGCTCAGTTACACTGATATCAGACTCCTCATCTGGAAGAAAACTCCCATTGTATATAGACAGGGCCCAGGTGAACTTGCTGGCCAGGACCTAGCGAGGACAGGAGACTGTACCATCTCTTTGCCCCCCGTCGCAGCACAGTGTTCAGTCTGCTGGACACTCCACTGTGTGAAGAGATACCTGAGTGTCACCCAGGAGATATGATGAAAATGAGCAATTCATACTGCAGCCTGTAACATTGCTCTGACCATGTTTCAGGATCTGCAAGAAGACCAAGAAGATACAGCCCCAAGACCATACAAGTTGTCCTCATGAGATGCAACAAGCTTAGGGGAAAGCTGGCTTTAATATTTATGAAACTATGAAGGTCCTCATGTATCCACATATTTTCAGTCCTATCAAACATATGGGATAGGGACACACCGTTATGATCATTATAAAGAGAGTAAACTTAAATTAATAAGGAACAAGCAAATTGGTGAAGCCATATGAGAAACCTGTGCCTCAACTCGAGATGTATTCTGGTCGCTGGACCTCAGCACCATCCATGCTTTGAGTTTTCATCGCTCTGCATGGCAGACCTGAGGTGTGTCCACCAGCAGCCGGTGGGGAGGAGGGGACAGGCAGCAGGCACAGACAGACCCTTCATTAAGAAGACAGGAAAAGACCAGAGTCTGTATATTTAGCAAAACACCCCTTAATAATTCCATGTTTCTTTCCCCATCCTGTTGTCTCATGAAGCAAGTTGAATGCTTTCAACACTCGGATGAGCTTTGCGTTTCATCTCACGTTGAATCTGCTGTCTGGAGACATTTGTTTTGCTTTCATTTATTCCAAAGTCCTGGCCTAAGCCATGAAGGGGGATTTTCCCAGTAGGTGCCTGTGTGGCAGGGGAAGAGGAACTCGGCTTCGTATTAACAAGGAGAAATTAAAACCTAATGCAACCAAATGATCTAATCAATGCTTTCTAAAGGAATGCAAATCTATTTTAAAATGCATTTCACTGTGACTTAATGAGGGCAATGGGGAGAAATCAATTGGTCGTGTAATTTGGAATTTCAATAATATAAACAATAAATGCTAATTAGGAACATTCTTATTAATGTCATAAAATTCTTGGACAGATTGTAGTCACGTAATTAAAGTTTGACAAAGCTGCTTGAAGAGTTTGAGGCTTGACAGCAGTTTCTGGGACATGGACAGGGAGTGGGATAAAGGAAGTCTGTGCTCAAGTCTGCATCGCTGCAGGGAGCTGACAGATTCTGGGAGGGATGGAAGCCCTGAGAAACAGGACCACCCTGAGGTAGCTTTAATCCTCCAGAGCTGCACAAAGACAAAGACATGCAGCTGAACATCCCTTATTTGTACCAACAGTGGTACCCAGAGTTTATTTCCCACCCTTGAGACTGTATAGCCACCATTAACACAGGTTAGGAGTCTTCTCTCCTGCTATGCATCTAAAAATTACTGGTGTGAATGCGAGCTGTCACCTGAATTTGGGGTCCAGCATCTCCTTCAGGTGCAGAGCCAACTCTTCAAAGTGTGGTGGGATGTTGTCTCAATAAGCCAACATCCTTGCTCTTGCTGCATAAGAGACATGAGCTCTAAGACAGACAATTCACTTTTAATGTTAAATAGGAGGTGAGGCTATCTAGCACTGCTAAGGAATAATTAATCTCCTTCTGAAATGCACGGGTAAACCACTTCAGATTAATAGATACCTCTGCATTTAAAACTGTGCACTCCTGTGGCAAAGCCCCCTGTTGTAGCAGGAGAGGGATTGGTCTGATTTTCTCTCAGCAGATACCAGACCCTTGCCTGGAGGCACAGAAGTTTCTACATGGAGCATCAGAGGGCATGGATCAATCCATGCAGAGCAAGATAAACACAACTGGAACACAATCCTCATGCAATTGGCTTAGGCATTGTCTGCAGTGTAGGTGTCTTAAGGAAGGTGAGTGATTCTCCCACACTTCACAGCTCTGACTCTCATTTCATCATGGATTTTCCTAGCAACTGTTTTTCTCTAATGCAACTAGAAGAGTAAAAATCAACAAAGTTTGCAAAAAAATTTAGAGATACCAGTATTTATTGTTTCAAAATTTTAAGCAACAGAGATCCTCTTCCCACCCACTCCCCTACCTTTAATGATCCCTTGAAAATGGTGGTTTTCCAAGTTTGGGGGCATTAACTACCCCCCTCATACTATTACTCTTTCCCTCTTTCTACTGTTTTCTTCAGAGGAATCAAAAAAAAATTTCAAGACTGACTAAACTGGGGTTTACTTTATTAATGTGTCACCACAAAGAAAAAAATTAACAGCTTTTGGAAACTTCCAGGAAATAACGTGTTGTTGAAAAGTTTGAATTTTTCTTCTCCTCAAAACATTTTCTGTTTTCAGACAGGTCTCCCAGTGCAATCACCAATTGTTTCCCTCCTGCCAGAAGGGACATTTCTTTACTCATTCTCTAGCGCAAGCAGTAACTGTCTGCTTCTCACACCTGCAGCCTGTGTGTGCAGGGCATCACTGCAGCTGACTCCTGTGGGCTCAATCCAGCCCCTCTGGGGCTGAAAGGGCACCTCTGATGGTAGGTGACCCGCTGCTCAAAAAGTCAGACTTCTCCCTTCTAACTTGCTATTTCTGTAATGTATTTATTTAACCATGCAGTTGCAAAAGATCTGTGGAAAGAGGTGGCAGCTCATTCTGGGTTCAGTTTGTCTTTTTGCTGTTGCCCCAAAAAGTGGAAGGCAGCTTCAATTTTTGCAGTGCAGCATTTCCATCAGGACCCATTCCTGTCCTGAGGCATCACTCCCTGTGATTAGTCCCCTCATATTTCTTCCCTGCTATAAGAACAAAGCAAAACTAATCACCTGTGAGCAGTAGGCACCCCTCTATGTAAAGATAAATGAGTGAAACCAGGCTTTTACCCCTGCCCCCATCTCAGTTCCCTGCCTTAAGGACTGAGTTAAGGGACCAAAGCGTGCAGGAATTGGTACCATGTGCTCATGATGCCTTCCTGGAGATTATCCCCATATGGGGAGAGAGCTGTGTTCCCATTCATTTGGAATGTGGGTTGATCTAAATGTATAGCAGGCATTCTTCAAATATATGTGACAGCCCAGGATATATACTTCAAAAGATGTCAAAACTGGCCCCTTCTCATTGATCTTTGAAATTTACAGCCTGGCTTATTATGTTGTGAATATACTTTTACTACACGGTGTTATAGTCTTAAAATTTGACAGATCCTTATCTATGCAGAGATGACTGGGGGAGAGCTGCGGAAACGGGCTCAGCCTGGGTTGCCTGAACACTGCAACATAATAAGAACCGAAACCCGAATGGAGCCTTGAATAATCCCTTAACAAACAAAATGCCCTGAGTACCATTCCACCACTATTCAATAATTTTGTGTACTAGACATCACAAAATTAGCAATACAGGCTAAGGGACCATCATATCACCAGAGTTTATATTCCAGGTAGTAAAATCCACTCAGGCATAATCCTGCCCACCCATCAGATCAGGAAATAAAAACCATAAGGTTTGGGTAGAAAAATTGGGAGTCTTTTTCAAACAATACAGCTGGCCTGTAGGAGATTCTTCCCCCCTTGTCCATGACGCTGTACAAGGTAACTTCTCAGGGATTAGGAGGCCTTACCCGAGAGAGAGGGTAAGTGATTAAGAAGCATACGTATAGTATTTGGCATGCTTTAAGATCGTGATTAGTGCACTCTTTTAAGGTATTAATATCTAGTACACTTGTGGTTTGTGTTAGTACTTTTCGGAATCACTTGCAGGTTGTAATAGTTGTGGAATAATTACTAAATTGGCTAAAAATACAAAAATACAGCATTGTTCACACATTAAGGAAAAGTATAAAATCAAGAGGCTTCTGAGGTAGAAAATAGCCGCAGCTGGCATGAAGAATACACCACCTCTGGTTCCCTGATAAGGATGCTTGTGAAGCTACATGAGGGACGGGATGGGATGCAATTATTCCGCGGCTTTACCTTATGATGTATAGCGGATACGGGAATGGGATGATACCATGAAACAGATAAGCTGCCAATTAGCTGCCCGCTAGATGCTCAGAGCCAACATTTTGTCAAATTTTGATGAAATGCTGTCCTTTGTGCGAACTTTGCTCATTATAATGTCATTATAATACCAAAACACACCTCCATCCCGAAGGCTACCCGCCTCCAAGGTGCGACCACTCCTTCTTGAGTCTGTGCCCTGAATTTCTCGTCAACTATACCTTTAATTGTGAAGCGAGAGAAATTTACACCAATCATGATAAAAGTATGTATGACTAAAGTCACTCAAGCTCCACCTTGAAAATAACAAATAATATAAAAATAGCCCAAGAGAGGGGGGATACCCAGGGAAGACACCATCATAAAGAATTACATCACTGACTTCTGGGATCAGTCGATGGGCTGAGCCTTTCTTCCCCCCGATAGGGACGCCTTTGGGTAAGACTTAGATTATACCGAGTGCTTCCTCAGGAAACTTAGAAATTTCTCTAGAGACTCTCTTTCCTACATTTATAACCAGGCTGTACTGTTTATAACCTTGTCGCACATTTTGTATATGTAACAGTACTTTCATTTGCACGTGCTTTGCAGACAGTGTATTTATCACCGGCAATCCTAAGAACCTATCTATCTGTTGTTTAAATAAACTGCACTTTTTTAAGTAGCTAGTTGTTTTGGTTTCTCACTGAACGCGACCAAAGACTCGAGAGTGGCCGTGCTAGTTCGTGAGCATGACTAGACTGAAGGTGCAGTCCACTATTAGTGTATCCAAATCGTAATAGTTTAATACATATTAAACGCAATTGGACCGATAGTGGTGAATTGGGCATCACTCAGAATTTAAACCTAGCCGCACCTAGCCTCCCACCTCGGTGAGGAGTGTTAGAATGCAAGGGGGTTTATTTTCTGCCAAAACCGCTTTGCCCCTTTTCATGCAACAATAGTGTATTCTGTGAATTGCTTTTTTTAAAATGCAGTAGTGCATTTTCCATTGCATTCATAAAACCCGCAATAGTGGCATATTGGACCTGTGAGTGGAGTCCAAATAAATTGTTAATTTGAACCTTACAGTGAAGTCTCTTTCTCTCCGTCACATTAATTGGCATAGTCGGCAGGATACAATGGAAGAACTATTGCAGAAACATGATTGTAAACCCTCTCCTGTGGATAGGGAGAAGGCTAAGAGGTTGTGGAAAAGTAAGGAGAAAGTGGTGTAATGGGTAGAGCAGTGTAAGAAGGAACAAAAGAAAAAAAATGGAAAAGGCAAAGGTATTCTGTGTACTGTTTTTGGAGTATGTTTAACCTGTGCTCAGGAGGAGGCACAGAAATCCGAGGTGGCTAAGAAAATGGGTATAGCCGACTTGAAGGAAGCCGCATTAATTGACTGTAGTAAAAAACTCTGTGAATTGCAAACTGAAGTTGAGGCTACCAAAGCTGCTTTAGAAGCAGAATGAAAGATAAAAGAGGCCTTAAGGGCTCATGAAGGACAAATGGAAGTTGAAAACATGTTTTTGAAAGATGAATTAATTCCTGAAAGGGAGAGGAGTAGGAGGTTACAGGAAAAATTAGATCTGTTATTGTCAAATGCTCCAATCCCCTTCTCCTGCCCAAGTCAGGAACTTAGTTATGTGCGCCGATCCTGATACTTGGGACGAGGATATCTGGGGTGACCCAGATGATGAGCCTGAGGGGGCAAGTAATATTGAAATTCAACCCCTCATTAAAATGGAGATGCAGTCAAATTAAAGAAATAATCAGCAATATACTGCAACACGTATCACCCCGTGATCCGGACCCGACCTTGTGTGAATGCAAGAAAAATTTTCATGCAAGCCAAGGGAAAGTGCAACTGAATATTTATGGAATGTTTTGCTAAATGGAGGAGATCGAATCTTGCTGAGTGAGGAGGAAACTAGGGGTTATTGGGGTCCTGGTGTATTCCTTGATAGGGGTCCCATAGGGGACCAGCCCTTAACACTTAAAATCGCCCACTGGGCAGGGGGAATGGATTCTAGAGAGTGAGGTGAACCACTGCCTATTAAAACTGCTGGGTTATCTGGGTTGGATGAATCAGTACAAAAGGCTGCCTGTATACAAGCCATGTATGAGCGTGCTGAGCAGGGCATTCCCCTTGCTGCTATGGTGGATCCAGTCCACCTTAAACCATTGATTAGAGGTCTCCCTGATGCTGTGAAAATGCATGTGCAAAACCTAAAGGAAAAGATTGCACAGGCAATTGACCATAACACTCATAACACCCATAACACCCATCAGCGACAGCAGCCCATTTTAACATGGGGGGAATTATTACAAGAAATACTGATTTATGGTAGAGACATGGGTTGGTTAGAGGAAGGTTCAAATTTGCAGCGCCAGGTCCAGCAGGCACAGTTTGTTGAGCAGAATAATCCCCATCCTCTTCAACAAACCAATTCTCGTTTTGACTCTCAGCATAACAAATTGTGGAGAAAGGCATTAACATTAGGAATACCCCAATCAATGTTACATGGGCAGTACACAGAGAATATTCATATAATGGTAAACCTGGTAAAGCAGCCTATTAGCAAAGCTACAGAATGTACTGATGCTGTTAAAACACAGAAAGATAAACCCTCTGCTCCCACGAATCCTTTCTCAGACTTGAGGAAGGATTTGATAGATCTAAAAAACTAGAAAGTGTGGGGGGTATTTCACTGACCCACTCGCATAATATCTAACCTAGAATGGCCTAACCATTTCAGTGACCCACATATTATTTTAGCTACTGGCCCCAGATGAATACCTGTAAATTTTCTAATTGATACTGGAGCTCAAATAAGTGTTATCACTGAAAAAACAGCAAAAAATTTAGGATTAGTCCCCACCTGGAAGAAAATAAATGTAATAAGAGTGACCGGAGCCCCTGAAACCAGACCAATTGGTACAGTGTATGTCTGGCTTCCAGGAGAAATCCGAATGACTAAGATAAAAGTAGTCATTGGTCCTTATTGTAATAACATTTTGGGATTTGATGTATTAGCAAAGTCTGGAGATTGCCAGATGGGATGGTGTGGAGCTTTGGAGCCTCACCATGTGAAGTCCGGTTACTGGAGACGGCCATTAGACTGCCTCCATCTCGGGTAACAAATGTTAAACAATACGCTTGTCCTGGTTTTGAGGTAAAAACCAAACCAACTTTCTGTTCAGTAATTTTACTTCTTATCTAAGCCTCTTCTAACACTCTGAAATTAACAGCATATTGTGCCAAAAACGGTTCATTCTCAGAGTGATAAGACCAATGTTTACAATTAGTGCCGAGGAATGGTACACAGAGAGGCTCTTGCTTATACTTATTGCTATAACAACCAAGGTCAGATAACTTTGTTATTTACCCCGCTGGAGGGTCTGAAATGGAAAAGCGTAGAGGGGTCCCACCTGCAGGGTGGAGCAGACAGGACAGGTGACCCAAAACTGACCAACAGGGTATTCCATCCCATATGCCTCATGCTCAGTATAAAAGCTGAGGGATCAAAGGGTCAGTCTCTCTTTTTTCAGTGGCTGATGTCTGAGGAGGACCCTGTCTGTTCATCTGCCTTTGACCCCAATCCATGTGTTCCTGACTCCAGCTGTGGAATCTACAGGGGCCTACAGGAAGGATGGGGAGGGACTCTTTATCAGGGAGTGTAATGATAGGATGAGGGGTAACGGCCTCAAACTGAAAGAGGGTAGATTTAGATTGGATATCAGGAAGAAATTCTTTATTGTAAAGGTGGTGAGGCACTGGAACAGGTTGCCCATGGAAGTTGTCAATGCCCCATCCCTGTAAGTGTTCAAGGCCAGGCTGGATGGGGCTTTGAGCAGCCTGGTCTAGTGGGAGGTGTCCCTGCCCGTGACAGGGGGGTTGGAACTAGATGATCTTTAAGGTCCCTTCCAACTAAAACCATTCTGTTATTCTGTGATTCTGTGTGAATCCAGTTCCCACCTGTCGCTGAGTCCAGTCTGGGACTTCCCCAGTGCCTGCTGGTGATGTCATCCTGGGAGCTTAATATGGTTTTGTATCTACTGTATCTATTTCATTATTTTTCTTTATATTTTATTGTTAATATTTTCATTAAAGTAGTTTAGTTTCTTCTAAACTCGTAAATCTCTTTATCTCTGTCCTGGTTCCGGCGGGGATAGGGTTAATTTTTCCTGGTATTCCATGCCATGTGAGCCATGCCCACCCTGAGCTGCCGGGCGAGGGGGCAGGAAGTCGCCACTTGGAGCGGGCTGGGGCGTCCCTGGGTCCGGTCGGTGAGCGGCGGGGAGCGGTGGTTCCGTAATCGTGTTTGTATATGCCTCTATCCATGTTATTGTTGTTGTTTGCTAGTTCCCTTTGCTGTTCTGTTAAACTGCATTTGTCTCAACCCAAGAGTCTTGCCTTTTTCTTCTGATTCTTCCTGTATTGGGAAGGCCCGAGCGAGTGGCACGTGGTTCTTTGTTGCCATCTGAGGCTCAACCACGACAGTCCTTTGTGGCGCCCAACGTGGGGCTCGAAGGGTTGAGATAACGACAGAATCCAACTAGAGCTTGGAAAAACGATTTTTTTGTATGCATTTATTTTATTAGGTAAATAGTCGCTGGTCATCATGTTGCTTGGTTTGTTCTCATGGCTGTGTTATGTAAATTCCTATATGGCTTATGTACTCCCTGCTATGCTGTTTACCATGTCTGGAAGAGGGATGAGGATTATCATTCTGCTGTCCTGTGCAATATCGGCTTATGATATGATAACATCACTTGTTAGACAGTTACTTTGGGGCTTTTATGTGGTATTGCTGTCCTGTCCGTACATTGGGCACCATCTCTCAGAATTTATTAATAATTACACCCAGTCTATGGGGGAAACAGGGGGGGACACTTTCCCCAGCTCTTTTGCCTCCCTTTTCTCCTTCGGGTCAGGTATGACAGCTATGAGAATTTTGAATATCCTTGGGATGCTCAAACCAGCCTGGTCCTAGTGTTATGTCTCCTGAATACGTTCCAGGTCTTGTTTAGGGTTAAGCGACTATTTAAGACTACCACCCGGAGATCTGCTCCGAGGCTGGATAGTCAGGGGTGGCATGGCATGTGGGAGAACATGGGCAGGTACCTAGAGAACTTCTCGCCTCCAATGGTCTGGGACTTCACCCCTGAACAATTACAGGACCCTGATAAAATGGTAGAATATTTGAAGGGAAAATGCTGTGGCTATTCTAGAGAGGCACAACTCACCGCGCTGTGCTGGGCCCTGGCCAGTATCTACCAGGCACTGCTCAGTATTATGCAGCACCCTCAGGGGGAAGAGATGGAAACCTGATCAGCAGACACTGTGGCTACTCCGACCCCTGAGGCGGACACTGCGGCTACTCCGACCCCTGTGGCCGCCACTGTGGCTACTCCAGCCCCCGCAGCAGCCACTGCCGCTGAACCAGGGAACCAACCCATGCCAGTATCAGTTGCCCCCATACAGAAGAAGAAGTACACGAAGAAATCAGTTCGCTTAGTAAGAGATGATGATGAACCAGGGTCATCATGAGAGCAGGAGGAAGAGGCAGAACCAGAGATAATTATTCGATCCCTATCCTTGAGTGAGCTGCGGGATATGCGAAAGGATTTTAGCCGATTTTCAGGCGAGCACATTGTCACCTGGCTGCTCCGGTGCTGGGATAACGGGGCCAGTAGCCTGGAATTAGAGGGTAGGGAAGCCAGGCAGCTGGGATCCCTGTCTAGGGAAGGCGGCATTGACAAGGCAATTGGGAAGAAGACCCAAGCCCTCAGCCTCTGGAAACGACTCCTGTCAGACGTGAGGGAGAGGTACCCCTTCGGTGAAGATAATGTATGTCAACCAAGCAAGTGGACTACCATGGAAAGAGGTATCCAGTACCTGAGAGAATTAGCTGTGCGGGAGATGATTTATTATGCCTTGGACAATGCAGACTTACCAACAGACCCTGATGAGGTGCAATGCACAAGGCCCATGTGGTGGAAGTTTGTACGGAGCGCACCATCGTCATATGCCAACTCCCTGGCAGTAATGGAATGGAAAGGTGAAGAGGGACCAACGGTGGATGAGGTGGCTGACCGGCTCCAGTGATATGAAGGAAGTCTCTCTTCCCCCCTTGTCTCAGCTGTGGAGATACTGTCCCGGAAGGTCCAGCAACTTGAAGAGAATATGTCCTACTCTCCACCTGCACGGGCCAGCATCTCAGCTATTAGAAGCAGGCATTTCCCCACTCAAGTGAGAGAGTACAGAGGGTACACACCACGAGGCACCCTGTGGTTCTACCTGCGTGACCACGGGGAGGACATGAGGAAGTGGGATGGACAACCTACTTGGATCCTGCGGACACGGGTACAGGAGTTGCAAGGAAGGACAACCACAAAAGGGAATCCTCCAGGAAAAGTGCTGCCCCAGTTTCCAGTGGGCATTTCCCCAGACAGAGCAGAAGGCCTGATCTTGCTTCTGATCCTCTTGAAGGAACTTCCAAGTCATTTCTGCAAGAAGTGAGTAATGGATACTATGACCAGGATTAGAGGGGCCCTGCCTCTGGCCAGGTGGAGGAAAGGGACAACCGGGTTTATTGGACGGTGTGGATTCGATGGCCTGGCACATCAGACCCACAGGAGTATAAGGCTCTAGTGGACACGGGTGCACAGTGCACTCTAATACCAACAAGCTATAGAGGGGCAGAACCCATTTGTATTTCTGGGGTGACAGGGGGATCCCAAGAGTTGACTGTACTGGAGGCGGAAGTGAGCCTAACTGGGAATGAGTGGCAAAAGCATCCCATTGTGACTGGCCCAGAGGCTCCATGCATCCTTGGTATAGATTGTCTACCTTGCCTGGTCTCTCGGAGGATTCTTCTGTTGTGGGGTTGTTGAGGGTCGAAGAACAATAGGTGCCGATTGCTACCACAACAGTGCATCGGTGGCAATATCACACTAACCGAGACTCTCTGATTCCCATCAGAAAGCATCCCATCCGGCTGCTGTGCTGGACATGCTAGAACTCCAGTACGAACTGGAGTCCAAGGCAGCCAAGTGGTATGCCACAATTGATATAGCTAATGCTTTCTTCTCAATCCCTTTGTCAGCGGAGTGCAGGCCACAGTTTGCTTTCACTTGGAGGGGTATCCAGTACACCTGGAATCGACTGCCCCAGGGGTGGAAACACAGCCCCACCATTGGCCATGGACTGGTCCAGACTGCACTGGAACAGGGTGAAGCTCCAGAACATCTGCAATAAATTGATGACATCATTGTATGGGGAAACACAGCAGAAGAAGTTTTTGAGAAAGGGAATAAAATTGTCCGAATCCTTCTGAAAGCTGGTTTTGCCATAATACGAAGCAAGGTCAAGGGACCTGCGCAGGAGATCCAGGTTTTAGGACTAAAATGGCAAGATTCCAATGGATGTGATCAACTAAATAGCAGCTATGTCTCCACCAACTAGTAAAAAGGAAACACAGGCTTTCTTAGGCATTGTGGGGTTTTGGAGGATGCATATCCCAGATTACAGTCTAATTGTAAGCCCTCTGCATCAAGTAACCCGGAAGAAGAATGACTTTAAATGGGGTCCTGAGCAACAACAAGCTTTTGAACAAATCAAACAGAAAATAGTCCATGCAGTGGCCCTGGGGCCAGTCCCACCAGGACAAGATGTTAAAAATGTGCTCTACACCGCAGCCGGGGAGAACGGCCCTACCTGGAGCCTCTGGCAGAAAGCACCAGGGGAGACTCGAGGTCGACCCCTAGGGCTTTGGAGTCGGGGATACAGGGGATCCAAAGCCCACTACACTCCAACAGAGAAAGAGATATTGGCAGCATATGAAGGGGTTCGAGCTGCTTCGGAAGTGGTTGGCACAGAAGCACAGCTCCTCTTAGCACCTCGACTGCCGGTGCTGGGCTGGATGTTCAAAGAAAGGGTCCCCACCACACATCATGCAACTGATGCTACATGGAGTAAGTAGATTGCACTGATCACGCAGCGAACTCGAATGGGAAACCCCAGTCGCCCAGGAATTCTGGAAGTGATCATGGACTGGCCAGAAGGCAAGGATTTCGGAATGTCACCAGAGGAGGAGGTGACGCGTGCAGAAGAGGCCCCACCATATAATAAACTGCCAGAAAATGAGAGGAAATATGCCCTGTTCACTGATGGGTCCTGCCGGATTGTGGGAAAGCATCGAAAGTGGAAGGCTGCTGTGTGGAGTCCTACACGACAAGTTGCAGAAGCCAGTGAAGGACAAGGTGAGTCGAGCCAGTTTGCAGAGGTGAAAGCCATTCAGCTGGCTTTGGACATTGCCGAGCGAGAAAAATGGCCAGTACTTTACACTGACTCATGGATGGTGGCAAATGCTCTGTGGGGGTGGTTACAGCAGTGGAAGCAGGGCAACTGGCAGCGCAGAGGCAAACCCATCTGGGCTGCTGACCTATGGCAAGATATTGCTGCCCAGATAGAGAATCTGGTTGTGAAAGTACGCCATGTAGATGCCCATGTACCCAAGAGTCAGACCATCAAGGCCTCAGGCCATCAAGGAAGAGATGCGACATATAGATGGGCTCGTGACCGAGGGGTGGACTTGACCATGAACACAATTGAAGAGGTCATCCATGAATGTGAGACATGTGCTGCAATCAAGCAAGCCAAGCATTTGAAGCCTCTTTGGTATGGAGGACGATGGCTGAAATATAAATATGGGGAGGCCTGGCAGATTGATTATATCACACTGCCACAAACCCGTCAAGGGAAGCGCCATGTGCTCACAATGGTGGAAGCAACCACCGGATGGCTGGAAACATACCCTGTGCCCCATGCCGCTGCCCGGAACACTGTCCTGGGCCTTGAAAAGCAAGTCCTGTGGCAACATGGCACCCCAGAGAGAATTGAGTCGGACAACGGGACTCATTTCCGAAACAGCCTCATAGACACCTGGGCCAAAGAGCATGGTATTGAGTGGGTATATCACATCCCCTATCACGCACCAGCCTCTGGGAAGATAGAACGATACAATGGACTGTTAAAAACTACACTGAGAGCAATGGGTGGTGGGACTTTAAAACATTGGGATGCACACTTAGCAAAAGCTACCTGGCTAGTTAACACCAGGGGATCTACCAATCGAGCTGGCCCTGCCCAATCAAAACTTCCACGTACCGTAGAAGGGGATAAAGTCCCTGTAGTGCACATGAAGAATATGCTAGGGAAGACAGTCTGGGTTAGTCCTGCCTCAGGCAAAGGCAAACCCATCCATGGGATTTCTTTTGCCCAAGGACCTGGGTGCACTTGGTGGGCGATGCAGAAGGATGGGGAGGTCCAATGTGTACCTCATGGGGATCTGATTTTGGGTGAGAATAGCCAATGAATCAAATTGTGTGTTGTTAATTACTATGTAACCCTGTTACTGTATGTCCTCATTACTATAATTGCTATCAGTTGTACTACAGTAAGAATCACCCAAATTAAGGACAGATGGACTTTGATGAAAAACTGAGTAAAGCACAGGGGTGATGGGATCAGAGCTGACCTCAGCAGCTGGCGCCCAGCAACTTCCTCAAGATCTACATCTTCAGCCCATGGACTGTGTGCATGAGCCACACCGGGTGCACCAGTCACAAGCTCTGAAAAATACAGCATGCAACAGGCCAGCAGCACACAGCATCTCACCTGCCCTGAGAGACTGTTCTAACAGATGGAGCCCAAAGCCATGGATTAAATGAACTCAACAGACACTTTGGAGGGATGTCCCATAAACTAAGGGCATTATATCTGCATGAATATGTGTGTGTATATATATATATGACAGGGGAGAGTGGTGGCAATTCATTGGAACCTGTAAGATCTGGGCATGGCAAATATGGTATGGAATAAGGGGTGGATAATGTCCTGGTTCCAGCGGGGACAGGGTTAATTCTCCCCAGGCTCTGGCAGGGACACAGGTATTCCATCCCATGTGAGCCATGCCCACCCTGAGCTACCAGAGGAGGGGGCGGGCTGGGGCATCCTGGTCTGGTCGGTGAGCTGCGGGGAGTGGTGGTTCTGTAATCTTGTTTGTATGTGTTTGTATATTCCTCTATCTGTGTTATTGTTGTTGTTTTTCTTGTTCCCTTTGCTGTTCTGTTAAACTGCCTTTGCCTCAACCCAAGAGTTCTGCTTTTTTCTTCCGATTCTTCCTGTATTGGGAAGGCCTGAGCAAGCAGCACGTGGTTCTTTGTTGCCATCTGAGGCTAAACCACGACATATACCTTTGCCAGATCTCATTTCTGTGGTTCTAAGATGATATCAATATCACCAGGAAATATTTGCCTTGTGCTGAAGGGCTCGGATGAGAGGGATGCAAATGTCAGCCCATTGAACTTCACTGTTCGCTTTTCAAGCTTACATCCCAGGGCAAAGCAATCTGGTTTTGGGGCTGCAACAGGGCAGCAGCACAGAGCAGAGAGATTCTCAGAGCACTTCTGCCCAGTAGCGCTGATTTTCACATCCCTCCCTGCTGCAGCCCTCCTAACAATTTGGCTAACCTGATGCGCACAGAGATCATTTGCCTGCAACTTGAATGCGGCCACCTCTGGAGACAGCACGAAGCATCTGCTTCACTGCCTACATCCATTCCCCACCATTGCTGAAGAGAGGCAGGGAGAGAAGATGCTGCATCCAAGTGGATTTCCAGGGAGAATTTATTGAGGCAGGATGCAGTTATCCAGTTGGAAGTTTTCTATAACACGGAGACCAAGTCAGTAGTCTGTACTGAGACCCCATCACCCAGCAGCACCTTTGACTTCAACAAGGCTATTGGCATGAGAGCAGATGGTTGGGGTCTAATCCTTTCACTTTTATGATCCTATGCAAAGATAGTAATAAAGCACTTGAAGCATAGTGAAATGTGGGGAAAAGGAGAACACAAACCATTCCACTTGCTTTCTCTGAAAGCTCCCATTTCATAAATGCATGTGCTGCACATATGCCCAAGAAAAGGCTATCAAATCCACATACGGCATCAAGTCTCCTCATCCCTTTTCTCTTCAGCATTAATGCCCTCTCCAGGGCCTGGGTCTCCTCTGACTCACTGGTACACCGATACTTCATAGTGCTCTGTAACCAGTTCTTTTTTAAAGATTCCAACGTACAAACCGGAGCTCACACACACACACACAAAAAAAAAGATTATTTCTGCTTTATTGTGAAGCCTTGCAAAGCAGTTCCCAAATGTTCCAAAAGGTACTTAAGAGAGTCTTACCAACCCCGTAGATCGTAGTAGTACCACTGAGCAGCAGGATAACAAGGAGCTGCATCGGTACGGCAGAGGAAGGCAAGGCACAGCGCGTTCAGGGCGCCCCCTGTATCTTCAAAGTGTGCTCATGTCTCTCTCTCTCTCTCCCTCTCCCTCTCCGGCCCGAGACAGCCCCCTTACATTCTGCACCGGATTGAGTGGAAAAGTACAGGCTAGAGTCGCTGCATGCGTGGCCAGTGCATGCAGTGAGCCTCACCAGACTCATGATCCAGCTTTGCTAACAGTGGCTTCCTGATACCTGACTACACTGTTGTACTCCCTTCTTGTTATCTTCTTCTTCAAAGGTTGGGTTCTCACGGATACGCACATAGTTTTTGCAGCAACAGTACTGAGGTCCTTTTTCTCAGCACGTATACTGGGTTTGGTTCAACTAGTAATTTTCCGTCGTGTCTCACTTGGACCATCCTCTATTATCCCTTACACATGCTCCCATCAGGAGAAAGAGTCTGAGGGTGTAGGAAACATGAGGGCAAGGACTTGTATATCACAGTTTAATCAGTCTCTGCTCACCAACTGAGCAAGTGGACACCAGTTTACCCTTACCCATTCACAATGAGCCTGGGCATACTGTACATCCCCACATTGCATTTGGGGTTGGACTAGATGACCTTTAAAGGTCCCTTCCAACCCAAACTTTTCTATGATCGCAATCCAGTCCAAAAGCCCCCGTGGTTCACTTTTGCTTCCACAGTTTGGGAACAGACTTATGCTAAACTGAAGCAAGTTTCTGAGATCAGCGAGCCTGATCTCCCCTGTGCCTGTTCACATGAAATGTGAATGTAATTGGCCATAATTAAAAGATATTTGCTCTAGGTTGCTAAGTGACCTACTAACTCTGAATTGCTGAGGTTGGAAGGGATCTCTGGAGATCACCTAGTCCAAACCCCAGGCTCAGGAAAGGGTCAGCTAGAGCGGCTCATCTCTGTATTGATGAGGGAAATGTGAGAAACCAGAGAGAAGAAAGTGATTTCCTGAATGGTGGTTAATGAAAAGCAAAACATTCAGCAGGGGAGTGGTGAGGTGGTGCATTTGTCATTTTGAAAAAAAAATTGAGGAGGTAAAATTCAGCATGGTCAAAACAGTTCTTTCTAACACCTTTTCAGGGCTGGGAGTTCTTTTTTCTTCAAAATTAATTTGCTATCTTAGAAAATGAGCAAGGAAGAGGAAAATTAAAAAATAAGAAATTACAAACCAAAATATTTCCTAAAATGTTGTAAAAAAAGGTCAATATGAAATATTTCCTTTGCTCTTTCCTTTGCTTTTTCTGGGGTCATGATGTTACTGCATTTATCAAGGTTTTGACATTTCTCCTCAGTGCAGACAGGAAAACATAACAAAATCTCAACAGTTTTCCCAAGACAGTGAAAATGGTTTGTATCGATTTGTAACCAAGCCTCTAAATCCCAGTTCTGGTGCCCACATTTTAAAAAGGACATGGAAAATTTGAAAGAGAACAGAGAAAATGAAGAATAATTTAAGCAATGGACAAAGATTCTCAGAGTGAGAGGTTTAAATCACCAAACCTATTCAGCGGATCAAAAAGAAGATGAAGAGGTAACTAGATAATAGTGTCTATCAGAAGAAGCGAGTACCAAAGAGATCTTTAATCTACCACTGAAAGCTATAAGAAAGCGAATCTGTTGGAAGTTAAAGCTAAATGAATTCATATAAGAAAGTAAGTGATCTATTCAATGCTGGTGAGGTGAAAGGTGGATCCTCCACCTATGGGAGTCCCCCATCTCCAAGGGGCTCAGGTTCAGAAATCCATCTGGAACAAGGTACTTGCAGCCAAATCCTCCATTATCTGCCTTTATGCACCTCTGCTAGAAGCTAACACCGAAAGCTCCTTCTGCAGCCTGAGTTTGTCACTCTCCTCAGGAACGCAGCCTTGCTGAGACCTGTTGCTCACCTGGAGGTGTTAGTCCCATTGCACTGACTATTCTGCTCCCCATTTATCTGCCTCAGTGAAGTCTCTACAGCTTAAGTGGGATAAATCTAAGCTAAAGCATCTCTCCAGTGCCTATCAGTAGATCATTAATCCAGTAGAGCATGGCGCTTGTTAATGAGGGAGCACAGGCAAGGGAGAGGAGCACACACAGACAGAGTTACACAAACTTAGTCTGTCAAAGTACATCTGATCAAATGCACTTTTCCAACACACTTCAGAGTGGTAACTGCATTATTTTCCATAGGCTTAGCAGCAGGACCATGGAGACATCATGGAAGATGTGTCTTCGGGCCATGCTGGTTCCTCTGCAGCTGTATGGCTCTTTTCCCACTGCAGGTACGCAGGATGCGATAGGCTTTAAATCAGCAACAAATAGCGCCCAGTGCTGAACTACTTGCAGCTACCTGAAGCCTATTACAATCAGTGGAAAGCCAGTCACTGGCTAATGTGGTCTTCCTGCAATGAAGCCTTCTGACAGAGGGGATTCACCCCCTTATTTCCCATGATAAATCCCACCCTGCAAGACAGTGGTACAGAAGAGTCTGCTCTTGCGGGATGGGGTGAGCACTGCCTCTGTCAAAAATAACTCATTGCTTTTTAAGTATCAGGTATTTCATAGAATTATTTTTCTTTCCAACTTGGCGATGTCCAATTAAGGCAAATTAAATAAAATGACCTGACACTGAACCTGAGAGCTGATGTCAGAGGAAGGTTTAGCTCTTAAAATTACTGTTTAGTGGCAGAATGTTTTAAAAATAAGTTGAAATGTTGTTGTGGTTTAACACCAGCCGTCAAGGAGGACCACACAGCACACTCCCCCACACCCCCCTGGTGGGATGGGGGAGAGAATCAGAAGAGTAAAAGTGAGAAAACTCATGGATTGAGATAAAGACAGTTTAATAAGTAAAGCAAAAGCCACACACACAAGGAAAGCAAAACAAGGAATTCATTCACCACTTCCTATTGGCAGGCAGTTGTTCAACCATCTCCAGAAAAGCAGGGCTCCATCACGTATAACAGTTACTTGGGAAGACAAATGCCATAATTCCAAACATCCCCCTCTTCCTTCTTCTTCCCCCAGCTTTATATGCTGAGCATGATGCCATACGGTATGGAATATCCCTTTGGCCAGTTGGGGTCGTCTGTCCCGGCTGTGTCTCCTCTCAACTTCTTGTGGGTTCCCAGCCTACTCGCTGGCAGGGTGGTGTGAGGAGCAGAAAAGGCCTTGACTGCTTAGCAACAACCAAAACCACGAATGTACTATCAACACCATTCTCATCCCAAATCCAAAACATAGCCCCACACCACCTGCCAGTAAGAAAGTCAACTCTGTCCCAGCTGAAACCATGACAAATGTCCAACACAATTTTTCTAGTGGAGATCAAATTTATCCAGAGGCATTCAATGCCATTCCTGTTTTCTGCTTTGACATCTCAGCATCAGGACTTGGCAAGCCGGTTCCACCTGGGTTCTTTCTCTATGAGTTTAGTGTAGATGTGAGCTAAGGTTGTTCCTCTTCTGGGTGTGAACCATGTGACTTTGCTCCACCTTCCCTCAAGGAGGACTCCTGAAGGATTCCCAAAGCAGCAAGCCAAGGGTTGGTCACCCCAACTCTTCCATCCCCACTCTCCATTAGATTTTCGCACCAGCCATATGGGACTGTTAAAGGGTGAGCGAGTCTTGCTGATCACTCCTTGAACCTCTAGTTGACGAATCAGCTTATGGATGGGAATCAGAGAGTCTTGGTTAGTGTGATATTGACGCCGATGCACTGTTGTGGTAGCAATCGGCACCTGCTGTTCTTCGACCCTCAACAACCCCACAACAGAAGAATCCTCTGAGAGACCAGGCAAGGTAGACAACTGTTTAACTTCCTCCGTCTCCAAGGCAGCTATGCCAAAGGCCCACCGGTACCCTTTCGGGTCCTTAAAATACCCTCTTCTGAGGTAATCTATACCAAGGATGCATGGAGCCTCTGGGCCAGCCACAATGGGATGCTTTTGCCACTCATTCCCAGTTAGGCTCACTTCTGCCTCCAGTACAGTCAACTCTTGGGATCCCCCTGTCACCCCAGAAATACAAATGGGTTCTGCCCCTCTATAGCTTGTTGGTATTAGAGTGCACTGTGCACCCGTGTCCACTAGAGCCTTATACTCCTGTGGGTCTGATGTGCCAGGCCATCGAATCCACACCGTCCAATAAACCCGGTTGTCCCTTTCCTCCACCTGGCCGGAGGCAGGGCCCCTCTAATCCTGGTCATAGTATCCATTACTCACTTCTTGCATAAATGACTTGGAAGTTCCTTCAAGAGGATCCGAAGCAAGATCAGGCCTTCTGCTCTGTCTGGGGAACTGCCCACTGGAAACTGGGGCGGCACTTTTCCTGGAGGGATCCCCTTTTGTGGTTGTCCTTCCTTGCAACTCCTGTACCCGTGTCCGCAGGATCCAAGTAGGTTGTCCATCCCACTTCCTCATGTCCTCCCCGTGGTCACGCAGGTAGAACCACAGGGTGCCTCGTGGTGTGTACCCTCTGTACTCTCTCTCTTGAGTGGGGAAATGCCTGCTTCTAATAGCTGAGACACTGGCCCGTGCAGGTGGAGAGTAGGACATATTCTCTTCAAGTTGCTGGACCTTCCGGGACAGTTTCTCCACAGCTGAGACAAGGGGGGAAGAGAGACTTTCTTCATATCGCCGGAGCCGGTCAGCCACCTCATCCACCGTTGGTGCCTCTGCGCCTTTCCATTCTGTTACTGCTAATGAGTATGACAATGGTGTGCTCCGTACAAACTTCCGCCATGTGGGCCTTGTGCATTGCACCTCATCAGGGTCTGTGGGTAAGTCTGCATTGTCCAAGTCATAATAAATCATCTCCCGCACGGCTAATTCTCTCAGGTACTGGATACCTCTTTCCATGGTAGTCCACTTGCTTGGGGGACATACATCATCCTCACTGAAGGGGTACCTCTCCCTCACGCCTGACAGGAGTCGTTTCCAGAGGCTGAGGGCTTGGGTCTTCTTCCCAATTGCCTTGTCAATGCCGCCTTCCCTAGACAGGGATCCCAGCTGCCTGGCTTCCCTACCCTCTAATTCCAGGCTACTGGCCCCGTTATCCCAGCACCGGAGCAGCCAGGTGACAATGTGCTCGCCTGAAAGTCGGCTAAAATCTTTTCACATATCCCGCAGCTCACTCAGGGATAGGGATCGGGTAATTATCTCTGGTTCTGCCTCTTCCTCCTGTTCTCCTGATGGACCTGGTTCATCGTCATCTCTTAGTAAGGAAAGTGATTTCTTCATGTGTCATGGTTTTGGCTGGATTGGCCAATCAGAACAACAGATGGCCCTCCCCATCCACTCTCCAAAGAGAGGATAGGAAGAGACAAGGAGATTTACGAGTTTAGAAAAAGAACTAAACCACTTTAATGAAAATAATAATAAATAAGAAAATAGTAAATAAAGATAGAATAATAAAAATTAAAGAAAAAAAAAGTATACAATATATACAAAACCATATCCAGCTCCCAGGATGACGATCGCGTCACCAGCAGACACAGGAAAACTCCCAGACTGGAGTCAGCAACGGACAGGAGCTGAATTCTTGAAATAGACTCAGGAATGCTCAGATCGGGATCAAAGGCAGACGAACAGACAAGGTCCTCCTCAGACGTCGGCCATTGAAGAAAGAGAGAGACTTGCCCCTTTGATCCCTCAGCTTTTATACTGAGCATGATGCATATGGGATGGAATACCCTGTTGGTCAGTTTTGGGTCACCTGTCCCGTCTGCTTCTTCCTGCAGGTGGGACCCCTCTACGCTTCTCCGCTTCTGACCCTCTAACGGGGCAAAACAGCAAAGTTAGCTGACCTTGGTTGTTATAGCAATAAGTCTAAGCAAGAGCCTCTGTGCATCCCATTCCTTGGTATAATCAGGTCTTATCACTCTGAGAGTGAACAGTGTCTGAACTATATGCTGTTAATTTCAGACTTTAGTCAGTTTGAAAAGGCCCAGCTAAAAAGTAAAATTACAAAACAGAAAATTGGTTCTGTTTTACCTCAAACCAGGACATTCCACCTCTTATTCTATACCATTTGCATCATGCTCAGATTACTGTCACTTCTTTTCCATCAAATATATACATATATATTGATACATAGATCTCTCACTTCTGATTTTATCTTTATACACCAAAGTTCATTAAGTTCATTTAGTTCATAATTGCAGGTTTTCATCTATCATAGCAAACTCTCAGGGCAGAAAAGATGATGTAAAGTTCATTGTGGTCCATGTCCACAGGTAGCATGTCCATCCTGAAGAGTTTGCTGGACACCACTTGATGAAGCTAGCTCAGGTCTCATCACCACTGTGTTATCCTGAAAAACACTTCTAGAACACTGTTAGTATTTGTCCTGGTTCCGGCAGGGATAGGGTTAATTTTTCCTGGTATTCCATGCCATGTGAGCCATGCCCAGTCTGAGCTGCCAGGCAGGGGGCAGGAAGTCGCTGCTTGGAGCAGGCTGGGGGGCGTCCCGGGTCTGCAGGGAGCGGCGGTTCCGTAATCGTGTTTGTATATGCCTCTATCCATGTTATTGTTGTTGTTTGCTTGTTCCCTTTGCTGTTCTGTTAAACTGCCTTTGTCTCAACCCAAGAGTCTTGCCTTTTTTTTCTTTTGATTCTTCCTGTATCGGGAAGGCCCGAGCGAGCGGCACGTGGTTATTTGTTGCCATCTGAGGCTCAACCACGACAGTCCTTTGTGGCGCCCAACGTGGGACTCGAAGGGTTGAGATAACGACAGAATTCAACTAGAGCTTGAAAAAACGAATGTGTTGTATGCGTTTATTGTATTAGGCAAATAGTCGCTGGTCATCATGTTGCTTGGTTTGTTCTCATGGCTGTGTTATGTGAATTCCTATATGGCTTATGTACTCCTTCCGATGATTTTTGTTACTTCTGGGAGAGGGATGAGGATTATCATTTTGTTGTCCTGTGCAATATCGGCTTATGAGATGATAACATCACTTGTTAGACAGTTACTTTGGGGCTTTTATGTGGTATTGCTGTCCTGTCCGTACCTTGGGCACCGTCTCTCAGAATTTATTAATAATTACACCCAGTCTGTGGGGGAAACAGGGAAGGACACTTTCCCCAGCTCTTTTGCCTCCCTTTTCTCCTTTGGGTCAGGTATGGCAGCTTTTGAGAATTTTGAATATCCTTGGGATGCTCAGACCAGCATGTTCCTATTGTTATGTCTGCTGAATGTGTTCCAGGTCCTGTTTAAGGTTAAACAGCTATTTAAGACTACCACCAAGAGATCTGCTCCGAGGCTGGATAGTCAGGGGTGGCATGGCATGTGGGAGAACATGGGCAGGTACCTAGAGAACTTCTCACCTCCAATGGTCTGGGACTTCACCCCTGAACAATTACAGGACCCTGATAAAGTGGTAGAATATTTGAAGGGAAAATGCTGTGGCTATTCTAGAGAGGCACAACTCACCGCGCTGTGCTGGGCCCTGGCCAGTATCTACCAGGCACTGCTCAGAATTATGCAGCACCCTCAGGGGGAAGAGATGGAGACCAGACCAGCAGCCACTGTGGCTGCTGCAACCCCTGCGACGGACACTGTGGCTGCTGCAACCCCTGCGGTAGCCACTGCGGCTACTGCAACCCCTGCGGCAGCCACTGCAGCTACTCCGACCCCTGTGGCCGCCACTGTGGCTACTCCAGCCCCCGCAGCAGCCACTGCACCTGAACCAGGGAACCAACCCGTGCCAGTATCAGTTGCCCCCATACAGAAGAAGAAGTACACGAAGAAATCAGTTCGCTTAGTAAGAGATGATGATGAACCAGGGTCATCACGAGAGCAGGAGGAAGAGGCAGAACCAGAGATAATTACCCGATCCCTATCCTTGAGTGAGTTGCAGGATATGCGAAAAGATTTTAGCCGACTTTCAGGCAAGCACATTGTCACCTGGCTGCTCCGGTGCTGGGATAACGGGGCCAGTAGCCTGGAATCGGACAGTAGGGAAGCCAGGCAGCTGGGATCCCTGTCTAGGGAAGGCGGCATTGACAAGGCAATTGGGAAGAAGACCCAAGCCCTCAGCCTCTGGAAACGACTCCTGTCAGGCGTGAGGGAGAGGTACCCCTTCAGTGAGGATGATGTATGTCAACCAAGCAAGTGGACTACCATGGAAAGAGGTATCCAGTACCTGAGAGAATTAGCCATGCGGGAGATGATTTATTATGACTTGGACAATGCAGACTTACCCACAGACCCTGATGAGGTGCAATGCACAAGGCCCACATGGCAGAAGTTTGTACGGAGCGCACCATCGTCATATGCCAACTCCCTGGCAGTAATGGAATGGAAAGGTGAAGAGGGACCAACGGTGGATGAGGTGGCTGGCCGGCTCCGGCAATATGAAGAAAGTCTCTCTTCCTCCCTTGTCTCAGCTGTGGAGAAACTGTCCCGGAAGGTCCAGCAACTTGAAGAGAATATGTCCTACTCTCCACCTGCACGGGCCAGCATCTCAGCTATTAGAAGCAGGCATTTCCCCACTCAAGAGAGAGAGTACAGAGGGTACACACCACGAGGCACCCTGTGGTTCTACCTGCGTGACCACGGGGAGGACATGAGGAAGTGGGATGGACAACCTACTTCGACCCTGCGGACACGGGTACAGGAGTTGCAAGGAAGGACAACCACAAAAGGGGATCCCTCCAGGAAAAGTGCCGCCCCAGTTTCCAGTGGGCAGTTCCCCAGACAGAGCAGAAGGCCTGATCTTGCTTCTGATCCTCTTGAAGGAACTTCCAAGTCATTTCTGCAAGAAGTGAGTAATGGATACTATGACCAGGATTAGAGGGGCCCTGCCTCTGGCCAGGTGGAGGAAAGGGACAACCGGGTTTATTGGACGGTGTGGATTCAATGGCCTGGCACATCAGACCCACAGGAGTATAAGGCTCTAGTGGACACGGGTGCACAGTGCAGTCTAATACCATCAAGCTATAGAGGGGCAGAACCCATTTGTATTTCTGGGGTGACAGGGGGATCCCAAGAGTTGACTGTACTGGAGGCAGAAGTGAGCCTAACTGGGAATGAGTGGCAAAAGCATCCCATTGTGACTGTCCCAGAGGCTCCATGCATCCTTGGTATAGATTACCTCAGGAGAGGGTATTTTAAGGACCCAAAAGGGTACCGCTGGGCCTTTGGCATAGCTGCCTTGGAGACAGAGGAAGTTAAACAGTTGTCTACCTTGTCTGGTCTCTCAGAGGACTCTGCTGTTGTGGGGTTGTTGAGGGTCAAAGAACAACAGGTGCCGATTGCTACCACAACGGTTCATCGGTGGCAATATCGCACTAACCGAGACTCTCTGATTCCCATCCATAAGCTGATTCGTCAACTAGAGGTTCAAGGAGTGATCAGCAAGACTCGCTCACCCTTTAACAGTCCCATATGGCCGGTGCGAAAATCTAATGGAGAGTGGAGGCTAACTGTAGACTAACATGGCCTGAATGAAGTCACGCCACCACTGAGTGCTGCCGTTCCGGACATGCTAGAACTCCAGTACGAACTGGAGTCCAAGGCAGCCAAGTGGTATGCCACAATTGATATAGCTAATGCTTTCTTCTCAATCCCTTTGTCAGCGGAGTGCAGGCCACAGTTTGCTTTCACTTGGAGGGGTATCCAGTACACCTGGAATCGACTGCCCCAGGGGTGGAAACACAGCCCCACCATTGGCCATGGACTGGTCCAGACTGCACTGGAACAGGGTGAAGCTCCAGAACATCTGCAATACATTGATGACATCATTGTATGGGGAAACACAGCAGAAGAAGTTTTTGAGAAAGGGAATAAAATTGTCCGAATCCTTCTGAACGCTGGTTTTGCCATAATACGAAGCAAGGTCAAGGGACCTGCGCAGGAGATCCAGTTTTTAGGAATAAAATGGCAAGATGGATGCTGTCAGATTCCAATGGATGCGATCAACTAAATAGCAGCTCTGTCTCCACCAACTAGTAAAAAGGAAACACAGGCTTTCTTAGGCATTGTGGGGTTTTGGAGGATGCATATCCCAGATTACAGTCTAATTGTAAGCCCTCTGCATCAAGTAACCCGGAAGAAGAATGACTTTAAATGGGGTCCTGAGCAACAACAAGCTTTTGAACAAATCAAACAGGAAATAGTCCATGCAGTGGCCCTGGGGCCAGTCCCACCAGGACAAGATGTTAAAAATGTGCTCTACACCGCAGCCAGGGAGAACGGCCCTACCTGGAGCCTCTGGCAGAAAGCACCAGGGGAGACTCGAGGTCGACCCCTAGGGCTTTGGAGTCGGGGATACAGAGGATCCAAAGCCCACTACACTCCAACAGAGAAAGAGATATTGGCAGCATATGAAGGGGTTCGAGCTGCTTCGGAAGTGGTTGGCACAGAAGCACAGCTCCTCTTAGCACCTCGACTGCCGGTGCTGGGCTGGATGTTCAAAGAAAGGGTCCCCACCACACATCATGCAACTGATGCTACATGGAGTAAGTAGATTGCACTGATCACGCAGCGAACTCGAATGGGAAACCCCAGTCGCCCAGGAATTCTGGAAGTGATCATGGACTGGCCAGAAGGCAAGGATTTCGGAATGTCACCAGAGGAGGAGGTGACACGTGCAGAAGAGGCCCCACCATATAATAAACTGCCAGAAAATGAGAGGAAATATGCCCTGTTCACTGATGGGTCCTGCCGGATTGTGGGAAAGCATCGAAAGTGGAAGGCTGCTGTGTGGAGTCCTACACGACAAGTTGCAGAAGCCAGTGAAGGACAAGGTGAGTCGAGCCAGTTTGCAGAGGTGAAAGCCATTCAGCTGGCTTTGGACATTGCCGAGCGAGAAAAATGGCCAGTCCTTTATCTCTACACTGACTCATGGATGGTGGCAAATGCTCTGTGGGGGGTGGTTACAGCAGTGGAAGCAGGGCAACTGGCAGCACAGAGGCAAACCCATCTGGGCTGCTGAACTCTGGCAAGATATTGCTGCCCGGATAGAGAATCTGGTTGTGAAAGTACACCATGTAGATGCCCATGTACCCAAGAATCGGGCCACGGAGGAACATCAGAACAACCAGCAGGTGGATCGGGCTGCTAGGATTGAAGTGGCTCAGGTGGATCTGGACTGGCAACATAAGGGTGAACTATTCATAGCTCGGTGGGCCCAGGACTCCTCAGGCCATCGAGGAAGAGATGCGACATATAGATGGGCTTGTGACCGAGGGGTGGACTTGACCATGAACACAATTGAAGAGGTCATCCATGAATGTGAGACATGCGCTGCAATCAAGCAAGCCAAGCATTTGAAGCCTCTTTGGTATGGAGGACGATGGCTGAAATATAAATATGGGGAGGCCTGGCAGATTGATTATATCTCACTGCCACAAACCCGTCAAGGCAAGCGCTATGTGCTCACAATGGTGGAAGCAACCACCAGGTGGCCCGAAACACTATCCTGGGCCTTGAAAAGCAAGTCCTGTGGCAACATGGCACCCCAGAGAGAATTGAGTCGGACAACGGGACTCATTTCCGAAACAGCCTCATAGACACCTGGGCCAAAGAGCATGGTATTGAGTGGGTATATCACATCCCCTATCACGCACCAGCCTCTGGGAAGATAGAACGATACAATGGATTGTTAAAGACTACACTGAGAGCAATGGGTGGTGGGACTTTAAAACATTGGGATGCACACTTAGCAAAAGCTACCTGGCTAGTTAACACCAGGGGATCTACCAATCGGGCTGGCCCTGCCCAATCAAAACTTCCACGTACCGTAGAAGGGGATAAAGTCCCCGTAGTGCACATGAAGAATATGCTAGGGAAGACAGTCTGGATTAGTCCTGCCTCAGGTAAAGGCAAACCCACCCGTGGGATTGCTTTTGCCCAAGGACCTGGGTGCACTTGGTGGGCGATGCGGAAGGATGGGGAAGTCCGATGTGTACCTCATGGGGATCTGATTTTGGGTGAGAATAGCCAATGAATCAAATTGTGTGCTGTTAATTACTAAGTAACCCTGTCACTGTATGTCCTCATTACTATAATTGCTATCAGTTGTACTACGAGTAAGGCACAGGGGTGATGGGATAAGAGCTGACCTCAGCAGCTGGCGCCCAGCAACTTCCTCAAGATCTACATCTTCAGCTCACAGACTGCGTGCATGAGCCACACCAGGTGCACGAGCCACACCGGGTGCACCAGCCACAAGCTCCGGAAATACAGCATGCAACAGGCCAGCACCACACACCATCTCACCTGCCCTGAGAGACTGTTCTAACAGATGGAGCCCAAAGCCGTGGATTACAAGAACTCCATGGACACTTTTGGAGGGATGGCCCATAAACTAAGGGCATTATATCTGCATGAATATATATGTATATATATATGACAGGGGAGAGTGGTGGCAATTCATTGGAACCTGTAAGATCTGGGCATGGCATAGATGGTATGGAATAAGGGGTGGATAATGTCCTGGTTCTGGCGGGGATAGGGTTAATTTTTCCTGGTATTCCATGCCATGTGAGCCATGCCCAGTCTGAGCTGCTGGGCGAGGGGGCAGGAAGTCGTGGCTTGGAGCAGGCTGGGGCGTCCTAGGTCCGGTCGGTGAGCGGCGGGGAGCGGTGGTTCCGTAATCGTGTTTGTATATGCCTCTATCCATGTTATTGTTGTTGTTTGCTTGTTCCCTTTGCTGTTCTGTTAAACTGCCTTTGTCTCAACCCAAGAGTCTTGCCTTTTTTTTCTTCTGATTCTTCCTGTATTGGGAAGGCCCGAGCGAGCGGCACGTGGTTCTTTGTTGCCGTCTGAGGCTAAACCATGACAGTATTATATAACAATTAACATCATACAGCTCAGAGTTGAGTATTTTCACCAAGGGTGAAATTTCCTTGAGGTACACACTGAATTTCTCCATTCTCCATCATCACCCACCAAGTATATCCAGGTCCTTGAGCAAAAACAGTCCCACAAATGGGTTTGCCTTTGCCTGAAGTAGGAGAAACCCAAACAATTTTCCCCAACATATTCCTTTCATGCACCACAGGGACTTTATCCCCTTCTACTGTATGTAAAAGGTCTGATTGAGCAGGACCAGCTCGATTGATGGATCCCCTGGTGTTAACTATCCAGGCAGCTTGTGCTAAATGCTTGTCCCAATTTTTAAAGTTTCCACCACCCATTGCTTTCTGGGTGGTTTTTAATAGTCCATTGTATCGCTCAATTTTCCCTGAAGCTGGTGCATGACAGGGGATATGATATACCCACTCAATACCATGTTCTTTTGCCCAAGCAATTATAAGATTATTTTTTAAATGAGTCCCACTGTCTGATTCAATTCTTTCTGGAGTACCATGTCGCCACAAGACTTGCCTTTCAAGGCCCAGGATGGTATTCTGGGCAGTGGCATGGGGCATGGCATAGGTTTCCAACCATCTGGTGCTTGCTTCCACCATTGTAAGCACATAGCGCTTACCCTGACGTGTTTGAGGGAGTGTGATATAGTCAATTGCCAAGCCTCCCCATACTTATATTTTAACCATCATCCCCCATACCACAAAGGTTTTAACCTTTTAGCTTGTTTGATTTCGGTGCATGTTTCACAATCATGGATAACCTGCGCAATAGCGTCCATGGTTAAATCCACCCCTTGGTCACGAGCCCATTTGTATGTTGCATCCCTTCCTTGATGACCTGAAGTATCATGGGCCCACCGAGCTAAAAACAGTTCACCTTTATGTTCCCAGTCCAAATCTGTCTGGAAAATCTTAGCAGCCTTATCCACTTGCTGATTGTTTCGATGTTCCTAGTGGCCCAAATCATGGGTACATGGGCATCTACATGATGTACCTTTACGACTAGTTTCCCTAGCCAGTCAGCAATGTCTTGCCACAATTCAGCAGCCCAGATGGGTTTACCTCTGCGCTGCCAGTTGCCCTGCTTCCACTGCTGTAGCTACCCTCACAGAGCATTTGCCACCATCCATGAATCAGTATAGAGATAGATCATTGGCCACTTTTCTCATTCAGCAATGTCTAAGGCCAGATGGATAGCTTTTACCTCTGCAAATTGACTCGATTCATCTTCTCCTTCAGCAGCTTCTGTGACCTGTCGTGTAGGACTCCACACAGCAGCTTTCCACTTTCTGTGTTTCCCTACAATACGACAAGATCCATCAGTGAACAGAACATATTGTTTCTCATTATCTGAGAGTTCGTTATATGGTGGGGCTTCCTCACGACGTGTTACCACCTCCTCAGGTGGCATTCCGAAGTCTTTGCCTTCGGGCCAGTTTCTGTTCGCTTCTACGATCCCTGGACGACCTGGGTTTCCTATTTAAGCTCGCTGCGTGATTAAGGCAACCCACTTACTACAGGTAGCATCGGTGGCATGATGAGTAGAAGGAACTTTACCCTTGAACATCCAGCCCAGCACTGGTAATTGGGGTGCGTTTCAGTACCAATTACCTCTGAAGCAGCTCTAACTCCTTCATATGCTGTCAAGATTTCTTTCTCAGTTGGGGTATAGTTGGCTTCAGATCCTCTGTATCCCCGACTCCAAAATCCCAGGGGTCGACCTTGAGTCTCCCCTGGTGCTTTCTGCCAGAGGCTCCAGGTAGGCCCATTGTTTCCAGCTGCAGTGTAGAGCACATTTTTAATGTCCCGTCCTGTTCGGACTGGTCCAAGGGCTACTGCATGCACAATCTCTTGTTTCATTTGCTCAAAGGCCTATTGTTGCACAGGGCCCCATGTAAATTCATTTTTCTTTTGAGTCACTTCATAGAGAGTTTTCACAATCTGACTATAGCCTGGAATATGCATTCTCCAGAAACCCACAACCCCTAAGAAGGCTTGTGTTTCCTTTTTGTTAGTAGGTGGGGACATAGCTGTTATTTTGTTAATCACATCCATTGGGATCTGGCGATGCCCATCTTGCCATTTAATTCCCAAGAACAGGATGCCTCATGCAGGTCCCTTGACCTTACCTCTTTTTACAGCAAAACCTGCTTTCAAAAGAATCTTGATTATTTTCTTACCTTTCTTGAAAACTTCTTCTGCTGTATTACCCCACCCAATGATGTCATCAATGTATTACAGGTGTTCTGGAGCTCCACCCTTCTCCAGTGCAGTCTGGATCAGTCCATGGCAAATGGTGGGGCTGTGTTTCCACCCCTGGGGCAGTCCATTCCAGGTGTACTGGATGCTTCTCCAGGTGAAAGCAAACTGTGGCCTGCACTCTGCTGCTGAAGGAATAGAGAAGAATGCATTAGCAATGTCAGTTGTAGCATACCACTTGTCTGCCTTTGACTCCAGTTCATACTGCAGTTCTAGTATGTCTGGGATGGCAGCACTCAGTGGTGGTGTGACTTCATTCAGGCCACGATAGTCTACTGTTAGCTGCCAGTCTCCATCAGACTTTTGCACTGGCCATATAGGGCTGTTAAAGGGTGAGTGAGTCTTGCTGATCACTCCTTGGGTCTCCAGCTGACGAATCAGGTTCTGGATGGGAATCAGGGAGTCTCGGTTAGTGCGATACTGTCATTGATGCACCGTGGCAGTAGCAATTGGCACCTGCTGTTCTTCAACCTTCAGCAGTCCCACAACCGAAGGGTCATCTGAAAGGCCAGGTAAGGTAGACAGCTGTGTAATGTCCTCAGTCTCTACAGCTGCTATACCAAAAGCCCATCGATACCCTTTCAGTTCTTTGAAATACCCTTTCTTGAGGTCGTCTATGCCAAGGATGTACGGAGCATCTGGACCAGTGATAATGGGATGCTTCTCCCTTTTATTTCCACTCAGGCTCACTTCAGCCTCCAATACAGTCAGTTCTTGAGACCCGCCCGTCACTCCAGAAACAGTGACAGATGCTGTCCCTTTATGATTCGATGGCAATAGGGTGCACTGTGCACCAGTGTCCACAAGGGCTGTATATTTTTGTGGCTCTAATGTGCCAGGCCATCGAATCCACACAGTCCAATAAACTCTGTTGTCTCTCTCCTCCTCCTGGCTGGAGGCAGGGCACCTCTAATGTCTGTAATTAGCAGATGAGTTTCTACCTGGACCAGAAAACCGCCCCCTGTGGACTGGAGCAGCAGTCCTCCTGGAAGAATTTGTTCTTCTATCTGCATTACCTTGCAACTCACTTACTTGTGCCTGTAGAGCCGAGGTAGGTTTTTTATCCCACTTACTCATGTCCTCTCCATAGTCACAGAGGCAAAACCACAGGATATTTCGTAGTGTGTTCTGTTTCCTCTGAGTTGGTCTCATAGGAGGGGGTCTTCTCCTAATGGCTGCAACACGGGTCCGCGCAGGAGAAGAATAAGATCTCTCCTCCATCCTAGACAGTTTATCAAACAGTTTATCAAAGTTTCTCATTTTTCTCAATCATTTTCTCAGTTTTATCAGTCAATCTTTCCACAGCTGCTACAGTGAGGGGACGAGAGAAACTGTCTTCATACTGTCGCATTCTGCTAGCCACTTCATTTACAGTTAGTGAATCATCATCAACTCCTCCCCAAATCAGCATTGACAAGGTATGGGAATACATTGGTGGTGCACTCTGTACAAACTTTCGCAACATAGGTCGTCTACATGGCATTTCATCAGGATCTACATTCACTTCCCAGTCACCATAAATCACCTCTTTCACAGCCATTTCTCTCAGGTACTTAATACCTTTCTCTATGCTGGTCCATTTACTCGGGCAGCATTCAATATCATCCTTAAAAGGATATCTGCCTTTTACGGCTGATATGAGTCGCCTCCAGAGACTGAGAGTCTGTGACCTTTTCCCAAGAGCTTTATCTATACCGCCCTCTCTGGCCAGGTTTCCCAACTGCCTAGCTTCGCTACCATCTAACTCCATGCTATCAGCCCCATTATCCCAGCATCGGAGCAACCAGGAGACAAGTGTCTCACCATCATTCCGGGTAAAATCCTTTCTCATATTTCGCAGATCCTTCATAGAGGAGGATTTAATGATCACCTCTGTATCTGATTCCTCCTCCTGGGCTGACACAGGAGCCTCTCCCCTATCGTCTTTAGAAGAACTCTTTCCTCGATCTTCATCAGAAGAGTCCTCTCCCCTGCTATCTGGCCTTACTTGGTCTTTATCACAAGGGACAGAGGAACTTACTGACCTCTTCTTTTTCCTTCTGGTCACTGGGGCAACTTGTACCGGTGCCGATGGAGTTCGAGTAGTGCATATCTTACAACACCTACTCCTGCACCAAGATTTAAAGGAAAACCACCCCTGCAACCCATGCATGAAAATCGACACCAAAACCATGATTTTAGGAACGTAACTGTCATTCACGATACCCAAAAGAGATCCCTTTCCTGGCTGTGATGGTGACAATTTGACATAGGAAGTAAAGGGTGAAGTAAACATATCCATGGTAAAATTCAAAGTATAATTAGTGTAAGTAGTAACAGAATCCATTACGTAATGCCCAAGGTATGAAGGTAAAGAAGCTATACATTCAATCACAGCCTGGATCACAATTAGAAACAGCAGCAAAATAGCACGTTTGAACCACCCCATACAGACAGAAAGAGCAAGAAAGCAATACAGCACATAAGGCAAACTAAGCATTGTTGTATCAAGTAACTTTAAAGTAATCACTACAAAGAGACGATACAATAATCTATTTAGCAACGACATGATGTGAGCTGTCTGTATCAATCTCTGAGTAAACTGGAATTCAAACTATTCAGACCATCTATCAGAACTCTGGTAGTACCACAGGTGGGCCACAATCCTGCCCCACATTGGGCGCCAATAAATCTGTCGTGGTTTTGGCTGGATTGGCCAATCAGAACAACAGATGGCCCTCCCCATCCACTCTCCAAAGAGAGGATAGGAAGAGACAAGGAGATTTACGAGTTTAGAAAAAGAACTAAACCACTTTAATGAAAATAATAATAAATAAGAAAATAGTAAATAATAATAGAATAATAAAAATTAAAGAAAACAAAGTATACAATATATACAAAACTGTATCAAGCTCCCAAGATGACGATCGCATCACCAGCAGACACAGGAAAACTCCCAGACTGGAGTCAGCAACGGACAGGAGCTGAATTCTTGAAATAGACTCAGGAATGCTCAGATCGGGATCAAAGGCAGACGAACAGACAAGGTCCTCCTCAGACGTCGGCCATTGAAGAAAGAGAGAGACTTGCCCCTTTGATCCCTCAGCTTTTATACTGAGCATGATGCATATGGGATGGAATACCCTGTTGGTCAGTTTTGGGTCACCTGTCCCGTCTGCTTCTTCCTGCAGGTGGGACCCCTCTACGCTTCTCCGCTTCTGACCCTCTAACGGGGCAAAACAGCAAAGTTAGCTGACCTTGGTTGTTATAGCAATAAGTCTAAGCAAGAGCCTCTGTGCATCCCATTCCTTGGTATAATCAGGTCTTATCACTCTGAGAGTGAACAGTGTCTGAACTATATGCTGTTAATTTCAGACTTTAGTCAGTTTGAAAAGGCCCAGCTAAAAAGTAAAATTACAAAACAGAAAATTGGTTCTGTTTTACCTCAAACCAGGACATTCCACCTCTTATTCTATACCATTTGCATCATGCTCAGATTACTGTCACTTCTTTTCCATCAAATATATACATATATATTGATACATAGATCTCTCACTTCTGATTTTATCTTTATACACCAAAGTTCATTAAGTTCATTTAGTTCATAATTGCAGGTTTTCATCTATCATAGCAAACTCTCAGGGCAGAAAAGATGATGTAAAGTTCATTGTGGTCCATGTCCACAGGTAGCATGTCCATCCTGAAGAGTTTGCTGGACACCACTTGATGAAGCTAGCTCAGGTCTCATCACCACTGTGTTATCCTGAAAAACACTTCTAGAACACTGTTAGTATTTGTCCTGGTTCCGGCAGGGATAGGGTTAATTTTTCCTGGTATTCCATGCCATGTGAGCCATGCCCAGTCTGAGCTGCCAGGCAGGGGGCAGGAAGTCGCTGCTTGGAGCAGGCTGGGGGGCGTCCCGGGTCTGCAGGGAGCGGCGGTTCCGTAATCGTGTTTGTATATGCCTCTATCCATGTTATTGTTGTTGTTTGCTTGTTCCCTTTGCTGTTCTGTTAAACTGCCTTTGTCTCAACCCAAGAGTCTTGCCTTTTTTTTCTTTTGATTCTTCCTGTATCGGGAAGGCCCGAGCGAGCGGCACGTGGTTATTTGTTGCCATCTGAGGCTCAACCACGACAGTCCTTTGTGGCGCCCAACGTGGGACTCGAAGGGTTGAGATAACGACAGAATTCAACTAGAGCTTGAAAAAACGAATGTGTTGTATGCGTTTATTGTATTAGGCAAATAGTCGCTGGTCATCATGTTGCTTGGTTTGTTCTCATGGCTGTGTTATGTGAATTCCTATATGGCTTATGTACTCCTTCCGATGATTTTTGTTACTTCTGGGAGAGGGATGAGGATTATCATTTTGTTGTCCTGTGCAATATCGGCTTATGAGATGATAACATCACTTGTTAGACAGTTACTTTGGGGCTTTTATGTGGTATTGCTGTCCTGTCCGTACCTTGGGCACCGTCTCTCAGAATTTATTAATAATTACACCCAGTCTGTGGGGGAAACAGGGAAGGACACTTTCCCCAGCTCTTTTGCCTCCCTTTTCTCCTTTGGGTCAGGTATGGCAGCTTTTGAGAATTTTGAATATCCTTGGGATGCTCAGACCAGCATGTTCCTATTGTTATGTCTGCTGAATGTGTTCCAGGTCCTGTTTAAGGTTAAACAGCTATTTAAGACTACCACCAAGAGATCTGCTCCGAGGCTGGATAGTCAGGGGTGGCATGGCATGTGGGAGAACATGGGCAGGTACCTAGAGAACTTCTCACCTCCAATGGTCTGGGACTTCACCCCTGAACAATTACAGGACCCTGATAAAGTGGTAGAATATTTGAAGGGAAAATGCTGTGGCTATTCTAGAGAGGCACAACTCACCGCGCTGTGCTGGGCCCTGGCCAGTATCTACCAGGCACTGCTCAGAATTATGCAGCACCCTCAGGGGGAAGAGATGGAGACCAGACCAGCAGCCACTGTGGCTGCTGCAACCCCTGCGACGGACACTGTGGCTGCTGCAACCCCTGCGGTAGCCACTGCGGCTACTGCAACCCCTGCGGCAGCCACTGCAGCTACTCCGACCCCTGTGGCCGCCACTGTGGCTACTCCAGCCCCCGCAGCAGCCACTGCACCTGAACCAGGGAACCAACCCGTGCCAGTATCAGTTGCCCCCATACAGAAGAAGAAGTACACGAAGAAATCAGTTCGCTTAGTAAGAGATGATGATGAACCAGGGTCATCACGAGAGCAGGAGGAAGAGGCAGAACCAGAGATAATTACCCGATCCCTATCCTTGAGTGAGTTGCAGGATATGCGAAAAGATTTTAGCCGACTTTCAGGCAAGCACATTGTCACCTGGCTGCTCCGGTGCTGGGATAACGGGGCCAGTAGCCTGGAATCGGACAGTAGGGAAGCCAGGCAGCTGGGATCCCTGTCTAGGGAAGGCGGCATTGACAAGGCAATTGGGAAGAAGACCCAAGCCCTCAGCCTCTGGAAACGACTCCTGTCAGGCGTGAGGGAGAGGTACCCCTTCAGTGAGGATGATGTATGTCAACCAAGCAAGTGGACTACCATGGAAAGAGGTATCCAGTACCTGAGAGAATTAGCCATGCGGGAGATGATTTATTATGACTTGGACAATGCAGACTTACCCACAGACCCTGATGAGGTGCAATGCACAAGGCCCACATGGCAGAAGTTTGTACGGAGCGCACCATCGTCATATGCCAACTCCCTGGCAGTAATGGAATGGAAAGGTGAAGAGGGACCAACGGTGGATGAGGTGGCTGGCCGGCTCCGGCAATATGAAGAAAGTCTCTCTTCCTCCCTTGTCTCAGCTGTGGAGAAACTGTCCCGGAAGGTCCAGCAACTTGAAGAGAATATGTCCTACTCTCCACCTGCACGGGCCAGCATCTCAGCTATTAGAAGCAGGCATTTCCCCACTCAAGAGAGAGAGTACAGAGGGTACACACCACGAGGCACCCTGTGGTTCTACCTGCGTGACCACGGGGAGGACATGAGGAAGTGGGATGGACAACCTACTTCGACCCTGCGGACACGGGTACAGGAGTTGCAAGGAAGGACAACCACAAAAGGGGATCCCTCCAGGAAAAGTGCCGCCCCAGTTTCCAGTGGGCAGTTCCCCAGACAGAGCAGAAGGCCTGATCTTGCTTCTGATCCTCTTGAAGGAACTTCCAAGTCATTTCTGCAAGAAGTGAGTAATGGATACTATGACCAGGATTAGAGGGGCCCTGCCTCTGGCCAGGTGGAGGAAAGGGACAACCGGGTTTATTGGACGGTGTGGATTCAATGGCCTGGCACATCAGACCCACAGGAGTATAAGGCTCTAGTGGACACGGGTGCACAGTGCAGTCTAATACCATCAAGCTATAGAG
The DNA here is from genome assembly GCF_964199755.1 of Larus michahellis. Taxonomy (NCBI): domain Eukaryota; kingdom Metazoa; phylum Chordata; class Aves; order Charadriiformes; family Laridae; genus Larus; species Larus michahellis. The sequence continues at coordinate 18,193,853 of NC_133929.1, read as the reverse complement.
GGGCAGAACCCATTTGTATTTCTGGGGTGACAGGGGGATCCCAAGAGTTGACTGTACTGGAGGCAGAAGTGAGCCTAACTGGGAATGAGTGGCAAAAGCATCCCATTGTGACTGTCCCAGAGGCTCCATGCATCCTTGGTATAGATTACCTCAGGAGAGGGTATTTTAAGGACCCAAAAGGGTACCGCTGGGCCTTTGGCATAGCTGCCTTGGAGACAGAGGAAGTTAAACAGTTGTCTACCTTGTCTGGTCTCTCAGAGGACTCTGCTGTTGTGGGGTTGTTGAGGGTCAAAGAACAACAGGTGCCGATTGCTACCACAACGGTTCATCGGTGGCAATATCGCACTAACCGAGACTCTCTGATTCCCATCCATAAGCTGATTCGTCAACTAGAGGTTCAAGGAGTGATCAGCAAGACTCGCTCACCCTTTAACAGTCCCATATGGCCGGTGCGAAAATCTAATGGAGAGTGGAGGCTAACTGTAGACTAACATGGCCTGAATGAAGTCACGCCACCACTGAGTGCTGCCGTTCCGGACATGCTAGAACTCCAGTACGAACTGGAGTCCAAGGCAGCCAAGTGGTATGCCACAATTGATATAGCTAATGCTTTCTTCTCAATCCCTTTGTCAGCGGAGTGCAGGCCACAGTTTGCTTTCACTTGGAGGGGTATCCAGTACACCTGGAATCGACTGCCCCAGGGGTGGAAACACAGCCCCACCATTGGCCATGGACTGGTCCAGACTGCACTGGAACAGGGTGAAGCTCCAGAACATCTGCAATACATTGATGACATCATTGTATGGGGAAACACAGCAGAAGAAGTTTTTGAGAAAGGGAATAAAATTGTCCGAATCCTTCTGAACGCTGGTTTTGCCATAATACGAAGCAAGGTCAAGGGACCTGCGCAGGAGATCCAGTTTTTAGGAATAAAATGGCAAGATGGATGCTGTCAGATTCCAATGGATGCGATCAACTAAATAGCAGCTCTGTCTCCACCAACTAGTAAAAAGGAAACACAGGCTTTCTTAGGCATTGTGGGGTTTTGGAGGATGCATATCCCAGATTACAGTCTAATTGTAAGCCCTCTGCATCAAGTAACCCGGAAGAAGAATGACTTTAAATGGGGTCCTGAGCAACAACAAGCTTTTGAACAAATCAAACAGGAAATAGTCCATGCAGTGGCCCTGGGGCCAGTCCCACCAGGACAAGATGTTAAAAATGTGCTCTACACCGCAGCCAGGGAGAACGGCCCTACCTGGAGCCTCTGGCAGAAAGCACCAGGGGAGACTCGAGGTCGACCCCTAGGGCTTTGGAGTCGGGGATACAGAGGATCCAAAGCCCACTACACTCCAACAGAGAAAGAGATATTGGCAGCATATGAAGGGGTTCGAGCTGCTTCGGAAGTGGTTGGCACAGAAGCACAGCTCCTCTTAGCACCTCGACTGCCGGTGCTGGGCTGGATGTTCAAAGAAAGGGTCCCCACCACACATCATGCAACTGATGCTACATGGAGTAAGTAGATTGCACTGATCACGCAGCGAACTCGAATGGGAAACCCCAGTCGCCCAGGAATTCTGGAAGTGATCATGGACTGGCCAGAAGGCAAGGATTTCGGAATGTCACCAGAGGAGGAGGTGACACGTGCAGAAGAGGCCCCACCATATAATAAACTGCCAGAAAATGAGAGGAAATATGCCCTGTTCACTGATGGGTCCTGCCGGATTGTGGGAAAGCATCGAAAGTGGAAGGCTGCTGTGTGGAGTCCTACACGACAAGTTGCAGAAGCCAGTGAAGGACAAGGTGAGTCGAGCCAGTTTGCAGAGGTGAAAGCCATTCAGCTGGCTTTGGACATTGCCGAGCGAGAAAAATGGCCAGTCCTTTATCTCTACACTGACTCATGGATGGTGGCAAATGCTCTGTGGGGGGTGGTTACAGCAGTGGAAGCAGGGCAACTGGCAGCACAGAGGCAAACCCATCTGGGCTGCTGAACTCTGGCAAGATATTGCTGCCCGGATAGAGAATCTGGTTGTGAAAGTACACCATGTAGATGCCCATGTACCCAAGAATCGGGCCACGGAGGAACATCAGAACAACCAGCAGGTGGATCGGGCTGCTAGGATTGAAGTGGCTCAGGTGGATCTGGACTGGCAACATAAGGGTGAACTATTCATAGCTCGGTGGGCCCAGGACTCCTCAGGCCATCGAGGAAGAGATGCGACATATAGATGGGCTTGTGACCGAGGGGTGGACTTGACCATGAACACAATTGAAGAGGTCATCCATGAATGTGAGACATGCGCTGCAATCAAGCAAGCCAAGCATTTGAAGCCTCTTTGGTATGGAGGACGATGGCTGAAATATAAATATGGGGAGGCCTGGCAGATTGATTATATCTCACTGCCACAAACCCGTCAAGGCAAGCGCTATGTGCTCACAATGGTGGAAGCAACCACCAGGTGGCCCGAAACACTATCCTGGGCCTTGAAAAGCAAGTCCTGTGGCAACATGGCACCCCAGAGAGAATTGAGTCGGACAACGGGACTCATTTCCGAAACAGCCTCATAGACACCTGGGCCAAAGAGCATGGTATTGAGTGGGTATATCACATCCCCTATCACGCACCAGCCTCTGGGAAGATAGAACGATACAATGGATTGTTAAAGACTACACTGAGAGCAATGGGTGGTGGGACTTTAAAACATTGGGATGCACACTTAGCAAAAGCTACCTGGCTAGTTAACACCAGGGGATCTACCAATCGGGCTGGCCCTGCCCAATCAAAACTTCCACGTACCGTAGAAGGGGATAAAGTCCCCGTAGTGCACATGAAGAATATGCTAGGGAAGACAGTCTGGATTAGTCCTGCCTCAGGTAAAGGCAAACCCACCCGTGGGATTGCTTTTGCCCAAGGACCTGGGTGCACTTGGTGGGCGATGCGGAAGGATGGGGAAGTCCGATGTGTACCTCATGGGGATCTGATTTTGGGTGAGAATAGCCAATGAATCAAATTGTGTGCTGTTAATTACTAAGTAACCCTGTCACTGTATGTCCTCATTACTATAATTGCTATCAGTTGTACTACGAGTAAGGCACAGGGGTGATGGGATAAGAGCTGACCTCAGCAGCTGGCGCCCAGCAACTTCCTCAAGATCTACATCTTCAGCTCACAGACTGCGTGCATGAGCCACACCAGGTGCACGAGCCACACCGGGTGCACCAGCCACAAGCTCCGGAAATACAGCATGCAACAGGCCAGCACCACACACCATCTCACCTGCCCTGAGAGACTGTTCTAACAGATGGAGCCCAAAGCCGTGGATTACAAGAACTCCATGGACACTTTTGGAGGGATGGCCCATAAACTAAGGGCATTATATCTGCATGAATATATATGTATATATATATGACAGGGGAGAGTGGTGGCAATTCATTGGAACCTGTAAGATCTGGGCATGGCATAGATGGTATGGAATAAGGGGTGGATAATGTCCTGGTTCTGGCGGGGATAGGGTTAATTTTTCCTGGTATTCCATGCCATGTGAGCCATGCCCAGTCTGAGCTGCTGGGCGAGGGGGCAGGAAGTCGTGGCTTGGAGCAGGCTGGGGCGTCCTAGGTCCGGTCGGTGAGCGGCGGGGAGCGGTGGTTCCGTAATCGTGTTTGTATATGCCTCTATCCATGTTATTGTTGTTGTTTGCTTGTTCCCTTTGCTGTTCTGTTAAACTGCCTTTGTCTCAACCCAAGAGTCTTGCCTTTTTTTTCTTCTGATTCTTCCTGTATTGGGAAGGCCCGAGCGAGCGGCACGTGGTTCTTTGTTGCCGTCTGAGGCTAAACCATGACAGTATTATATAACAATTAACATCATACAGCTCAGAGTTGAGTATTTTCACCAAGGGTGAAATTTCCTTGAGGTACACACTGAATTTCTCCATTCTCCATCATCACCCACCAAGTATATCCAGGTCCTTGAGCAAAAACAGTCCCACAAATGGGTTTGCCTTTGCCTGAAGTAGGAGAAACCCAAACAATTTTCCCCAACATATTCCTTTCATGCACCACAGGGACTTTATCCCCTTCTACTGTATGTAAAAGGTCTGATTGAGCAGGACCAGCTCGATTGATGGATCCCCTGGTGTTAACTATCCAGGCAGCTTGTGCTAAATGCTTGTCCCAATTTTTAAAGTTTCCACCACCCATTGCTTTCTGGGTGGTTTTTAATAGTCCATTGTATCGCTCAATTTTCCCTGAAGCTGGTGCATGACAGGGGATATGATATACCCACTCAATACCATGTTCTTTTGCCCAAGCAATTATAAGATTATTTTTTAAATGAGTCCCACTGTCTGATTCAATTCTTTCTGGAGTACCATGTCGCCACAAGACTTGCCTTTCAAGGCCCAGGATGGTATTCTGGGCAGTGGCATGGGGCATGGCATAGGTTTCCAACCATCTGGTGCTTGCTTCCACCATTGTAAGCACATAGCGCTTACCCTGACGTGTTTGAGGGAGTGTGATATAGTCAATTGCCAAGCCTCCCCATACTTATATTTTAACCATCATCCCCCATACCACAAAGGTTTTAACCTTTTAGCTTGTTTGATTTCGGTGCATGTTTCACAATCATGGATAACCTGCGCAATAGCGTCCATGGTTAAATCCACCCCTTGGTCACGAGCCCATTTGTATGTTGCATCCCTTCCTTGATGACCTGAAGTATCATGGGCCCACCGAGCTAAAAACAGTTCACCTTTATGTTCCCAGTCCAAATCTGTCTGGAAAATCTTAGCAGCCTTATCCACTTGCTGATTGTTTCGATGTTCCTAGTGGCCCAAATCATGGGTACATGGGCATCTACATGATGTACCTTTACGACTAGTTTCCCTAGCCAGTCAGCAATGTCTTGCCACAATTCAGCAGCCCAGATGGGTTTACCTCTGCGCTGCCAGTTGCCCTGCTTCCACTGCTGTAGCTACCCTCACAGAGCATTTGCCACCATCCATGAATCAGTATAGAGATAGATCATTGGCCACTTTTCTCATTCAGCAATGTCTAAGGCCAGATGGATAGCTTTTACCTCTGCAAATTGACTCGATTCATCTTCTCCTTCAGCAGCTTCTGTGACCTGTCGTGTAGGACTCCACACAGCAGCTTTCCACTTTCTGTGTTTCCCTACAATACGACAAGATCCATCAGTGAACAGAACATATTGTTTCTCATTATCTGAGAGTTCGTTATATGGTGGGGCTTCCTCACGACGTGTTACCACCTCCTCAGGTGGCATTCCGAAGTCTTTGCCTTCGGGCCAGTTTCTGTTCGCTTCTACGATCCCTGGACGACCTGGGTTTCCTATTTAAGCTCGCTGCGTGATTAAGGCAACCCACTTACTACAGGTAGCATCGGTGGCATGATGAGTAGAAGGAACTTTACCCTTGAACATCCAGCCCAGCACTGGTAATTGGGGTGCGTTTCAGTACCAATTACCTCTGAAGCAGCTCTAACTCCTTCATATGCTGTCAAGATTTCTTTCTCAGTTGGGGTATAGTTGGCTTCAGATCCTCTGTATCCCCGACTCCAAAATCCCAGGGGTCGACCTTGAGTCTCCCCTGGTGCTTTCTGCCAGAGGCTCCAGGTAGGCCCATTGTTTCCAGCTGCAGTGTAGAGCACATTTTTAATGTCCCGTCCTGTTCGGACTGGTCCAAGGGCTACTGCATGCACAATCTCTTGTTTCATTTGCTCAAAGGCCTATTGTTGCACAGGGCCCCATGTAAATTCATTTTTCTTTTGAGTCACTTCATAGAGAGTTTTCACAATCTGACTATAGCCTGGAATATGCATTCTCCAGAAACCCACAACCCCTAAGAAGGCTTGTGTTTCCTTTTTGTTAGTAGGTGGGGACATAGCTGTTATTTTGTTAATCACATCCATTGGGATCTGGCGATGCCCATCTTGCCATTTAATTCCCAAGAACAGGATGCCTCATGCAGGTCCCTTGACCTTACCTCTTTTTACAGCAAAACCTGCTTTCAAAAGAATCTTGATTATTTTCTTACCTTTCTTGAAAACTTCTTCTGCTGTATTACCCCACCCAATGATGTCATCAATGTATTACAGGTGTTCTGGAGCTCCACCCTTCTCCAGTGCAGTCTGGATCAGTCCATGGCAAATGGTGGGGCTGTGTTTCCACCCCTGGGGCAGTCCATTCCAGGTGTACTGGATGCTTCTCCAGGTGAAAGCAAACTGTGGCCTGCACTCTGCTGCTGAAGGAATAGAGAAGAATGCATTAGCAATGTCAGTTGTAGCATACCACTTGTCTGCCTTTGACTCCAGTTCATACTGCAGTTCTAGTATGTCTGGGATGGCAGCACTCAGTGGTGGTGTGACTTCATTCAGGCCACGATAGTCTACTGTTAGCTGCCAGTCTCCATCAGACTTTTGCACTGGCCATATAGGGCTGTTAAAGGGTGAGTGAGTCTTGCTGATCACTCCTTGGGTCTCCAGCTGACGAATCAGGTTCTGGATGGGAATCAGGGAGTCTCGGTTAGTGCGATACTGTCATTGATGCACCGTGGCAGTAGCAATTGGCACCTGCTGTTCTTCAACCTTCAGCAGTCCCACAACCGAAGGGTCATCTGAAAGGCCAGGTAAGGTAGACAGCTGTGTAATGTCCTCAGTCTCTACAGCTGCTATACCAAAAGCCCATCGATACCCTTTCAGTTCTTTGAAATACCCTTTCTTGAGGTCGTCTATGCCAAGGATGTACGGAGCATCTGGACCAGTGATAATGGGATGCTTCTCCCTTTTATTTCCACTCAGGCTCACTTCAGCCTCCAATACAGTCAGTTCTTGAGACCCGCCCGTCACTCCAGAAACAGTGACAGATGCTGTCCCTTTATGATTCGATGGCAATAGGGTGCACTGTGCACCAGTGTCCACAAGGGCTGTATATTTTTGTGGCTCTAATGTGCCAGGCCATCGAATCCACACAGTCCAATAAACTCTGTTGTCTCTCTCCTCCTCCTGGCTGGAGGCAGGGCACCTCTAATGTCTGTAATTAGCAGATGAGTTTCTACCTGGACCAGAAAACCGCCCCCTGTGGACTGGAGCAGCAGTCCTCCTGGAAGAATTTGTTCTTCTATCTGCATTACCTTGCAACTCACTTACTTGTGCCTGTAGAGCCGAGGTAGGTTTTTTATCCCACTTACTCATGTCCTCTCCATAGTCACAGAGGCAAAACCACAGGATATTTCGTAGTGTGTTCTGTTTCCTCTGAGTTGGTCTCATAGGAGGGGGTCTTCTCCTAATGGCTGCAACACGGGTCCGCGCAGGAGAAGAATAAGATCTCTCCTCCATCCTAGACAGTTTATCAAACAGTTTATCAAAGTTTCTCATTTTTCTCAATCATTTTCTCAGTTTTATCAGTCAATCTTTCCACAGCTGCTACAGTGAGGGGACGAGAGAAACTGTCTTCATACTGTCGCATTCTGCTAGCCACTTCATTTACAGTTAGTGAATCATCATCAACTCCTCCCCAAATCAGCATTGACAAGGTATGGGAATACATTGGTGGTGCACTCTGTACAAACTTTCGCAACATAGGTCGTCTACATGGCATTTCATCAGGATCTACATTCACTTCCCAGTCACCATAAATCACCTCTTTCACAGCCATTTCTCTCAGGTACTTAATACCTTTCTCTATGCTGGTCCATTTACTCGGGCAGCATTCAATATCATCCTTAAAAGGATATCTGCCTTTTACGGCTGATATGAGTCGCCTCCAGAGACTGAGAGTCTGTGACCTTTTCCCAAGAGCTTTATCTATACCGCCCTCTCTGGCCAGGTTTCCCAACTGCCTAGCTTCGCTACCATCTAACTCCATGCTATCAGCCCCATTATCCCAGCATCGGAGCAACCAGGAGACAAGTGTCTCACCATCATTCCGGGTAAAATCCTTTCTCATATTTCGCAGATCCTTCATAGAGGAGGATTTAATGATCACCTCTGTATCTGATTCCTCCTCCTGGGCTGACACAGGAGCCTCTCCCCTATCGTCTTTAGAAGAACTCTTTCCTCGATCTTCATCAGAAGAGTCCTCTCCCCTGCTATCTGGCCTTACTTGGTCTTTATCACAAGGGACAGAGGAACTTACTGACCTCTTCTTTTTCCTTCTGGTCACTGGGGCAACTTGTACCGGTGCCGATGGAGTTCGAGTAGTGCATATCTTACAACACCTACTCCTGCACCAAGATTTAAAGGAAAACCACCCCTGCAACCCATGCATGAAAATCGACACCAAAACCATGATTTTAGGAACGTAACTGTCATTCACGATACCCAAAAGAGATCCCTTTCCTGGCTGTGATGGTGACAATTTGACATAGGAAGTAAAGGGTGAAGTAAACATATCCATGGTAAAATTCAAAGTATAATTAGTGTAAGTAGTAACAGAATCCATTACGTAATGCCCAAGGTATGAAGGTAAAGAAGCTATACATTCAATCACAGCCTGGATCACAATTAGAAACAGCAGCAAAATAGCACGTTTGAACCACCCCATACAGACAGAAAGAGCAAGAAAGCAATACAGCACATAAGGCAAACTAAGCATTGTTGTATCAAGTAACTTTAAAGTAATCACTACAAAGAGACGATACAATAATCTATTTAGCAACGACATGATGTGAGCTGTCTGTATCAATCTCTGAGTAAACTGGAATTCAAACTATTCAGACCATCTATCAGAACTCTGGTAGTACCACAGGTGGGCCACAATCCTGCCCCACATTGGGCGCCAATAAATCTGTCGTGGTTTTGGCTGGATTGGCCAATCAGAACAACAGATGGCCCTCCCCATCCACTCTCCAAAGAGAGGATAGGAAGAGACAAGGAGATTTACGAGTTTAGAAAAAGAACTAAACCACTTTAATGAAAATAATAATAAATAAGAAAATAGTAAATAATAATAGAATAATAAAAATTAAAGAAAACAAAGTATACAATATATACAAAACTGTATCAAGCTCCCAAGATGACGATCGCATCACCAGCAGACACAGGAAAACTCCCAGACTGGAGTCAGCGACGGACAGGAGCTGAATTCCAGAACTAGAGTCAGGAGTGCTCAGATCGGGATCAAAGGCAGACGAACAGACAGGGTCCTCCTCAGACATCGGCCATTGAAGAAAGAGACTTGACCCTTTGATCCCTCAGCTTTTATACTGAGCATGATGCATATGGGATGGAATACCCTGTTGGTCAGTTTTGGGTCACCTGTCCCGTCTGCTTCTTCCTGCAGGTGGGACCCCTCTACGCTTCTCCACTTCTGACCCTCTAACGGGGCAAAACAGCAAAGTTAGCTGACCTTGGTTGTTATAGCAATAAGTCTAAGCAAGAGCCTCTGTGCATCCCATTCCTTGGTATAATCAGGTCTTATCACTCTGAGAGTGAACAGTGTCTGAACAATATGCTGTTCATTTCAGACTTTAGTCAGTTAGAAGAGGCCCAGCTAAAAAGTAAAATTACAAATCATAAAATTGGTTCTGTTTTACCTCAAACCAGGACACAGGCCAATCAGTCCAAGGTTTGGCTGGTCTTTGAAAGGAGTCATCTGGCCATAAGCTATTTGTAGGAGCAGGTTAGAGCCCTGAGGATCTCTCATCCTCTGCTGCTTGACAGAAGTAAGGCTCTGTTCCAGGGCCTGTGGAATGTGAAGGGTTGTTAGGAGCTACCTTTTGTTACAAAAGGGTTTGGGAGGTCTTACAAGTCTTCTCATGAGGGAAGACAATGGTGGCTCTGAAGAAAGGGAAGAGACATTAAAAACTTCCTGTTGAAGAATGAAGCTGGGACAAGAACAAAATTGCCCACAAAGAAACCAAGAGGGAATTTTCTTTCCCTCCAAGGCATAGAGCAAATTTTTTTCTAAAGGGGATTTGAATCAGCATATAAAAAGCATATTAAAAAAGAGGTCATAAACCCGTTTATTGCATGTGGGAATGTCCCAACTCATTGGATGGGCCTAGGTATTCACCAGAACCCATGTGGGCTCTGCACTTCATCCCTAGCAAAGTGGTAGTTTGTATATAGGATACCTGGAAACACAACAACCAGTCCCTTGCATACCTGGAAGAATGGCTGAGTCAGGGTTTTAAAGCAGTTTTCCCACTGCCTTCGGTCTTCTTGCCTAAGCAAAATGTTCAGGGCCATGTTTTGTCCTGTAGGAAATGCAAAGCAAAATAAGGACCCTCTCCCAGTAGACACTGGAGTCTGTGCAGAACAGCTGCAGTCATGGGATAAGAGTCACCAGTTCCAGTGGCCATGTGAAAACCAACCTGATGTAAGCCTGCTGGTACCCTCCCAATGCATGGAATGTACCTTTACTTGTTGTGCTGTTGTGTTGTGGTTTAGGCTGGGCTGGCCACTGAAGAGCGACAGATGCTCTCCCCTACCTCTCTCTCCAAGGAGAGGAGGAAGAGAGATAAAGAGATTTATGAGTTTAGAAGGAACTAAACTACTTTAATCAAAATATTAATAATAAAATAAAAAGGAAATAATGAAATAGATACAGTATATACAAAACTGTATCAAGCTCCCAGGATGACGATCACGTCACCAGCAGGCACAGGGAAAGTCCCAGACTGGACTGAGTGATGGGTGGGAACTGGATTCTGGATCTGGAGTCAGGAAACCACGGATTGAGATCAAAGGCAGATGAACAGACAGGGTCCTCCTCAGACATCAGCCACTGAAAAAAGAGAGACTGACCCTTTGATCCCTCAGCTTTTATGCTGAGCATGATGCAGATGGGATGGAATACCCTGTTGGTCAGTTTTGGGTCACTTGTCCTGTCTGATCCTCCCTGCAGGTGGGACCCCTCTACGCTTTTCCATTTCCGAGTCTCCAGCGGGGTAAATAACAAAGCTATCTGACCTTGGTTGTTATAGCAATAAGTATAAGCAAGAGCCTCTCTGCATACCATTCCTTGGCATTAACTATAAACATAGGTCTTATCACTCTGAGAACAAACAGTTTCTGCACAATATGCTGTTAATTTCAGAGAGTTAGAAGAGGCTTAGATAAAAAGTAAAATTACTGAACAGAAAATTGGTTCTGTTTTACCTCAAACCAGGACGTGTTTCTCAAGTGCTGGAGAAACAGATGGACAGTCACTGTGGCATCCTCCGTGTTTCTGCTAAGTGCCTCTGCCAGGCATTCAATATCTTTTTCAAGGTGGTCCCAGAAGAATTTTGCCACATCTTTTGGTGCGCTCTATGGGTCACCATGGGTGTGAAGGATAGGGGGAGAGGAATCTGAAGATGAATATTTTGGCAACTGTTGGATGCTTCAGGGCATTTGTGTATGACCTCGGGCAGCATTGCCACTATGCTCATCCCCATCCCACAAAGCAGAATAGCAGAGAGCTGGCTGGGGAAATACCAGCGTTTCTCCAGTTCTGCTCGACCCACAGGGTCAGAGCCCTTTGCAGGATGTAAGACAATGTCTGTCCCTGCAGTCTCCAGAGCTCGATACCCATTGTCCCTCCTGTCACCACTGGTGCTGGTGACCCCAGAGCTGTTGTCACATCCCACTCAGAAAGGAGGGGGGGTAAGTGACTCAGATTCGTAAATCCCCAGCAGCGCAGACTAAGGTGAGACAAATCTCAAGGTCGATATATAAACATTATTAGGTTAGTAACCAGGTCTTAACTAGGTCCACAATAATTGGTTAGGTATGTAACAAATTATGGCAAGCGGTAAGGTATGCATTGCGTTAATTAGCAACAGGTATACAACAAACTATGGCAAGCGGTACTTAATAACAGGTATACAATGAATTATAGCAAGTGGTACGGTATGCCTTGCATTACTTCTTTGAAAGGAAATAAAAAGATAAAAGAAAGGAAAAAAAGAAGGAAAGAAGCAAAGGGGTAGAGAAGGAGAGATCGAGAGGGAGAGAGATAAAGAGATCACGGGTCTTGGTTCCAGCATTATTTCGGTCAGCGCAGGTCATAGAAGCACTCTTCAGGGAAAGATCTTCCCAGATCATAAATCTTCTTCTCTCTCTTCTTCTCTTCTTCTTCCCCCAGGGAAAGTCTTCCCCCTTTTTATGTTCGCGCACTCCTAGGGGCAGTTTCATCTCAAGTTCCCCCCCCCCCCCCGGTAACATGCAGCATGATTTGGGGTGGGGAGACGAGAGCTATAGTCATATATATTTAGCATGATCTCAATAATCTTCATTAGCATTTGCAGGGATGTGAACTTTAATATGCATTTCATGGATAATGAGGCAAAGGTCAACACTGGGCATGGCGTCTTTTTCAAAGAAACAGCTCATCCTTCACAGGAGAGAAAACAGGGCTGTTCTGTTTCTTTAAAAATGGTCATCCTGACACCAATCTCTCTCTTCTCCATGAATAACACAAGAGGTAACCAGGTGTTAGCCTTATCAGTTCCTTGAGCAGAAGGCCTGGTACTTCGAGCATTTGAGACATTAAAAGTCTCTTCAGGCTGCTTTGTTTAGGAGAAATTATGAGTGGTCCCTTACAGTTGTCTGAGCCCAGCCTGCCCAGGAACTGCTGTGGCTTGAGCAGCTCAGGTGCAAATGTCTGGTGCTCACCTGGCTAGTGTGAAGGGCTCACATGCTGCACTGGCTTCTTCCAGCCTCCAGCCTCCAGGCCTCTCTGAGACAGCAAGGCAAACTGCTTTTCAGAAGCAGGGACGGATGCTCATGCTAAGCGGTTTTTGTTTAGTTATCCAAGGCAAGGGAAACAGCTCTTTAGGGAGGGGGATCCTTCTCTTCAGGATACTAAATGTTTAGATCAGGCCCTGAAGTAGCCTCACAGTCCCCATTGCTGCTATGTTGGGCAAACACTCTGCAAACCTGGAAAACACTTGTATCTGCTCTGGTGGCAGAGGTGAGAGGTGTGGGGTGCATGAGGGTACTTAGCCTGCAAGTGTCCGCCCCTGGCATGAACAACCCGGTCTCTTGACCTCCAGGAAGATGCTAAGGGGTGCCCATGGAGGACCATGGAGCAGGAGTTTCCACCAAAGTTGTCTGTGCTCAGCTCCTAGGGAAGGCTGAAAGGGATCGTGTCTCCATCTTGAAACGTCCAATCAGGAAAGGTTTTATGGAGTCTTCCACTGGGGACAGGAAGGTAAAGGGACAAAAAAAGGGATCACAGAAGTATTGGCTTTGAAGAGTGAGGTATTTCTGTGGCTGAACAGAGGCTGAGTCCTTGGCTCAAGAAACAGGATGAAGCAGACACGCCACCTGCTTTTCTGAAACCCAGTATCCCCCAGCTGCACGTCCCCCCACACTGAGGGCTCCTCTCCCTTTCCCCTTCTTTTTTTTTCCCTTCCTAAGAAAAAAAAATGAGAGGAAGGACAGAGCTGGTGGACATCCCCCCAGGACCCTTGTTGCAGCATCAAATATCCTTTGAAATGGCTATGTGGGAAACACAGTTTCTTGGGTCACTTCCCAAATGACATTTTTAAAAAAGACAATAAAAAATTAAATAGGAAAATAAAATTCAACATATGAAGAGCAAAAGCCAAATCACAGCAGCTCTCTGTCCCATTTAATCCTTGGTCCTAGGGAGGAAACTGAAAGTGCTGTTGGGAACACTAATTTTGCATTAGCATGTCCCCTCTTCTAAATGTCTTCCTGGCTTCCTCCCTGGGTTAGCCTTAAATCCCACTAAGATTTGGGGCATCATCTACTCACAAGCTGAGTGTAGGAACAGACGGCTGACTGGATACAATTCCTGGAGTCTGTTCCAGACCACCGAAACAACCCAGAGAAGAGGATGAGTTCCTCTTTAAACATTTGTTTGTGATTTGAAGAAAGACAAAGCTGATTATTATGGGTACAAGGACTTGTATTTCTGTCTTGCCATCTGCCACTGCTCCTAACCAACCCTTAATTGTCATCTCTGCTTTGACTCCAGGAAAATGTGTGTGCTGCTGCTCAGCCCTATGCCCCAACCCAGCTGCATGGTGACTCCTCAGCAGCTGGACTTGAAGGTGCAGTGAACTCTTGAAAGCTGCAGTCTGAGATCTGCATGAAGACATCAGCTGCCTATAAATGTTTTCCGAACTTCTCCTAGTGCCTGCTGACATGTGAGAAGCTTTCTGCCACCTGGCCTTCTTGGCAACCAACACACAGCGTCTGTCCTGCTTTGATTTGCTGTGCACAGATTTTGACCGGGAGTAGGCTGAAGTGCCTCAGATATCTGCTTCTGCCAAAGCTGATACAAAAAAGCAAAAGATTTAGTTGTCTGGGGTCAATACTCCAGACCTGTACACATCCCTGCTTAAACTCTGCAGACAGGCCTGCAAAGTGTGCAAGATTTGACTGGCACCAAGGGCAAAGAAAGCTTTTTCTTGCCTGGATCAGGCTTACTTACCTCACAATCAGCCATTTTCCCCACACATAACCTATATTCATACCAGTGCTGCCTGATACAAGGAAGGAACAAAAAAAGACACCAGATGGACTATTCAGGACAGTTTTTCTTGGGCTTTGTTTATATCACACTCGAAAAAATCTGTTTTCTTACTGATTGCCCAGCCAAGGAAATGTGCAAAACACCCAGCCTTTAGTGAGACTTGAAAGCTGATATCTCTGCTAAGCTGGGTTTTCCATGCATGCAGAAAGTCAGCTCTGCTTGCTGTGCCTCACGGTTTCTTTGAGTGACTTTGTCACATCTAGGAACCTCATGGCTACCCTGAAGCTTGATTCTCTGGTCCAGCAGATCTGGGGCCCCTCCTAACCTTGCTGAATCTGGTGGTGATTGTGTCAGAGTGAGTCCCCTGAGTCCTGATCCCAGATCACCTTGTGATCATGCAATTTAATTCAATCGATGTGATGCATTCCCCCGGTATTCAGCATCTCTTGCTTGCAGTGCATCACCTCTGCATTTTGCAGAAATCCCATCAGTACAGACACAGTTTGTCCAAAGTGGACATTTTTTTGTACACACTGTTAATTTCCTGGAAATAATTTGGTCATGCTGACTACACCTGTGTCCAGCAAGCACCAGACCTTCAAAGAATATCTGGGTGAAAGCTGTCTGGTACTTTAATTCAGCCTCAGCTTTTTGATATCTAAACAGTCTGAATTTTGGAGCCAGCACCTCAGTTGAAATAATTTACTGCTTCTCCAGACTAGATTTCAAGCCCCACGGGAATACCTTAAAAAAAGTCTAACAAAGAATTTCATTCATTCATATATCTCCCTCTGGTACCTCAGTCATGTTTGTTAAAAAAGGGAGGCTCTTTATGTCTTGTTGTTGACTGTAAATAATAAAATAAATAGTGATCAAAACCAAATGTCATCTGTCTTTAATTAATGAACTGTTGAAAAGGACACAGAGTGCCAGGATGTTTATGGAGTTGGGCTTAAAGATAATTTACAGCTTGGTGTGTATTTATGAAGGTGTTGACTAAAAGGTTTTAGTCTATGTAGAACACATTTACTTTGAATATTTAGCTATGCCGCTTAGCCTGTTGGTGCCTTACATCAGTAACGTCTGCATGGATGTATGAGGCCCAGTCCTGGCTGGCTACATGGACAGTGCTGGTCCTCTCTAGCCAGTGCTTGAGATAAGTGCAACTCCTTGGATACGTCATCTCCCCAGAGGGAATAACCATAAAACTAAAGTGTTTCTGCCATTGATGGATGGGCTCCAAAGAAAGTCTGGGAGCTTCACAGCATCTTTGAGTTCACTGATTTTTACAGACGTTTTATTGAGAACTTTTGCAAGAGTGATGTTTCTGATCATCCTTGTGGGGAAAAGCAGTGAATTCATACAAACACAAGAAACCCAGATGGATGAATAGCTAAAAATACATTTGGCTTGGCATCTTTCCTTGTGCACCAACACTTCACATAAATCTTCATTCTTCAGAGGAATGCATGCAGCTATGAAATCAGAGCTGCTCTTTTGTGTCACTGTGGACCTCAAAATGAAATCCATCCCTGTATGTGGTATTCTTGGAAGCTCACAGGAATAAAATTATGAGATCAGCAATAAGAAAGTTGCTGTCTAGCAAAAGTACCTTCCATCTATGGCATCATCATCTGTGAAGTACACAAGTTTCAGATCATTTCTTCAGAGATCATAAGAAACGTGCATGTCCATAATCCATGAAGGCTACGAACCAACGCTAAATCATTTAATTCTTGTTACTCTCCAGTTGCAACTTCCTCCTGACATCTTGTCTGAGCTCTAAAAATGGCAAGCCCAATTGATAAGCCATCCTATAACAGTGAGTATCCTGACCCTGAAGAATGTGCTGTTATTTTACCACTCTGTCATTTTGTCAATGTCAGCTTGAATAATAACTGCTATCTTGCATCAAATGCAGTCTACCCTGAAGTTTGTTTACCATTATGATTGTGTCTGCTGAGGAGAGTGCAAGCTCAGCTATGAAATCCCAGACCAAGAAGGACATTTTTTTTGTTGTTGATGCGGTATTGCACCGAGCTATACATCAGCTCTTGTGACATGCTCTCAGATTAAGAGCTGCCATGCCAAACTTTTAGATATCCTCAGCCTATTCCCAAGCCTGTTTTAATCATGGTCAGGCATTTCCATTGGATTTGATTAAGAATATAAGGATAGGTGCACTCAGTCAGACAAAAGGTCCATTATAACACCGTCCTATCTCTGCCAGTGGCCAGCAGCAGATGCCTACACGGAAAGTATAAGAACATGGCAAGGATATAGTGATATTTTCCCTGAGTACTCTGCCAGTCTCCAGCAATTTCCATCATACAGACATCCTGAGGCAGGTGAGGACGTTGTGCTTAATAGCCAGCGGTAGCATACTCTTCCATGAATTTGTCCAGTCACCTTTTAAACTTACATAAACTCTTATCATCTACAGCATCCTGAGGCAAAGAGTTTGGCAGCTTAATTATATGTTGTGAAAGGAATTGCTCCCTTCTGTTTGTTTTGAACAAGTAAAGCTCTTTGAATCTTCAGTGTGATTGACATGAGTCAGATGGCTGGAACAAAATAGTTGTTGGAACAAAAATGTTCCACTTGTGTGAAAAGCGTGATTGCTCAGGAAGGAATGCATTTGTGCTCCAGTCATTTATTTTCAAATGTCACAGGTCAATATTCTGCATTATTACTAGTGGTGAAACTCGATTTGATACATTAGTGTGAGAACTATTTAAAATGTCAAAGGGCGATAGGCATATCATACCTGTCTATCACACCAAGATGGAAAGCCAATTTGAATAAATTAACCATGACTTGAACCATCTATTTCAGACTCATTGACTACTGATGAGCTGACTGGGTTTTATTCCTTCCATGTACTGATCTTTGCCTGTAACAATTCTAAGAGTGTGTCTATGAGCCACAACCTGCTTTATGCCAGTTATTTCACCTACAATTTCATCTCACTTTGCCAAAGGTTTCTCATATTCCTTCAGCCTGAAGCCTCATAAAGCATATTCTGGCATCCTTACATACCTTAAAGAATATACAGAGATTGCAAACAAACCAAACTGACAGCCATTATTGAATAGTCCTCAGACTCACAACTGGAGTAAAGTCATATTAGCCGTACAAAGTTTGAATTCATAGCAAATCTCATAGGAGCCTGGATTATCAACACCTAGGGTCATTTTGAATCATTCAACAAATTGAGTCAAGCAACCTTCAAGCAGGACTTAGACTAACAAAATCCATCTTGTGTTTCATGTGTTGATAATGTAAGAGATCTTTTCCCTGCAGCTACCTAGACTATCTCCTCTCCTTGCAATGATATTCGAACTTGTGGAGTTCCTGGTCACACAGATTAGGGTTCCAAATGAATGTTAGGAAATGGATGTGTTCAGTCAACAGCAAATGTTACGTATCAGCAGAACTGTCCTGGGAACTGCTATAAAATATCTATGATCCTGATAGGAGTGCTTTAGATTCAAGACTTGCTGTAAGCCTAGAGGTCACTTTGAGGAAGGTGGCATAAGCAAGAAAACATGAGGATTTGTATGTCCAATTACCCTGTGTGGACACCTTTTCCTGCTCCTGATCAGTCATGTTCAGCCACATCCATCTCTACAAAGTGTAAAAGCCCTTGGAGGGTACATTGAAGTGCCTGCTCGGGTGCATCAACTATACATACAAGTGGTTCTGTTCTTTGGACTCTTGTTCATGCTGCCTAATAAAAACAATTTCACTCTGAGAGATGTATGCTGTGACTTCAGAAGACAATTTCCCAAAGCTGAGGGAAAGTATGAGCATAACTGAGCGGGAGAAAAATGTGTATACATATATATAAAAGTATGTATAGTCTATAGATATGCTGTAGTCATATATATAGTATATATGTAAATACTATACATATGTATGTATAGTATGCATGTATGTATATTTATCAGGAAAGCTTTAACAGGGGTTTACAAGGGCCTAAAGCTATGATGTCATAAGAAAAAGAACAGGACAATTTTGGCCATTTAATTCAGCATTGGCATGAAGGTAGCAATTAGCACTGGAATAAAACAAGGGCATGAAACAGAAATGCAAATCAGTATAAATTTTAAGATAGGAAGTACAGAAAATGGAAAGGAGAAGCTAAAGATGGCAAGGAAAGATACAAATTATTGAACAGGAGTTTTCTGGTCTAATTAGGAAAAAGATAAATGCCAGTGATGTCATGGGCCAACCATGTGGAGACAGCAAAAAATGTGAATAATGATTTAGAGACGGCAGACATGTTCAATAAATATGTTTTCTCTGAGTTTGGAAAGAAATAAGAGGATGTGTTTATATCATGCAAGGATGTCAAAATACTTTCCAATCTACTAGCAACCAAGAAGGACGTTAAACAAATTCTTCTAGGGATAAGCACATTTTATACAAACAAGATCTGCAAACTTGCAGCCAAGAGTCTTCCTAGAACTGGCTGAGGACATTTCTGACCCCTTGACATCAGTCTTTGATAACTCCTGGAGCACTAGAGAAATTCCAGAGGAGTCAGAGAGCTCTCATAATTTGACAGTATTAGAAAAGAGAAAGTAGTCTAAACAAAGCAGCTCTAGCGTGGTAAGTCTGACATAATCTCATCACAATAATGGAAAAAATAATACAGGATTCAATCAATACAGAATTAACGCATGGGAAGATAATTAGAGCCAGTTAACACAGACTAATAAAAAATAGAACTTGTCAAACCCTCTTTGATGAGATAAAAAATCAGAATGATAAAGGTGACTACCCAGATATAATAAATTTATACTTTTATAAATCTTTGACTTTGCAGCTCATGACAGCTTGATTAAAAAAATAAGTGTGATGCAATGTCCATGAAGCCTCCTTAAGTGGATTAGGAACTGCTAACTGATCTCATAAAAAGTAGTTGTTTATGAAGCATCAAGGGCAGATGGGGGTGTTTCTGAGGAGGCAAGGTCTGTAGGAGTTGGTAGGAAGTCTGGCATGACTGTGTCTTGTCATCCATAATCTGGGAGGAAAAACAAAATTGCTGCTAATGAAGTTATTGGTTGACACAAAGAATAGCAAGGTGGTCAGTGCTTACAAGGACAGGACACCTATTCAGAGCTGGGACACTGGGCCTATTTTAACAGTGTTCTCCTACAGGAAGAAGCAAAGTTGGATATCTTGGGCCAGGGTGTGTAGGAAGTACTTGCAGCATAATGTGCTGCCTCTGGAAAGCAGAGAATTGAGGAAAAATTGAGAGTTTGCAAAGAGCAAGCAATTCATCATCAATTCCCTCTTCTGATAGCAGATTTGTTGTGTGACATTTGGATAGACAAGCAAGGCACAAGGTATTATGAGTAGAAGCAAGAATAGGATTAGGGAAAGAGTCTTAACTTTGGGAATGGGGTCAGTGAAACTGATCCTGGAACACTGCACACAAAAATTACCCCATGGTGGAAGAGAACAAAAGCCTCTGCTTTAAGAGCTTAGGGCCAGGTAGAGAAGATGAGCGCTGAGCGCCTCCTTTAGCACATGGTTAGCTGAATTTCTCTCCAAGGGTGGGTAAAGTTGGAGTGCAAGTTTTTGGAATAGCTGGCTCCAGTTTAAGGACATGAATTCTATTTATTTTCCTTATTACCCACTGAAGCAGGTGGTCTGAGTCTTGCCCTCAACCTCCTTAGATTAGTGAAAACAAGATCAAGAGGCATGCTGCAACAGCATATACACATCTTAACAGGAATAATATGACTGTTAGTAGATTTCCAGGAGTTGTTCAACACAGTGAGAAGGGCATGACAGGGATCAGTGTCAAGAACCCGAAGTCAAATTAAAGTTTGGAAATACATCCTAATTAATTACAAAGATGATGTCCTGGTTTGAGATAAAACAGAACCAACTTTCTCTCCAGTAATTTTACTTCTTAGCTAGGCCTCTTTTAACTCTCTGAAATTAACAGCATGTTGTGTCTAAAAAGGTTCGTTGAGAGTGATAAGACAGTTTGTGCCAAGGAATGGTATGCAGAGAGGCTCTTCATTATACTTATTGCTATAATAACCAAGGTCAGCTAATTTCGTTATTTGCCCCGTTGGAGGGTCGGAAGCGGAAAAGCGTAGAGGGGTCCCACCTGCAGGGAGGATCGGACAGGACAGGTGACCCATCTGCCCCATGCTCAGTATAAAAGCTGAGGGATCAAAGGGTCAACTCTCTTTCTTCAATGGCTGATGTCCGACGAGGACCCTGTCTGTTCATCTGCCTTTGATCCCAATCCATGTGTTCCTGACTCCAGCTCTGGAACCCAGTTCCCACCTGTCACTGAGTCCAGCCTGGGACTTCCCCAGTGCCTGCCAGTGACATCATCCTGGGAGCTTAATACGGTTTTGAATATGCTGTATCTATTTAATTATTTTCCTTTTTAGCTTATTATTAATATTTTCATTAAAGTAGTTTAGTTTCTTCTAAACTCATAAATCTCTTTATCTCTCCTCCTCCTCTCCATGCACGAGAGGCTGGGGGGGGAGCATCTGTCTCCAGCCATTGGCCAATTTGGCCAAAACCACGACAGATGATTAGAGAAAACACTGAAGGGAAATGTTTAAGCTTCTGGCTTCTGATGTCCTCAGGTCATGAGATACCATCTCGGAAAAGGTATTTTAACCAAGCACAAGTTATTGAGAGAAACTCAGAAAGAGTATGTAAAATGTAATGGTTCTTGATAGAGAACTCCTTAAGCCCTGTGTATTTTTCAGTCTGTTTGTCCAGGAGAAGATTCCTGGACTCTTATGATGGGGATCCACTCAACTATCCAGTCCTTTTGCAGTGTCAATTGTTCAGCTGACTGCATGTTTCAGCAACAGTGAATGAGGTTCCCATCACAGAATCATAGAATCATAGAATGGTTTCGGTTGGAAGGGACCTTTAAAGGTCATCTAGTCCAACCCCCCTGCAGTAAGCAGGTGTTGCGTGAAAAGGGGCAAAGCGGTTTTGGCAGAAGATAAACCCCCTTGCGTTCTAACACTCCTCACTGAGGTGGGAGGCTAGGTGCGGCTAGGTTTAAATTCTGAGTGATGCCCAATTCAGCACTATCAGTCCAATCGCGTTTAATATGTATTAAACTATTACGATTTGGATACACTAATAGTGGACTGCACCTTCAGTCTAGTCGTGCTCATGAACTAGCACGGCCACTCTCGAGTCTTTGGTCGCGTTCAGTGAGAAACCAAAACGACTAGCTACTTAAAAAAGTGCAGTTTATTTAAACAACAGATATATAGGTTCTTAGGATTGCCGGTGATAAATACACTGTCTGCAAAGCACGTGCAAATGAAAGTATTGTTACATATACAAAACGCGCGACAAAGTTATAAACGATACAGCCTGGCTTTAAATGTAGGAAAGAGAGTCTCTAGAGAAATTTCTAAGTTTCCCGAGGAAGCACTCGGTATAATCTAAGTCTTACCCAAAGGCGTCCCTATGGGGGGGAAGAGAGGCTCAGCCCGTCGACTGATCCCAGAAGTCAGTGATGTAATTCTTTGTGATGGTGTCTTCCCTGGGTATCCCCCCTTTCTTGGGCTATTTTTATACTATTTGTTATCTTCAAGGTGGAGTTTGAGTGACTTTAGTCATACATACTTTTATCATGATTGGTGTAAATTTCTCTCGCTTCACAATTAAAGGTATAGTTTACAAGAAATTCAGGGCGCAGACTCAAGAAGGAGTGGTCGCACCTTGGAGGCGGGTAGCCTTCGGGATGGAGGTGTGTTTTGGTATTATAATGACATTATAATGAGCAAAGTTCGCACAAAGGACAGCATTTCATCAAAATTTGACAAAAAGTTGGCTCTGAGCATCTAGCGGGCAGCTAATTGGCAGCTTATCTGTTTCATGGTATCATCCCATTCCTGTATCCGCTATACATCATAAGGTAAAGCCACGGAATAATTGCATCCTGTCCCGTACCTCATGTAGCTTATCAGGGAACCACAGATGTTGTGTCCTTCATGCCAGCTGCGGCTATTTTCTACCTCAGAAGCCTCTTGATTTTATACTTTTCCTTAATGTGTGAACAATGCTGTACTTTTGTATTTTTTAGCCAATTTAGTATTTATTCCACATAATCCACCCCGTGACTACAGTCACTCAAGCTCCACGATACTCAATACTGATAGGAAAGATCACATGTGCTCTTGTGGTGAGGGATATCAAGTGCAAATACATCTCGTGGAGTGATCAAATGAGTTAAACTTTTCATCATAATCCAAAGTCTAACATACAAAACAATTGTCAAAGCGAAGCACAAAACAATGAGTATTAGTAAAACAACAACAGGATGGTGCATCTTGTTATAAAGTCCTGTAACTGTCGGTGACCATCCAAAAAGAGTATCTCCCCATCCATGTCCTCCGTCTCTCTTGACTCTTTCCAGCATTCGGTGTATTTCTTCAACATCATGATGGACGGTAATCAAAGTTCTCTGTCCATTTTCTTGGGCCTCTTTCAACAGTCGCTTCAATTCATCGTGTTGTAGTAACTTCTTCACCAGTGAGAGATTCATTCCGATGGGGGTAGGCAACAAATCTCGAATCAATGTATAATTAGATTGTAGCAATTGAAAAGATGTAACAGGAGCTGAATAACTGAAGTCACATCCGATAATGTTAGTAAAGTTACAAACACAAAGGTTTGAGTGATTACTTATATCAACTACTATGTCATCTATGAATACAAGACTACAGGGAGACCTCATGCAAACACACCCTTTCCCAATATATACAAGCACAGTTTCTGGGGTTTCATCGGGATGTATCTCAAAGTGACAAACATTCTGGTTGGTGTCAAGACAAATGTCTTGTGCTTTCAGGGTATTACTCTCACAAATGAATCCTTGTTGGTCTCGTGAAACGCATGCTTCAACATCAACAGTTTGCCACTTATTCTCATTTTGTTGTGCCCACACTCTGTGCTCTATTGGATAGAGTATGGCTCCTTGGTGATTCAACCCCAGCGCAATGATTGGGTATATGGTGTATACCAAAGCATTGCGTATTGTTAAGACAAAAGCTGTGGCCTTGCTCTCAATGGGATCATAGGTGAAGTTAACCAGATACCACCAGGACTGAAATTTTTTCTCAAATTCAATTGCGTTATCCCATATTACTTTTCGAATTTCAGTGGGCAAGGTGCCTTCTTCACCTTCCCTTATGATTGCGGCTGTCATAGATTGCATCCACAATTGGGCTTGGATACAACTAAGAGCCAAGGAAACATTGTTTTGGGTTGTACCAAGTGCATCTGTGATCAGCTGATGGTCTTTTTCACCCGTTTCTTCCCACTGAGGCAATATATTCGATAAAAGCCATTGGTGGTTTCCCAATGCTAATAGAGAGGACTGTAGGGGACGTCTTAATTTGTCCAGATCAGTAGTGGTTGTGACTAGTTTGTTGGCAAGTATCTCAGCATCTATACTATTTAAGACTCCCAGGCCTGTTCCTAAGATACCAGTCACATCCCTCTTCAGTCGTTGTGAAGTGGCAAAAGTTCGTCTGCGTAACCATGCTGACCATCCTGCATAAGATGTACTTAGGAATGGTAAACAAGTGGGTTTGATCGCAGAGATTTTAATCTGCATTGACAATTCTACTCGTTTGAGGGAATATGTGGGATTAAACAGTATCTGTTGTTGACCTGTGTGTTTAATAACATAAGGGCCAATGTTGAAAATGTAAGGAGTTAGACTAATGGAGGGCTTAGAAGGTACGCCTTTGAGAGTTTGTGGGGGTGTAGGTTCTGGATTTATTTCGGCAAGTTCAGGTGTATTTGAGTCAATCATAAATTCAAATAACAATTCTGTGCCCCTGTAGCCCCAAATACAATACACTATTGTAGGTTTGATAAAAGTGAAATTGTGCCAGCAATCTAAATTTGGCTCCATAATTTTGTAACAGTCAGTGTTGTATTTGTCTGGTTTGGTAGAGTCTACATAGATGGTTTTAATTAAAGTTGGCCTGTGGTGAGTAGACCCATTGATAAATCGGCAACCAATGTGTATTCTCTTTCCAAGGGTGGCCTCGATTTTAGCCATTTGAAGTGAATCATTCCATCTCCATTTATCTCTGGAATATACTTCACTTCCTTGTATAACCAGAGTGGAGAGATTTAAACCCCTTTTGTTTCCTGGTGTTCCGGTGCTTGCAGTGTACCGTGACAATGCATTATCCCAAAGGTCAGGTGCTATGTCTATCTTGAATTCAAATAGCAGCGCTATTTCATCCTGTTGCCAACGACAAGTTACAAGAGTGGGTTCAACAAGAGTAAAATTATACCAGCAATCCCACTTGTCGGTGACACAGTGCTTTGTTGTCATTGAGCGTGGGTTCTGAGGGCGAAATATCTCTATTCTCATGGCCTTCTCATGGTTTGAGCCGTTGATCATTCTACACCCTACTCGGGCTTCCACCCCTGCCTTACCTTTCAGGACTGGGTACCAACTATTCCAGGTCCATTCATGTAACACCTCATTTTCCTGTAGAACTACAGTGGCCAAACTCAAGTCTCCCTTTCTAGTACCTGCCATCGCATTGTGTTTAACAAAGGCTTGAGACCATGGCCACTCTGGGTCTCTCTGACTACAAACAACAGGGAATAAAAAGGTAAAACTGAATAGCATCAATTCCATCTGCCAATTCGTCATTTTAGAATTTGGGCCTCCAGGTAGCCATACATAATAAAAATAGTATTATTGCCAGGATCAATGTCAGGATTCCCTGGAGACACTCAAAGGTAGCGTAGGCCAATCCATCTGTACAGCTCATCCAAGGTTCCTGTAAGACACAAAGGAAAAGAAAATCTGCTCGGTCTTATTCGACCGACGGGGTTAAAAAGAAGGCAAGATCCACCGGGTGCTGATCCGGTGTATCTTCCCTGAACAGTCCTTGGCTTCCCATGCATAGGGATTTTTGGGAGTAGCTAGCACCATTGGTACCGTCCCAATTTGAGGCATTTTCACTAGCACAGGTTGCCCAGGGTGAAATCTTCCAGGGTATTTTCCCGGTTCATTGGGAGCCTTTGGAGAGATAATATTGGCAGATACACAGAAAGCTTTCATTTTAGGACAGCCGTCTCCACTCCATCTGTTATTTAATTGATAGATGGCATCGTCCAATCGCAAATGCCAACCAGGTTCATGAGTTTTTGCAAAACGCTTAACCAATCCATTGGTGCGTTCAACAATGCCATTAGCCTGGGGGTAATAGGGAGTATGAAATACCCATCGAATCCCTTCTTCTGTGGCCCAATCTTGTACCACCGAAGCGGTAAAGTGTGAACCGTTATCACTTTGGATTTCCTCGGGAAGGGGAAGTGTGCTGAACCACCCTTTTAGGCCTTTCACTGTGTTGTCCCCGGTAGCTGATTTGAAACTGCTGGCCATACTGAGGCTGGAGATAATCTCCACTCCTGCCAGGACATATCTTTTCTCACCTGATGATCTCAAGGGCCCAATATAGTCAATCTGCCATGAATGCCACAACGTTTTCTTGTCCCGAATGTGTAAAGGAGGCGCCTTACTCGGATGATCTTTGCTGAGTCGTAGGCGACATTGTGAACAGGCAGTTACTATTTGTTTGCACAGCTTAACCGACACGGGCCACCCCCGGGCTAGACCTTCCTGATACAGGTCAGCACGGCCTGTGTGGCCACGTTTAACATGTAACCATTCGAGTAAGCGTTCCCATTCCCGACCATCATCTACAATGTCAATTTGCTGTAGTCGTGTGAGGCTATCTACCTGTTGGTTGAATTGAGCAGTGATCGAGTTTGAACGATCATGGCCTTTTACCCAACCAATGTGCAATGTTCTCTGTTCTCCTATTTCTAACAGTTGCTTCCAACTGTCCGTCTCCCAAATCGGGACTCTGTTCACCTGCCAATCATTGGCTGCCCAGTGTCCTATCCATTCAGTGGCTCCTTTAAAAACAGCATATGAGTCAGTGTAAATGGAGGTGGCTCCATGTTGTGCAGCTAGTAGGACAGCTCTGAGTTCCCCTACTTGTGCACTACCCTCCCCTGTTTCCATCGCTCTTTCTCCCGTTGCTACTTCCAGTGCTACGGCCTTATATTTCCACTTATTGTTTTCACGGTGAGATGACGCATCAGTAAACCACACTCCTGTAAGATCACTGCCTTCCTTCAAAGGAGGAGCCTCTTGGATCGGAGATGGTCTATTTGGTGGGGATTGGAACAATAGGGCACCATCTATATCCTTTTGCAGCTTGGATACTTTAACACTGCCTTCAGAGACTGGCATGATTTCATTAATGCCTTCTAAATAAGCATACCACTTTCGAACTGTAGGTTTCTGGGCAATGCCAGCTGGTGGTGTTGTCCCTTTACGGACCACGTCTAGGAGGCGAAAAGGTCCCCGAATGATCACACTCTGTTCTCTTCTTATCTGCTCTGTTCGTTGCAACGCTCGCACTAGGGACAGTAAACCCTTCTCAAGGTCTGAATATCTGCTCTCAGTATCATTGAAGGAGTGAGAGCTAAATTCTAATGGTCTCTCCGGTCCTGCTGGTCCTTTCTGCCATAAATTACAATGGGAACCATGTTCACTGAACCCCCATTCTACGTGGACAGGGTCAGTTGGATGTATAGGACCAAGCTGTTGGAATAACCTTAGCTCCTTTATTAGTAATTGCAGAGCATTAGTGTGTTGTTTAGTCCACTCCCAGGATCTATCCTTTTTGAGCAAACTATAAAGGGGGCGAGCAATGATGGAAAAGCCAGGGATATGTTTACGCCAATAACTTAAAGTTCCCAGAACTTGCTGTAACTCCTTCACGCTGGATGGATTCTGTCCATGCTCTATTTTTTCCAGGGTATCCTGAGGGACAGAAGCAGCTCCCTTAATCCACCAGACCCCCAGGAATTTAACTTCCTGTGCAGGTCCCTGACACTTTGAGTCTGGAATTTCCAATCCTAAATCAAGTAATGTTTTTCGGATGTTTTCCATCATGTCTTTTACACTTTCTTGGTTCTCTCCCCCTATTAGGATGTCATCAATATATTGGTATACCGTACATCCCTGTGAAACAGGAATCTCTGATAGCACTTTAGCTAAAGCATTATGAGCAGTAGTGGGGGAATGTTTGTATCCTTGTGGAAGTCGGTTAAAGGTATATTGGACTCCTTTCCACGTGAATGCAAACCGCGCTTTGTCCTGCTCAAGGAGGGGGATCATAAAAAACATGTCTTTAACATCTAAGGCAGCCATCCAAGGATGGGCAGCTCCTTGTATCATTGTCACAATTTCCGCGATATTTGGAACTGCGGCAGTGAGGGGTGCAGTGTTGGCATTCAATTTTCGGTAATCTACTGTGAAACGCCATTGCCCGTTTGGTTTCTTTACCGGCCACACTGGTGAATTATAAGGCGAGTGAGTCCTCTTGATGATGTCTCTTTTTTCTAAATCTGATACCACCCCGTCTGCTCCTGCAAGCGCAGCTGCAGGCAGTGGATACTGCCGGACATTAGTGATTTTAGAGGGAGGTAAAGGCATGGAAGTTTCCAAGAGACTCAATTTCACTGTGTCTATTACTTTTTCGCATCCTGCAAAACTCCACACAGTTCCATCTGGGAATTTCCACATTCACCCACGCAGCACGTCAAATCCTAGGAGGTTAGTACACGAGGCACCCACTAACACTTCCGCCCTGGTCATCCGCTGCTCTCCCGGCAACCAGAGGTTAATTTTTGCAACGGGGCATGTTTTTACCACACCATCAATTCCTGCGAAGTTGACTCTGCGTTTGGTGGGATTTATACCTAGAAGTTGTGCCGTTTCATTAGTGATTGCAGACATTTGGGCTCCGGTATCAATAATAAAGTTTACTGACATCCTCTGGGGTCCGACAGGAATGGCGATAATAGGTTCAGAATCTTTATGAGAGAGCCATTGAATAGCTAGTACCCGCCGGACAGGGTGGCTCACTGCCCTCCCCGGGGATAGGAGTTTTTTGACTGGGACTCTGACAAATCAATCAAATTACGCTCCGGGGCAGAAGGCACAATTTTCTCACGACTTGGGGATTCTCTGGTTAGACTTTTCTCCCCAGCCGAATTATTCTTTCTAGTTAGAGATTGGACCAGTGTACGGAGATCTCCCGTAGGGACACCGTGCAAGAATTGTCGGGGCACCCCTAATTGTAGGGCTTTACGCCACAACTCATTCCGGTCCTTATCAGGCTTAAACCTTTCCACCGGTTTGGGCTTTTGAGTGTGAGTTCGGACTTGGCGAACCTTTCGGGGGTGTTCGGAGGATTTTTCGCTAGTTAGGCTGGCCCAGCCCATTCGGCGCCCATATTGGTCTATTTCCTGTACGTATTCATTCCAGGTGGGCATGTAGCGACGCCGGCCCCGCCCATGAGCATCCCGAGCCTCTCGTATGCGATCTTGAGTACGAACAACAAATGGCTTCAGGCAATCGGGAAGACCACGGATGAGAGGGGCTAATCGATCGGGGTCGATAGCAGCTGACATTGGGGATTTCCGAAATTCCTCTCTGTCATACATGGCTTGCAGACAAGCTGCTTTCCGTATCGCCGCAAACAGTTCAGAGTAGCCTGTAGCTCTAATCTCTAATGGCTCTCCCCTCTCTCGCGGATCCATACCACCTGCCCAAAAGGCTGCTCGAGCGGTTAGGGAATAATTATGATCCCCGTCCATTGTAGTTAAAAACACTCCTGGTCCCCAAGAGTCTCCTGCTTCTTCCTCACTCAACATAATTCTATCTCCTCCTTCAGAAGAAACTTGCCACACATACTCAACAGCTGATTCTTCTGGCCGCCTCGAATATTTTTCCCTTATTTTTGCTAACTCTGTTGGTGTCCACGGAATAGTACGCACAGTGTTGCGGACTTCCTCATCATCCTCATCAACTGTGGTTTCAGTTTTAATCAGAGGTCGTAAAGGAAAGACTCGAGATTTCACAGTAAAAGTCCTTCCCTCCTCATCTTCTTCCTCATCTTCACTATTAGACCAAAAATCTCCGGTCTGGGTTCCAGAATTTGGATAACACATTAATTTACGAATCTGTTGGACCTGGGTCGAGGGCTGCATTTTATCTAAGAGCCCAGTCACCCTTTCCAGTAACATTTTAAGTTGGTGATTTTCACTCCCAAGTTGAGCATTCCGGTTTCCTAAACATTCATTCTCACTCACAAGCTTATCAACTTGAGTTCTTAATTTTTCTCCTGTCTCCTTTTGAAAGGCTAGTGATGACTTCAACACCTCATTCTCCGATTTCAGGGTTGCATATTCTACAGCTGAAATCAGATTAGGAGCAGGGGTTTCCCTAGCTTCTTGTTGTGCACAAGATAAACAGGCGCCTAACACAGCACAAATCACACCCTTGCCTTTCCCCGCTCTGAGCTTCTGTGAAACCCGACACTCTTCAATACGTTCCACCACTTTCTCTTCATCCTTCCAAAATTTACGGGCCCACTCCTTCCCAGCCTGGGAAGGGGCACAATCATATTTTTGCAGCAGTTTATCCATGGCAATCCTGCCGACTACGCCAAAATTCTGTTGCGTGAAAAGGGGCAAAGCGGTTTTGGCAGAAGATAAACCCCCTTGCGTTCTAACACTCCTCACTGAGGTGGGAGGCTAGGTGCGGCTAGGTTTAAATTCTGAGTGATGCCCAATTCAGCACTATCAGTCCAATCGCGTTTAATATGTATTAAACTATTACGATTTGGATACACTAATAGTGGACTGCACCTTCAGTCTAGTCGTGCTCATGAACTAGCACGGCCACTCTCGAGTCTTTGGTCGCGTTCAGTGAGAAACCAAAACGACTAGCTACTTAAAAAAGTGCAGTTTATTTAAACAACAGATATATAGGTTCTTAGGATTGCCGGTGATAAATACACTGTCTGCAAAGCACGTGCAAATGAAAGTATTGTTACATATACAAAACGCGCGACAAAGTTATAAACGATACAGCCTGGCTTTAAATGTAGGAAAGAGAGTCTCTAGAGAAATTTCTAAGTTTCCCGAGGAAGCACTCGGTATAATCTAAGTCTTACCCAAAGGCGTCCCTATGGGGGGGAAGAGAGGCTCAGCCCGTCGACTGATCCCAGAAGTCAGTGATGTAATTCTTTGTGATGGTGTCTTCCCTGGGTATCCCCCCTTTCTTGGGCTATTTTTATACTATTTGTTATCTTCAAGGTGGAGTTTGAGTGACTTTAGTCATACATACTTTTATCATGATTGGTGTAAATTTCTCTCGCTTCACAATTAAAGGTATAGTTTACGAGAAATTCAGGGCACAGACTCAAGAAGGAGTGGTCGCACCTTGGAGGCGGGTAGCCTTCGGGATGGAGGTGTGTTTTGGTATTATAATGACATTATAATGAGCAAAGTTCGCACAAAGGACAGCATTTCATCAAAATTTGACAAAATGTTGGCTCTGAGCATCTAGCGGGCAGCTAATTGGCAGCTTATCTGTTTCATGGTATCATCCCATTCCTGTATCCGCTATACATCATAAGGTAAAGCCACGGAATAATTGCATCCCGTCCCGTACCTCATGTAGCTTATCAGGGAACCACAGATGTTGTGTCCTTCATGCCAGCTGCGGCTATTTTCTACCTCAGAAGCCTCTTGATTTTATACTTTTCCTTAATGTGTGAACAATGCTGTACTTTTGTATTTTTTAGCCAATTTAGTATTTATTCCACAGCAGGGACACCTTCAAATAGATCAGGTTGCTCAGAGCCCCGTCCAACCTCACCTTGAACGCTTCCAGGGATGAGGCATCTACCACCTCTCAGGGCAACCTGTTCCAGTGTTTCACCACCCTCATTGTAAAAAATTTCTTCCTTATATCTAGTCTAAATCTGCCCTCTTTTAGTTTAAAACCATTACCCCTTGTCACATCACAACAGGCCCTGCAAAAAAGTTTGTCCCCATCTTTCTCGTAGGCCACCTTTAAGTATTGAAAAGCAGCAATAAGGTCTCCCCGGAACCTTCTCTTCTCCAGGCTGAACAACTCTCTCAGTCTGTCCTCATAGGAGAGGTGCTCCAGCCCTTTGATCATCTTCGTGGCCCTCCTCTGGACCCACTCCAACAGGTCCATGTCTTTCCTGTGCTGAGGGCTCCAGGGCTGGACACAGTACTCCAGGTGGGGTCTCATGAGAGCAGAGTAGAGGGGGAGAAATACCTCTCAGTCTGCTGGCCACAGTTCTTTTGATGCAGCCCAGGATGCAATTGGCCTTCTGGGCTGCAAGCGCACATTGTTGGCTCATGTCCAGCTTTTCATCCACCAGTACCCCCAAGTCCTTCTCACCAGGGCTGCTCTCTATCACATCATCCCCCAGCCTGTATTGATACTGGGGGTTGCCCTGACCCAGGTGCAGGACCTTGTACTTGGCCTTGTTGAACCTCATGAGGTTCACACGGGCCCACTTCTTGAGCTTGTCCAGGTCCCTCTGGATGGCATCCTCTCCCTCAGGCATGTCAACTGCACCCCTCAGCTTGGTGTCATCTACAAATTTTCTGAGGGTGCACTCGATCTCCCTGTCTATGTCATTGATGAAGATATTAAACAGTACTGGTCCCAATACTGACCCCTGAGGGACGCCACTTGTCATTGATCTCCATCTGGATATTGAGCCATTGACCACTACCCTCTGGATGTGACCATCCAACCAATTCCTCATTCACCGAACAGTCCACCATCTCTCTCCAACTTAGAGAGAAGGATGTTGTGGGGGACCGTGTCAAAGGCCTTACAGAAGTCCAGACAGATGATATCCATTGCTCTTCCCTTGTCCACTGATGTAGTCACTCCATCATAGAAGGCCACTAGGTTGGTGTCCTGGTTTAGGCTGAGCTGGCCACTATACGAATGACAGATGCTCTCTTTACCTCTCTCTCCCTTCACAGAAGAGAAGGGAGAGAGACTAAGAGAGAGACATTTATGGGTTGAAAAGAAACTAAAACTAATTTAATGAAATATGAAACTAAAAATATTAACAATAAAAAGAAAACATAGTAATATCAATAAGAAAATAGATACAATATATACGAAACCAATTTCGAGCTCCCAGGATGATAATCACGTCACTGGCAGGCACTGGGAAAGTCCCAGACTGGACTCAGTGATGGATAGGATCTGTATTCAGGAACTGGATTCAGGAACACATGCATCGGGATCAAAAGCAGACAAACAGACAGAGTCCTCCTTGGATGCCGGCCATTGAAAAAAGAGACTGACCCATTTGAGCCCTCAGCTTTTATAGCGAGCATGATCCAGATGGGGTGGAATACCCTGTTGGTCAGTTTGGGGTCACCTGTCCTGTCCGCTCCTCCCCACAGGTGCAACCCCTTTACACTCTTCTGTTTCCAACCCTCCCATGTGGCACACAACAAAGTTCGCTAACCTTGGTTGTTATAACAATAAGCAAGAGCCTCTCTGCATATCATTCCTTGGTATTAACTATAAACATCAGACATTATCGCTCTGGAAGCAGACACTGTCTGAAAAATATGCCGTTAATTTTCAGAGAGTGCAGTTAGTTAGAAGAGGCTTAACTGAAAAGTAAAATTACTGAAAATAAAATTGGTTCTGTTTTACCTCAAATCAGAACATTAACCGAGGATAGTTCACCTCCCCCATCCGAGTATGTAGAGTCCGAAGCACGTTTTATCTCGTTGTCACAGTAACCCAGGATAGTTTGCTCCCCCCCTTGCCTCTGCACCTACTTTTGCATGGTCACCAACATGATGGCCAGCTGTGGATCGTGGAATTTGGACAACAGCACCTGCAGGACTCCTCTGCAGGTCCACAATCAGTGACGTCAGTGCAAAAACAGTGTTTGGTGTGCTGTGTAGCTTCCCACCTGTTGCTCATGGGATAGCAGCAGCAGTGGGGGCAAGATTTCCTGCTTGCCCTATGAGCAGCTCAAGTGACGTGCCATCCATCTGCAGTTGTCCCATCAGGTCTTCTTGCTGTATATGAACAGTTACTGCAAGTCCAGAGAAGCTGAAAGCAACAGTTACCTCCTCCTTCCCTGTGTGCAACAAGACCAGTACATGTCGTATTCCTCCCCGTGGCCACTGGATTGTAAGCGGAATAAGGGGGCATCGGTCCTCCGTGCTCACCCTCACTCTCGCACTGTGGAGGGCCCGCCTACAAGTCCGTCCCACACCAGCAGCAGGGACCATTCAACTAGGGCACTGCAGGAGTGGGTGGCATCGCAGCATTTCTTAGAGCCCCCTTGCCCTTTCCGGTCAGTGGCACACTACACTGCCCTGCTGGCAATTGTAGTCAACGTTGGTGATGGGTTCAGCTTTGGCCAGCAGTGGGTCCATCTTGGAGCCAACTGGAACTGGCTGTATCTGACATGGGGACAGCATCTGGCATCTTCTCACAGAAGCCACCCCTGCAGCCTCCCCACTACCAAAGCCTTGCCACGTATACTCAATACATTCCACTCCTCGCCTCTGTGAATCACATATTTAAGAATTATCATTCATCACACAATTTACAATCTTCACAAACTTACATCAACAAAAAGAATTCCCCACACCAAAATCAAAATCACATCATCACAACGCTGACAAAGATAGACAATTTATACACACTCCACCCTTCGTCCCTTCATCACTATTAGAACAACAGGAACTCCCCACAATTATTCTGCTCTCCACTCTCTAGCTGTGTTCAGTCCATGTTTTTGCCCATTACCTCTCCAATTACTATCTTCATCCGGAATTCCTCATGCCCCACGTTGGGTGCCACAAAGGACTGTGGTGGGTTGACCTTGACTGTCTGCCAGGTGCCCACCAAGCTGCTCTATCACTCCCCCTCCTCAGCAGGACAGGAGTTAGAAGATAAGATTAAAAATTCATGGGTTGAGTTAAAGGCAGTTTAGTACAGAAAACCAAAGGTCGTGCACGGAAGCAAAGGAAAACACAAACAAACAAACATTATTATCTACTTCCCATCAGTAGGTGATGTCAAGCCACTTCCTGATCCACAGCAGACAGCCCCATTGATGCCGGTGCAAAAGTAGGTGCAGAGGCAAGGGGATAAGCAAAATATCCTGGGTTACTGTGAAAACAAGATAAGACATGCTTAAGACTCTGCATACTCAGATGGGGGAGGTGAAGTATCCTGGGTTAATGTCCTGGTTTGAGGTAAAACAGAACCAATTTTCTTTTCAGAAATTTTACTTTTCAGTTAAGCCTCTTCTAACTCTCTGAAAATTAACGGCATATTTTTCAGACAGTGTTGGCTTCTAGCAAATAACATCTGATGTTTATAGTTAATACCAAGGAATGGTATTGTCCTTGGTTGAACGACTCAGGACTCGTTTCTCTTCTAATGCTTGGGAAAACTGCACTTTTGGAAGACTCTAGTGTCTGAATTAATGAAAATATTTACTTTATAGCCAGCTAGGCTATGTGGGATTCAAGGTCTCGGTGTTCGAGCCTTGTCAGGTATAGGGATGAGGAGGAGTGAGGCCTGGGCACTTGAACCAGGCTGGCCAACAGAATTATTTCATACCATGAATGTCACATTCAATATAAATTAGAAAGTTTGCTGCGTAGTTTCTCCCTCCCTTGGTGGCGGCAGTCCAGAGAACTCCTTGCCCTGGTGATGGACCCCTGAGGCCTTCCCTTCCTCCCAAAGCCGTAGCGCGCGCAGTGTCTGACGTTTGTTGTCCACTGCTGGGAGTGCACAGCTTCCCACTGACATAATTGGCTGAGTATAATTCTTATATATCTGGTTCTTTAGTATTATTGTTAATATTTAGTCTTAAATAATTTTTTCCCCTTTCCGTGTGGGGAGAGGTCATCGGGTGGCAGAATAATTGTCTAAACAACAATAAATTGTTATGAGTTTTCTCAAACCATAACAAATTTGGCACCCAATGTGATATTTTAATGAATTTGGTGCACAACGTGGTATTTTAACAAACTTGGCACTTAACTTGATAGTTTGCACTTAATTCAAATACTGCTAGGAAAATCATAGGCTTTAATTTGAGGGTTCTGAAAGGTTGAAGTTTTAAACAGATTTGATCGGATTTGTAGAACAGTCATTATGGATCTGTTGGAGTTGTTTCAAAGGACTATAGACAGAGTTCTCTGGTATCTCTGTGTAGGCTTATGTTGGAAGCGGTGGGAGAGTTCATTGCCGTTTCTCATTGATTTAGGGCAGCTTATAATTTCTAAATGTGGAGTTAAAAACATTGCCTTGTTATTTCGTGTGGCGGTATTTTGCTATGTTATCGGATCTTTTGTAATCTTTTCCGGTTTTTGTCACTTGTGTAATGGCATCTCGCAGATCGCCACGGTCGGACTTGCCTTGGGGTGGCGGGAGCCCTCTCTTGGGCATTGCGCATAATTACACCTTGGGTTATATTACGGGCAAGGGGGAGGATATCTCTTGGGGATTTGTATGTTCCGGTGGCGTCAACAGAAACAGTTTTTGAGAGTTTGGAATACCCTTGGAATGTTTTGATCATCGTGCTTATGTTGTTAAGTTTTACGGGCTTGTTCTTTTCCATGGGATGGATTTGTGGTAGAGGGAAATGTCCAGCGCAGACCCTGCTGGCCCCTGCGACCGCGCAGACCCCACCGGCCTCCATGACAGGCATCGATCCGATCCAGACTGTGCCGGCTTAGATCCCACCATCTCCTACAACAGTCACAGCATGGCATCGCGCCTGCGCAGACCCTGCCGGGCCCTGCGACTGACATCACGCCCATGCAGACCTCACAGGCCCTCCGGGCAGACCCTGATCTTATCCAGACCCTGCTGGCTCTCATGACAAGACCTGCAGCTGCAACGAGTACTAAATCTACTCTGACCTTAGTGATGCATGACGCAGCTGACCTACAGACTCAGTCAGAACCAGTATAAGAGGAAACGTGCAGTACCAGCAGATAGCGATGGTCAACCAGGGACAACAGGCAATGCAGCAACAGAGGAAACTACTTGATCATTATACCTAAGTGAGCTACGAGACATACGTAAGGATTACAGCTGTCAGGAAGGCGAGCAAGTGATTACTTGGCTGCTCAGATGCTGGGATACTGGACCAAATAGTTTGGACATAGATGGTAGAGAAGCCAAGCGGCTGGGACCATTGGCTAGAGAATCGGGTATTGACAGGGCTCTTGGAAGACCACCACAATCCCTCACCCTGTGGAGGCAACTCCTGTTAAGCGTGAGGAACAGGTATCCCTATAAGGACAATGTTATGTATTGCCCATCCAAGTGGACAACTATTGAGAGAGGTGTTAAGAATCCGAGGGAAATAGCTGTGCAGGAGATGATTTTCAGTGATTTGGACAATCTGCAGACATCATTAGATCCAGATGCACTCAAAATTACCAGACCCATTTGGTGCAAGTGGGTACTGAGTGCACCAGCGGCATATGCTAATGTATTGGCATTATTTTGCTGGAGAGACGATGAGGCACCGACAGTGGGTGATATGGATGCTCAAATGCAGCATTATGCACATAATCTTTCTCCCCCACAGGCCAGTGTCTCAGTGCTGAAGAAATCATTTGGCAAGGCCGATGTCTCAGTTGGGGACAAATGCTTCCCAACTAAAGAGAAACAAAGCACACCATGACATATCCTGTGGTCTACCCTGCGTAATCAGGGAGAAAACATGAGGAACTGGGACGGAAAACTGTCCTGGTTTGAGGTAAAACAGAACCAATTTTCTGTTTTGTAATTTTACTTTTTAGCTGGGCCTTTTCAAACTGACTAAAGTCTGAAATTAACAGCATATTGTTCAGACACTGTTCACCCTCAGAGTGATAAGACCTGATTATACCAAGGAATGGGATGCACAGAGGCTCTTGCTTAGACTTATTGCTATAACAACCAAGGTCAGCTAACTTAGCTGTTTGCCCTGTTAGAGGGTCGGAAGTGGAGAAGCATAGAGGGGTCCCACCTGCAGGGAGGAGCAGACGGGACAGGTGACCCAAAACTGACCAACAGGGTATTCCATCCCATATGCATCATGCTCAGTATAAAAGCTGAGGGATCAAAGGGACAAGTCTCTCTCTTTCTTCAATGGCCGACGTCTGAGGAGGACCCTGTCTGTTCGTCTGCCTTTGATCCCGATCCGAGCACTCCTGACTCTAGTTCCGGAATTCAGCTCCTGTCCGTTGCTGACTCCAGTCTGGGAGTTTTCCTGTGTCTGCTGGTGACGCGATCGTCATCCTGGGAGCTGGATATGGTTTTGTATATATTGTGTACTTTTTTTTTATATTATTCTATCTTTATTTACTATTTCCTTATTTATTAATATTTTCATTAAAGTAGTTTAGTTCTTTTTCTAAACTCGTAAATCTCCTTATCTCTTCCTCTCCTCTCTTTGGAGAGTGGGTGGGGAGGGCCATATGTCATTCCGATTGGCCAATCCAGCCAAAACCACGACACTTATCAGGGTATAGTCCCATAATAAGCTTCTGATTTTGCAAGCATCAATTCACATTCATCTTCCTCTTTCTTGTTCTTTTCCTCGAGTTGAAATATTTTCCCAGGGTATGGGGGAGGGTCTACTTCCATTCGTTTCGTTAGGGCAGTTTTAATTAATCGTTGAACCAACCCTCGCACACAGGGAATGATACAGCATCCTACAGCCACTAATACTCCTGCTACTATCATAAGATAAATCGATATTGATACCACCATACCTTTCCATTTCCCAAACCAGGAATCCAGTCAGCCTGTCAGTGAGGTGTCTATTCCAGAGTTCTCAGCTAACTCATCAGCTAGAGTGGTGAGCGCTTGAAGGGCTTTAGTTGTAGTACCATCTGGAGCTGTATTGTTTGGGATGAAGGTACAGCACCAATTCCCTAACATTACACACACACCTCCCTTCTCAGCTAAAATCATGTCCAGGGCGATCCTATTTTCCCATGCCATTTGGCTGGTTGCATCCAATTGTTCCACTACTCCTTTCAATGCATCTCTGGTATAATTAATAAACTGCTGTTGGTTATAGTAAATATAATTTATCCAATCTCCATTTTTGTTTATAGTTACCCTCCAGAAAAGGACAGATTTGAATCTTGCTCCTATCTGATTCCTTGCTTTGTGTTCATCTGGGACTCCTCTAGGGACTCCAATGGAATCTATACATAGTCGTTCATCAAAGGATACACCCACACTACTTCTCACTCTATTGCGTGAGCTCAGGGATCCTGTTCCTTTTTCAAATGCTAGGGTGAATGGTATTGCCAATTGTACCATTCCACATGTACCTTTCCAGTTAGCCGGCAACACAGATCGCAAAGTCCTCCCTCCACAATACCACCAGAGATCCGCCCAAGGCCCTCGTATCGCTGAGTAGTTTCCTTTTACATCCTTGGTCACATTCAAAGTTTCAGCGCATAAGGTAAATCCCTCCACAGGTTTGGTAGCATTCATACCCTGCTGTGAGAGGCACGCTGGATGGTTACCAATTGCTGTGGAAAATACTGGTGGCACTTTAACATCTCTAGATTCCAAGGCAGGAAACAGTAAGGAAAGTGAACGACAAGTCTCATTTCCCCAGGCGGTCTTTTCTTGGTATAATGCCATCATACACCGCATCCCTATGGAATCTTTTGTCCACCCTAAGGGAAAAGGGACGATCTGTGCTGTGGGCCTTCCTGAGGCAAAAGCATAGCAATTGCTTTGGTTCAAATTATTAACTGTGGAGCATGGATTCACGGACTCTGGCAGGGTACAGACCAAAGACCTTTATTGCAGCAATTTGACAGGTTTTATAGCTATACACGCTCTTCACGCGCAAGTTGTGTCCTGCTGACAGGTTGAAGGTCGACTGCCACGCACTTCTCCACTTCTTCCAATTGGTTTCTGCTGTCTGTTCACGAGGAGCAGCAACTTCATTCTCGCGTCCTGTTTCGTGCTGATTCTTACTTGTTTTTCTGTTGTCTCAAGCCCTCTCTCAAGGACGCAGCTTTTTCTCATCAAGGTCGAACAGACCTCCTATGCTGCTCTCTATTCCCACAATTCCCCCTTTTTGTTTTTCTACTACAAAAGCTTGATTAATCATTCTTTGCATTATTTTCTGTAGGCAGCCTAAGATACAGGGCACACATAAAGAATAGCAACAATCCAGCCTTTACAATTGATGATAGCCATCCAGAAATGCCCCAACTGCGTAGCAGGTTGTTTAGCCAGTCCCATTCATTGTCAATCTGTAGCTGATTAAACCCTTCTTTGAATTGCTGGATGCTTTTATGGATAGACTCAGAGTGCTCAGAAAGATTCATACAACACATACCTTCAAAATCTTCACATCCATGACCCTGAGCTAACAGCAAAAATCAATGGCAGCTCTATTTTGAAGCATAGCATGCCTTAGAGTCTCTACATCTGCTAATAACCCACTTAATGCTAACGATGTGGCATTGGTCTGTTTAGCCAGCCAACACCCTATTTTATTCAACATATTTAATGCCGTTGCTGTTCCTAGCGAAGGGAGAATACTTAGCCCTATTCTTTGTCCGAGATTTGAAAATGTTATAGGGTCATCACAGGATGGGGTGAAGGTATGAACTGTTCTCTTGGCTCTGTGGTTACTGTGTGCTCTGCTCACTGTGTCTTTGGCCGTACGCAGGCCTCTGCTCGTAGATCTGCCACATCTCCCCCTTTTTTGTTTAACACCAGACCATTTATTAACAAGGTCGCCATGACTTGTGCTTCTGCTCGTTGTGACGCTCTTAGCAGGTTATATACTAAACACAATTAAAAACAGAATCAAAAAGAACCCTGCTAAGGCAATAAATACCCAGATTCCTAAATTTAGCCCAGAAAGCCAATTTCTTTGGATTTACCCATGAGAAATCCTTTTGTAATATTTCAAATGCATTGCGGTTCATTAAGTCTTGAATCTTTAGTATTTGAGCTTTTAGCTGATCATGGAAAGAACGAATATTTTGTTGCAACAACATGTCAAAAGCACCTTGGAGATGGTATTTAACCATTTCTCAGCCATGTAGCAACGTATTCCAGGGGAGAGATGTAACACAAAGTCTTCGAGAGTTGTACTCCCAATCACAACACAGAGAAAGACGTGTTTTTAATGCATTTTGCCGATCCCCTATCCATATTACTGCTGTTTTATACCTTACTCGCGTTAAATTTACACAATAAGATTGATTACATTCTTGTATACTTGCATTTTGAGCCGAAGCAAACATACGGATGAGAAGTACAAATCATTACAGAATTGTCTTGCTCACAACTTCTATTTGTTGCAGTGTTATCTGTGGTTAGCATGCACCCCGATTTAAGGTGCTTATAATACACCTTCGGTTGTTCAGGCCATTCAACAGTTCTTACGAAATGTCACTCTACTGCTGTGGATGACAAAGATGAC
Organism: Larus michahellis; assembly: GCF_964199755.1. Taxonomy (NCBI): domain Eukaryota; kingdom Metazoa; phylum Chordata; class Aves; order Charadriiformes; family Laridae; genus Larus; species Larus michahellis. The sequence continues at coordinate 18,152,984 of NC_133929.1, read as the reverse complement.
ATGTTTAGAAAATTTAAAACATGAGAGCGTATGTGGACAATAAAATAACGAAACTGTCTTTTTCATAAAAGCAACATTAATTGCAGTAAGAGATTAAATAACAATTGGTTCTCTACTTGTTTTATAGATGCTCCTTCAAGTCTTTGAACAATACCAGTAACATATTGAGAGTCTGCCACTACATTTAACGGTTCCTGTTGAAATAAGTCAAAAGCCTTTACTGTGTCCCTGAACCATCTACAAACACCGTATGGCTGCCAGCAAGAGGCTTTGGTGCTAGCAGGATGCGTGGCTGTAAAGGAATTTGTGAAAGTGACTGTAATAGTCTGTGCCAGGGGAAAGAATAATTTATTTGCCCAATATAATGTACTAAGGCAATTTGTAGGTTAAGACTTTGTGATAACCAAGGGTCAAGGTCGTCCTTTTGGATGGGGACATGTATGTGGCTTGGATCCATTCCAGAAAGCTGCTGACAGCACAAGCGACCCTGGAAAACCAATCATGGTAACATTTCAATCATCATAGTTACTGGTTTTGAAAAGGTATGCAGCAAAAATACCCACTCTAATGCAGTCAGGCTCTTTGCGAGTGCATCATCCCACTGTCCTATCAGGGCATAAAGTTGAAATTCTTGTAGGAAGGTGTTCAATGTGTCTTGCAGCAGTAGTAGACTATATCTTATCTGCAAGGTGCATGCTGTAATGCCTTCTGAGCTGTTGGGGTTAATGAATGTGGAACCTACGGGGGGAGGGGGGTGGCAGACACAGTGCTTCAGGGCATCCCCTGTATCTTCAAAGTGCGCTCATGTCTCTCTCCCCCTCTCTGACCGGAGACAGCCCCCTTATATCCTGCACTGGATTGAGTGGAGAAGTACAGGCTAGAGTCGCTGCACGCATGGCCAGCACATGCAGCGAGTCTCACCAAACTCATGATCCAGCTTTGCTAACAGCGTCTGTCTGATACGTGACTACATTGTTGTAATCCCTTCTTGTTATCTTCTTCTGTGAAGGTCAGGTTCTCATGGATACACACATAGTTTTTAGAGCAACATATTCTACAACTCGTACAAGGGTACGATGCAAAGCGGCATCTACAACTGATCGTATAATGCTTATTAAACACGGCAAACAGCATACTAAACATAACAGACAAATTCCTTCCACACAGGCAATGAGTATAATTTGCTTCAACCAACCCCACCCCCAAGTCCATCCAGCAAAGAGATTTCACCCAGTGGTCTCCACAAGTTGCTGGTTCGGTCGGTGCAGTTCCTGCAGCTGGGCATGGATGGATTTGGAGTGGTCACTTAGATTCATACAATACAGTCCTTTAAAATCTTGACAACCATGTCTGTGAGCTGAAAGCAAAAAATCAGTAGCAGCTCTGTTTTGCAGCGTCGCATATCGAATACTATCTACATCTAGCAATAACTCAGAAATAGCTGTACTAGTAGCATTGTTAAACTTATCCTTGGCAGCAAGAGAGTCCTTGTTATCACGAATCCTTGGCAGCAAAAGAGTCCTTGTTAGCAAGAGCGCATGCGGACTCCCTGTTCTCGCTGGTACTGTGCTTTGATCTTCTTCCACAACAGGCCAAGATTCTCAAGCAGCTGGATAAGGTGTTTGTGAGTCCATTACAGGCTTATGTCATCCAAATGTTTTTCTTGCCAGCACCCGAGACTGAATAACAATTGGTGTGATATATGTGTTTTCCAGCACCCAGGTGCAAGTCCCTTGAGTGTATTTACAATCCTCCTCGCCAATCTTCCGTTGCTTTCCCATAGTCCACTGCCTTGCTCAAGAGACCGCTTCTGCTGGGTTCATTTTAGTCTTGCAGGGTATAACACAGAGTAATTTACCAAGGCATGCAATAGCATATACACATATAGGAAAAAACCAAAAACATATCTCTATGGTACTGCTTTGAATCAGGTGTCCTATTTCTCTTTTTCTGATGCTTTCTTGTAGCGCGTATGGCATACTTTTGTGCTAACGTGGCACATTTCCCATCTAATTCTTCCTATTTGGGGTTTTTTGGGGGTTTTGTTTGTTTTTTTTTCTTTTTTCTTTTTCTTTTTCTTTTTTTTTCTTTTTTTTTTCCCCATCACTTACAACTGACATAAAAGTCTGCCCTTGCAACAAGAGTTGTACCCTTAAGTTTCTCATTTTCCTACAGAGCATCCTATAGATTTTGGCTCAACTCCTTTTCCCAATCAACCATGACCTTATAGGCAAAGAACCAGCCATACGCCCTGCATGGGCGAACCGTTCCCGAGACTGTAAACGTGTCGGCTGGTGAAAACTCCCCCAATATTTCAGGACTTCCGTCGGTTCTACGGCCCATCCTGGTGTATCTACCTGGGGCACGCTCGCCTTACGTCTAAGCGTTGTGTATATACAAACTTCTTCACTTGACGGAGTGTCAGCCCTAGTTGCATACGAGAACAGTACCACACCGGGCAGAACACCTGCTCAAGGGGAGTCACCTAACGACACTGCACACAACAGAAAACAAACAGTAGCACAGATGCTGATCAGCAGGTATAAGCTGGCGCCCGCACACACTTACACAGCAGACATACAAAAACAGCACTTCTATCTCAGGGAGACAACTGGGGAGGGGAGGGGCTGAGGCGGGCGGTAGCAGGAGCAAAGCATCTCCGTCTCTGTCCTACTCTGCTGACATTCTGACAATACACCGCAATACCCCGATTCCAGCTGCGCACGTATAAGCGGTTGATAAGGAACAGATGCAGTTCCTGGCGCAAATGGAGAAGGGTTAAGAATGGAGGAGCACGATAACAGCTTTTGTTGCTGTTGCTGTAAAATCTCCTCCGCAGTTGGAGCAGATGCAGGCATAGCTTTAACTGGGGTTAAAGGTGGATATAAATCAGGTTCAGTCTCTGGATTTATTGGACCAGGATCAAAGGGGTCCCCAGGACCATCCTCAGGGCTATTACAGAATAGGGTAGAGTGAACTTGAGTGCCTCCTTTCCCTTCAGCATGTTCTGATCTCGGCAAGACCGGGGGGCAATCGTCTGCTTTAAAATTAGGAGGTGCGGCGGTTGCCCCAGATGGAGTAGCATTGTTATTGCTCGCAGCTTGTCTGATATCCTCCTGTTTCCATATCATCTCTAGAATTTGCCGCCAATCGGTTTGATAAGAGAGAGATCCCACTCGGTTGCAAGCTTCTATCGTATCTATTAAGCCTGGATTCTTTGAGGCTTGTAATATACGCCTACAATCGACATTAGCATTCTCCACCGCAAGCTTTAACATCAGTGCTTCCTTGGCTTCTATGTTCTCCACTCGTTTATGAATAGCTTCCTGCAGGCGGTCAATAAATGCCGTGTAGGGTTTATTAGGACCCTGCTTGACAGTTGTGAAAGACTGAGTTGCCTTTCCCGTGTCAGGAACTTTTACGATAGCTTGTAAAGCAAGGTCTGCTGACTGTCTTAGTATCTCTGGAATTAATCTGCCTGCAGCTGTGGGGTAGAAATAACTTAGTTAGTATGTGTCCTTTCATAATGTTATTTAATAGTCCTTGTGCATAAGGGGAGGTTAGTTCATGCTGCATAATCGTTTTCCGCATTTCTCTAACCAGCTCCCACCTTATCGGTTCCCAGGTGTTCGGTCCGTTTTGATTAAGCAGTACTGGACAGGCGATGGCAGTAGTGGCTTCCATATCGCCATCCTGTAATGCCTGTTTACGTAAGTTCTGCCAGTGTTGAGCAGGATTATAAATTGCAGTGACCGCTGGACTTGGTGCCGGACTTGGCAAGGGATCGCCCCAACCCAGTAACACAGGAGACCGTGGCGGTATCAACGTCACATCTAGTGGGGGTGGTAATGGCGCAGCCGGACAGCTCGGGGGTTCAGGTTTCCCCCCCTCTGTCTGAGTAATAATCAGGCTGTCCGGTGCCATAGCTGCAACGGCAGCTGCTGTGGCATTTTGTTTGGATTTTACCTGCTGTAAAGTATCTTTAATCAACTTCCAAGTTGTCAAAACCTTTGTGGCAGTCGCATCCCTTTTTGTTGCAGCCTCAAATAAAGTTTTGCCCGCTTGCTCCCAACTTGATAATTGGAAAGCCGTCGTAGAATCAGTGGGAAGACCCTTGCTTTTTAGCCACGCCAGTAAAAGTTGAAAAGTTCCTTCTTCATATCGAATACCCCTTCTACTTAAAAACTTTTCTAATATACATACAATTGCCTTTTCCTCTGAGGACATTCTCGATCCCATCCTCACACGTCCCCGGCTGCTCACCTTTTCCTGGTGATTTTTCGTCCGGACTGCAGCTTTCCGATACCGCTGCCTTTTTTCGTTCAGCCAGGCTGCTCCACTGGTCGTATATTCCTATGATTTTTGCCCCACTTTGGGCACCATTTGTGGAGCATGGATTCACGGACTCTGGCAGGGTACAGACCAAAGACCTTTATTGCAACAATCCGACAGGCTTTATAGCTATACACACTCTCCACGCGCAAGTTGTGTCCTGCTGACAGGTTGAAGGTCGACTGACATGCGCTTCTCCACTTCTTCCGATTGGTTTCTGCTGTCCACGAGGAGCAGCAACTTCACTCTCCCACAGCAACTTCACTCTCACATCCTGTTTCTTGCTGATACTCCCTAATACTTATTTATCTGTTCTCTCAAGCCCTCTCTCAAGGACGCAGCCTTGTCTCATCAAGGTCGAACAAACCTCCTATGCTGCTCTCTGTCTCCACAATTAACAGTATATTTTACCCATTCACCCAAGCATTTGTGTCTCCATATCCTGTTTCTATTTCAAAAGTTTGCTTCAAATCTTCAATTTCCTTAATTGTTACTACCTTTGGGTCATTTGGTGGTTTCCATTTTTCCACTATAGGAATATCAGGGATGGGAACGAGATGGTACTATGGAACAGATAAGCTGCCTACTTGCTTACTACAAAGCAGATAAGCGGCTCTACTCGCTACCCGAGCCGACATTTTGTCAAATGTTGATGAAATGCTGTCCTTTGTGCGAACTTTGCTCATTACAATGTACCAAAACACACCTCCATCCCGGAGGCTACCCACCCCCGAGGTGCGACCGCTCCTCCTTGAGTACACCAATCATGATAAAAGTATGTATGACTAAAGTCACTCAAACTCCACCTTGAAGATAACAAATAGTATAAAAATAGCCCAAGAGAGGGGGGATACCCAGGGAAGACACCATCTCAAAGAATTCCATCACTGATGTCTGGGATCAGTCGACAGGCTGAGCCTCTCTTCCCCCCCACCATAGGGACACCTTTGGGTAAGACTTAGATTATACCGAGTGCTTCCTCGGGAAACTTAGAAATTTCTCTAGAGAATCTCTTTTCTACATTTATAGCCAGGCTGTATCATTTATAACTTCGTCGCGTGTTTTGTATATGTAACAATACTTTCATTTGCACGTGCTTTGCAGACAGTGTATTTATCACCGGCAATCCTAAGAACCTATCTATCTGTTGTTTAAATAAACTGCACTTTTTAAGTAGCTAGTCGTTTTGGTTTCTCACTGAACGCGACCAAAGACTCGAGAGTGGCCGTGCTAGTTCATGAGCACGACTAGACTGAAGGTGCAGTCCACTATTAGTGTATCCAAATCGTAATAGTTTAATACCTATTAAACGCGACTGGACTGATAGTGCTGAATTGGGCATCACTCAGAATTTAAACCTAGCCGCACCTAGCCTCCCACCTCGGTGAGGAGTGTTAGAATGCAAGGGGGTTTATCTTCTGCCAAAACCGTTTTGCCCCTTTTCACACAACAGGCCTTAACCCTGGTTCCTGTCCTCCTGGGGGCTGTTTTCTAAGGGTCTTCTTATTTATTTTCTTACAAATAATACACCTTTCGCAGATTTGCTTTGCTACCATATAAATGCCGAAACATCCATACTTCCACATCCATACTTCCGCAAAACTATATCATACATTGCTTGCGTTCCTCAATGGTTTCCCTGATGTAACACTGCCATTATTTCTCTCATAGTTTGTTTCTTAAACATTTCCCTTCCATCAAGCAGAATCCATTACCATCTTTCTCCACTGCCCCTGCTTCTGTCATTGCTGCTGCTTCTTTTTCTGTGAATATCGACGGGGTTGTTACTGTCGGTACTTGAGGAACAAGATTATAAATCTTAATGCTCTCCTGCCCCAAGGCCGCCTCTTTTGACACTTTGTCCACTAATCTATTTCCCCTTGTAGTAATTGAATTGCCTATCTGGCAACCTTTAACATGTACAACTGCTATTTCACTTGATATTAGTATATTTGCTAACACCTGTTTTATAAGCTATTCATCTATACCTTTTAATGCATCCCTGGTATAATTAATAAACTGCTGTTGGTTATAGTAAATATAATTTATCCAATCTCCATTTTTGTTTATAGTTACCCTCCAGAAAAGGACAGATTCGAATCCTGCTCCTATCTGATTCCTTGCTTTGTGTTCATCTGGGACTCCTCTAGGGACTCCAATGGAATCTATACATAGTCGTTCATCAAAGGATACACCCACACTACTTCTCACTCTATTGCGTGAGCTCAGGGATCCTGTTCCTTTTTCAAATGCTAGGGTGAATGGTATTGCCAATTGTACCATTCCACATGTACCTTTCCAGTTAGCCGGCAACACAGATCGCAAAGTCCTCCCTCCACAATACCACCAGAGATCCACCCAAGGCCCTCGTATTGCTGAGTAGTTTCCTTTTACATCCTTGGTCACATTCAAAGTTTCAGCGCATAGGGTAAATCCCCCCACAGGTTTGGTAGCATTCATACCCTGCTGTGAGAGGCATGCTGGATGGTTACCAATTGCTGTGGAAAATACTGGTGGCACTTTAACATCTCTAGATTCCAAGGCAGGAAACAGTAAGGAAAGTGAACGACAAGTCTCATTTCCCCAGGCGGTCTTTTCTTGGTATAATGCCATCATACACCGCATCCCTATGGAATCTTTTGTCCACCCTAAGGGAAAAGGGACGATCTGTGCTGTGGGCCTTCCTGAGGCACAAGCATAGCAATTGCTTTGGTTCAAACTACTAACAGTATATTTTACCCATTCTACCCAAGCATTTGTCTCACCGTACCCTGTCTCAATCCCAAATGTTTGTCTAAGATCTTTAATCTCGGTAACCGTTACCAAAGCTGGATCATTCGGTGGTTCCCACTGTTGTATTACTGGGAGTTTAGTAGCCATAGTTGTCCCTTCCGCTTGACTGCTATTTTCCAATATGTCTATTCTAAATCTTACCCTTGGATCTCTTCCAGACACATCTGCTCCTATTCCGTATATTAGGGTACTTGATCCACCCGTCATCAACAGTCCACCCTCCAATTTGGGTGGTCCAACACACTTTACTCCATTGTTCACAAGATGCAGGCTCAGGATATCTGGATATCTCTCTGCGACCCTCCAAATTTCTGGGCACAGGTACTTGTTTTCTATATTCCAAACTGTTAGCTGAAGAATCGAATGTATTGGTTTGGACAGAAGAGGAAGAGGATTTAGTGTAAGATTTAAAACAGAGCCTAATCAGAGCTCCAGTTTTAGCCTTATCTTCTTTGGAGAAATCTTTTCAACTATTTGTAACTGTAGACAAAGGGGCTGCATTAGGAACTCAAGAGTGGGGGGGGATAAGCGGCAGCCAGTGGCCTATTTATCTAAACTCTTAGATCCGGTCTCCCGAGGGTGGCCAGGGGAATGATACAAGTTAGCACCCCTCACCAAGTAAAAACCATTTTAGCCCAAACCACAGGAAAACGGCTAACCAATTCAAGAATACTGAAGTATGAAGGAATTTTAATTGAAAAGGATGATTTGATTTTAACTACCAGCCCTTGCCTTAACCCAGTGAGCTTTTTGTGGAAAAATAGAGGCAAAGGATGAAGAACTTACACACGAATGCTTAGATGTAATTGAGTACCAGACTAATGTGATAAATGATTTAATTGCAAACAGGATTCCAATTAGAATTTATAATTTATTAAAGGAATAAAGGCAAGCAAACAGCGCTGGGTGTGCCGGGGGTCTCTGCCCAACCAAGACACACACCTTACAGACCCCATTTTTGGTTTATATCTCCTATACTAATGCATATTCATAACTGCCTCTAAAATGGTTGGCCCTTGCCAAAAATGGGTGTATCCCCCCTCTTACAGGTCACTATGCAGATAACAACAGGACTGGTTTAAGTTGGTATTCTAGAATGTTCGTCAGGTGGCTCCTGCAAAACACAGACGTGCTAGACACACCGTCTCGTCTGCGGCCAGACAGACAAAACAATCAAAGGTCACACTTCACCCTGTGGCCCTAACACTGTTCCACACTGACACGAATCAGTTAAGCACATTTCACACTAAGATACAACCTGACTTAAGGGAAGAACCCCTATCTGGGGGTCTTCATTTGTTCGTAGAGGGTTCTTCAAGAGTGATAGAAGGAAAGAGGTGTAATGGATATGCGGTGGTGCATGGAGTGAGTCAACTGTGGAATTTGGATAATGAGGTGAAGTCTCTGTGCTCAAAGAGCAATTAAGACTGGCTTTGCTATCTCTTGTGCAGCCCAGGGGAGTGAAGGCCTGTCTGGCTATCACAGGATACATAAATGACGGGGTAGTCTTGGGGAGCCAGGACAGCCCTGCTTTTCATCAGCAGAGACAGTAAAATCAAGATAACAGAGACCTTGTGTAGCTCTTTGTTTCCTTGAGAGGCTGCCATGCCCGGTAATTGACCTTTGCCTCGTTACCTGTGAAATGCATATTCAAGTTGACACCCCTGTATATGCTAAGGAAGATTTTAGAGATCATGCTAAACATATATGACTATAGCACTCGTCTCTCCACCCAAATCATACTACACATCACCTAGGGGAGGGAAACCTTGTAATTTTGGGGATAAAAGGATGGAGAAAATGACTGTTAAATTGGGAGAGAAGAAACTTGATACCTGATGGACCAGTCCATGGGCTGTGTTCTCTTCCTCCACCCCAGGCAGGGACACCTTTCTGGGTAAGCGCTGCGCCTTTCACCCTCTGGCGAATGTTACCCCGGGTTGTTGTACTATCATTATTTTTGCTAGCAATATTAACCTTAAGTAATTAGTGCTATTGCAGTTAGTGAATTTATCAACGGCAATCTCGAATCTGTTCTGTCGCTCTCAATAAACTAACTAATTTTGATTATTTGTGAATCTGATTCAGTGAAAGTCCTTTGGTGGGACTCTGATAGTAAATCAGTGAAAGTCCTGGGACTCTGACAGACAAATATCGAAACTACAGTCCTTTTAACGCGACACCAATGTAATAAATAGAATCATGTTTGTTAATCAAATCAGGCTTTCTTAAAGGCTGGTGAAAACTTACACTGTTTCGACTCTTCACATACTTAAATCGCAGGCATCCAGCGTGTTATCTGGTGCACTTTGATACCTCAAGGCCTAAATCACAGGCATCCGGTGTGCTGTCTGGGGCACTTTGACACCTCAAGGCCTAAATCACAGGCATCTGGTGTGTTTTAACACTTCAAAGGGAAGAGCTAAGTTGTGAGATAAGCTGAAAAGAGTCTCCCCAAGGACACTGATAAAGATGAGGAGCCTTCAGCCCCACGACCATCAGGAGGCGGGACAAGACCGACCCCCTAGCAACACGTCGCTCAGACACAGAATATACCAGGATTGACACATATACGGGAACCAGAAGAGTATATAATCAGCTACTTTCGGGAAGTGGGTGTGCGCCGTTGGCGGAGCAAAGACTCCCCGGCCGCCCAGCGCTGTTTTGCTTGCTGCCGCTTGCTTAATAAACTAATTTGATTAATTGGACTGGTTCCTGTCAATTATTGGGCCACAATCTATAACACCAACAAGTAAAAGCATCTGAAAAATTACCTAGTGCATGGTCCGCTCAAATATGTGAGATGTATACCTTAAACCAGGCACTTAAATTCATTGGAGAAAGGGGAAGGAACAATATATACAGACTCTTGTTATGCCCTTGGGGTATTGCATACCTTTGGTAAAATTTGGGAAGAACGAGGACTAATAAATAGCAAAGGGAAAGAACTTGTACATGAAGAACTTATAAAGCAGGTGTTAGCTAATATATTAATACCAAATGAAATAGTGGTTGTACATGTTAAAGGTCACCAGAGAGGCAATTCAGTTACCACAAGGGGAAACAGATTGGTGGACAAGGTGGCAAAAGAGGCAGCCTTGGGGCAGGAGAAGCAATGACAGAAGCAGGGGCAGTGGAGAAATGTGGTAAATGGATTCTGCCTGATGGAAGGGAAATGGCCAACAAACAATGTGAGAAATAGTGACAGTGTTACAACAGGGAAGCCATTGGGGAATGCATGCAATGTGCGAATAGTTTTGTGGAAGTACAGATGCTTTGGCGTATACACAATAGCCAAACAAATTTGTGAAGGATGTATTATTTGTAAGAAAGTAAACAAGAAAGCCTTGAGAAAGCAGTCTTCAGGAGGAGGAGAGCCCAGCTTGAGACCATTCCAAAGTATACAGGTAGACTTCACTGAACTACCACCAACAGGCAGGCTAAAATATCTTTTAGTCCTAGTGGACTGCCTTACTGGATGGGTGGAAGCCTACCCCTTGGGTGTCAGCTACTGCAGCAGGGGTAATTAAGATAATACTAGAACAAATTATTCCCAGATACGGGTTAGTGGAGAATATAAACTCAGATCAGGGCAGTCATTTTACTTCTAAAATCCTTCAAGGAATTGTGGAAAGTTTAGGGATAGTGTGGGAATTTCATATCCCCTAGCATCCCCCATCATCAGGAAAAGTTGAGGATGAACCAGACCATTAAGAGACAATTGTTGAAACTGATTTTAGAAACCAAATTACCATGGACTAAATGTTTACCAATAGCATTGCTGAGGATCCAGACTTCTAGAAAAGATACAGGTCTCTCGCCCTATGAGATGCTTTTTGAACTACCTTATATGGGTAACAGAGAAGACTTGCCCACTGCCCACTTTTGAAACTAAAGATATGTTTCTTAAGAACTATATACTGGGGTTGTCGTCTTCTTTCTCTCTCCTCAGAAATAAAGGATTTCTTGCTCAAACTCTGCCGTTGGAATTTGTTGTCCATCCGTATAAACCAGGGGACTGGGTACTAGTCAAACCCTGGACGGAGAGTAAGCTCCAACCGGAGTGGGAAGGACCATTCCAAGTCCTCCTCATTACTGAAACCGCAGTAAGGACAGCAGAAAAAGGATGGATTCACTACACTCGGCTAAAAGGACCAGTTGAACCCCCGCCAACAGATCCGGTAGAACGGTGGACTGTACATTCTACTGACAGCCCGCTGCAAGTAACCTTAAAGAGACAATGAGCCGTGGGTTGGGGCGGGATGATCCAGTTGGGAGACATAAATCTGTGTATGCCATGAATTTTAAGAAGCATCTTGCGATGTTACTGGTCATAGGGGCGGTGTTGAGCTTCCCACTAGGAAGCTGGAGCGTACGCCTAGATCACATATGAAGTGCACACCCAGATTACCCGGTTAGGCTTATCATAAATATCACTAAAGGAAATACCCCACAGACTGTACGCTTTGATGCCTGTCAAGTACTGAAGTGTGGGAATCTAGAGGCCCAAAGATGGTTGAGTGGTGAAAACAAGTACCTGTGCCCAGAAACTTGGAGGGTCGCAGAGGGATATCACGAGGCTGCACCTTGTGACCGATGGAGTGAAGTGTGGTGGACCACCCAAATTGGAGGGTGGGCCATTGATGACAAGTGGATCAAGCCTTCTTATTATTACCCTCTCAAAAAAAAAAAAATACATTTTTACAAAGGATCACCTTCCCCAGAGTGTGGCCTTTTTGAATGTAATCCTCTGTTGATAACTATAACCCAGGGGGATGATACGGCTAACCTAATATATGGAATAGGAGCAGATGTGTCTGGAAGAGATCCAAGGGGAAGATTTAGAATAGACGTACTGGAAAATAGCAGTTAAGCAGAAGGGACAACTATGACTACTAAAACTCCCAGTAATACAACAGTGGGAACCACCGAATGATCCAGCTTTGGTAACGGTTACCGAGATTAAAGATCTTAGACAAACATTTGGGATTGAGACAGGGTACGGTGAGACAAATGCTTGGGTAGAATGGGTAAAATATACTGTTAGTAGTTTGAACCAAAGCAATTGCTATGCTTGTGCCTCAGGAAGGCCCCCAGCACAGATCGTCCCTTTTCCCTTAGGGTGGACAAAAGATTCCATAGGGATGCGGTGTATGATGGCATTATACCAAGAAAAGACCGCCTGGGGAAATGAGACTTGTCGTTCACTTTCCTTACTGTTTCCTGCCTTGGAATCTAGAGATGTTAAAGTGCCACCAGCATTTTCCACAGCAATTGGTAACCATCCAGTGTGCCTCTCACAGCAGGGTGTGAAGGCTACCAAACCTGTGGGGGGATTTACCTTATGCGCTGAAACTTTGAATGTGACCAAGGATGTAAAAGGAAACTACTCAGCGATACGAGGGCCTTGGGCGGATCTCTGGTGGTATTGTGGAGGGAGGACTTTGCGATCTGTGTTGCCGGCTAACTGGAAAGGTACATGTGGAATGGTACAATTGGCAATACCATTCACCCTAGCATTTGAAAAAGGAACAGGATCCCTGAGCTCACGCAATAGAGTGAGAAGTAGTGTGGGTGTATCCTTCGATGAACGACTATGTATAGATTCCATTGGAGTCCCTAGAGGAGTCCCAGATGAACACAAAGCAAGGAATCAGATAGGAGCAAGATTCAAATCTGTCCTTTTCTGGAGGGTAACTATAAACAAAAATGGAGATTGGATAAATTATATTTACTATAACCAACAGCAGTTTATTAATTATACCAGAGATGCATTGAAAGGAGTAGTGGAACAATTGGATGCAACCAGCCAAATGGCATGGGAAAATAGGATCGCCCTGGACATGATTTTAGCTGAGAAGGGAGGTGTGTGTGTAATGTTAGGGAATTGGTGCTGTACCTTCATCCCAAACAATACAGCTCCAGATGGTACTACAACTAAAGCCCTTCAAGCGCTCACCACTCTAGCTGATGAGTTAGCTGAGAACTCTGGAATAGACACCTCACTGACAGGCTGACTGGATTCCTGGTTTGGGAAATGGAAAGGTATGGTGGTATCAATATTGACTTCTCTTATAATGGTAGCGGGAATGTTAGTGGCTGTAGGATGCTGTATCATTCCCTGTGTGCGAGGGTTGGTTCAACGATTAATTAAAACTGCCCTAACGAAACGAATGGAAGTAGACCCTCCCCCATACCCTGGGAAAATGCTTCATCTAGAAGACAATAAAAACTCTCGAGAAGAAGAAGAAGAATGTAACATCATGCTGTCGGCTCTAGAGGCCTCATATGGAACCATGCCCTAGAAATGCAAAAGACAATAAGATTATGAAAAAGGAAAGGGGGAAGTTGTAAGAAAGGCAGGTATTGCTTTTGCAGAGGAGAAAAGCCATTTCCATCAGAGGTGGCATGATAAGGGAATGACTAAGACAAAGAGGCTCCAGCAAAGGCTTGTAGAACATCTCTTATCCACACAGACAAAAGGACAAACTGATTCCTACTGGATTAGTGTCTAGAAGGGTAGTCAAACATTTAACCAGGGCTAATGACATTGAGCAACCTTTTACCAAAAAGGAAAGAAATAAACTAGTCAGATAATCCCTTTAGGTGTAGCATAAAGAGGAGGCAGGACATGCAGGAAGAATTTTAGGTGCCTCGGACAGACTGTGAACCCTGGAGTACCTAACCAATGGGAAACAGGGGAGGGAAAAATTTGGCCGGGATTAGGGAATAAAAAGGTGTGTTTCAAGAACTGGAAGTGTGCCTACTTGCTAGGTCACCCGCTCTTGCAAGAATGTGAATAAAAACGTGCTTCACAGAGGATTCTGCCTGAGCCTATTTCACTCGGACCGGAACTTATTTCTCACAGTGTGGAAGACATCTGTGTAGGAAAAGAGTTTTAGGATCCCTGTCTGCAGTCCTGCATCAATATTATACTACAGTGTACTGGTCAACTTTGGTCATCACAATGAAATAAGTATAGAGAAGATATTCTGCCTCAGGACTGGTGTCACGTCCCACACTCAGGAAAGGGGGGGGTAAGTCACTTCAGATTCGTAAATTCCCAACGGCGTGGACTAAGGTGAGATAAATCTCAAGGTCCATATAGCAACATTTATTAGCTTCCCAAAATGATTAGTATAGGTCTTAACAAGTCCATGATAATTGGTTAGGTATATAACAAATTATGGCAAATGGTGAGGTATGCATTGTGTTACTTAACAACAGGTAGACGACAAAGTACTTAAGGTCATACTTAAGGTTAACAACTAAGAGAAAAGAGAAACTGAGGGACAGAGAAAGGAAAAAGACAGAGAAAAAGACAGAGATAAAGAGATCACCCGTCCTGGTTCCAGCGTCTTTTTCAGGGAATCTTCTCAGGCATAATCTTCTTTCTTGGAAAAATCTTCCCAGGCACGGTCTTCTTTCTTGGGAAGAATCTTCCCAGGCACGGTCTTCTTCTTTTGTTTCTTCTTTGTTCCCTGTCTAGGGGCACTTATTTTCCCCTTTTATGTTTGCTGAATTAGCATGGTCCACCCCCCTTGCCGAGGACAGCCTCGTCTCAGGTTTCTCCCTTCTCCCAGATGACGTGTAGCGTGATTTGGGTGGAGAGACGAGTGCCATAGTCATACATGTTTAGCATGATCTCTATAATCTTCATTAGCATATGCAGGGGTGTGCACTTTCATATGCATTTTGCAGATAATGAAGCAAAGGTCACTCATCTGACACAATGGCCTTGAGAACTGAGAACTAGCAATCTCACCACACGAGTGGCAGAACTATCTTGTCTTCACAAGACAGTTCTCCCACGCTTTCAGGTGCCAGAAGTGTTAGCCTTATCAGTTCTTTGAAGGCCAGGCCTGCATTATTTATTTCCTTGTGAGTGTTTAAAGCATTCCATTGAAGGCTTGGAGGGCCTTCTGCCCCTCGTCAGGGAATTTACAGTCTGTCTCTTACAACTGGGTCATCAGGCAGCAAAGGAAAATGGACCCATTCACCCTAAGTGCTGGGGTGCCAGCGTGGGCAGCAGAGGGATTGGGACCAGGTCCCCCACATTCAGCTCAGGGCACTGCTGCCCAAAGCTGAACTCCAATACGCTTCCCACCCTATCTGCACACAGGAAATCCTGTGGTGAAGTCTGAAGATCGTCTCTTGTGGCAAAATCCCCAAGCAAAAAGGGAATCTTCCAGGGCTCCTAAAAAGGCAACTGACATTGGAGGGACAGGGCAGTGTGTGATGGGAAAGATGTGGAGGGAAAAAGGGATGGTGGCAGCCCCCATGGTGGAATAATTCCCTGCAGGGTATGCTCAGCTCAAGGCCTGAGCATGCGTTTCTCTCACCACTGTGCATTTCCATCACTGCACTACACTAAGGGACTGAAATCTTTGTTATTCAAATATCCTTCCCATGATAAACTGCACCATCAGTATTTTCAAGGTTCCTTCTCATAGACGTCTCTCTTATTTCATTAACTCAGTTGCTTGAGATTAAATCCCTTCTTCTTTAATTGCTCTACTCCAACAACCATCCTTGTTACTCTTTATGGAAGAGGCAGACAATAATCTTAATAATGTTTCTTTTATAACCTTCCTTTTTGTTGCTGAAATCATTGACCCTTATTTTCCAGACCTAGCTGGCCAATAGGAAATAAATAACTCCTCTCTTTGCTGACAGGGTGGTGGTTGGTATGTATCCAGTTCCAGGTAGTTTGTTATTCCTGCTTTATCGCCTGCTGCAGAAGGGAGGCTGCAAGATTATTTAGCAAAACTCTGCCTGGGTGCTTATCACTACAAGTCTGAAGAAACAGTGCTGGTAATGATTTCATTTTATTTTATTATTTTCTTAAATAAAGGGTTTTGTTTAGTCTCAGTGATGCAAATGACAAATATTCTTGGACTCGTTTCATTTAATAAGCAGGATTGTCTTTTCTGCTGTCTGTGCTACAGCAGATGATCACACAGAGACCCAAGGGATGCAGGAAGCTGGGAGCCTTCTCAGCGGCAGCTTCAGAGATGGAGCTGTGTGAGCTGCAGGCACAGCTCATGTTGGGGAGAAGGCAACAGGACACTTGGAATTTAACCAAGCTTGCAATCAGCTGCTGCATGAAAGCAGCTTTGTCTGATCATAGAATCATAGAATCTTCATGGTTGGAAAGGACCTTTGAGATCATCGAGTCCAACCAAACAACCTACAATCTCTGCCACTAGAGCATGCCCGGAAGTGCCAAATCTAGACGTTTCTTAAATACCTCTAGGGATGGTGACTCAACCACCTCCCTGGGCAGGCTGTTCCAGTGCCTGACCACTCTTTCAGTAAAGGAATTCTTCCTAATGTCTGATCTAAACCTCCCCTGCCGCAACTTCAGACCATTTCCTCTGGTCCTGTCATTATTCACCTGGGAGAAGAGGCCAACACCCACCTCTCTCCAACCTCCTTTCAGGTAGCTGTAGAGGGCAATGAGGTCTCCCCTTAGCCTCCTCTTCTTCAAGCTAAACATGCCCAGCTCCCTCAGCCTCTCCTCATATGACCTGGTCTCCAGAAACCTCACCAGCCTGGTAGCTCTCCTCTGGACCCGCTCCACCACCTCAATGTCCCTCTTGTACAGAGGGGCCCAGAACTGAACACAGTACTCGAGGAGAGGCCTCACCAGTGCCGAGTACAGAGGCACGATCACTTCCCTACTCCTGCTGGCCACGCTATTCCTGATACAAGCCAGAATGCTGTTGGCCTTCTTGGCCACCTGGGCACACTGCTGGCTCATGTTAAGCTGGCTATCCACCAGCACCCCCAGGTCCTTTTCTGCTGGGCAGCTTTCCAGCAGCCACTCTTCCCCAAGCCTGTAGCATTGCTTGGGGTTGTTGGGACCGAAATGCAGGACCCGGCACTTGACCTTATTAAACCTCATACAGTTGGCCTTGGCCCATCGATCCAGCCTGTCCAGGTTCCTCATCCCATCATCCCAAAGGTCCCCTTATCTCAGCATCCAAGAGTAGCCAACAGCAGATGCCGAGAGGAGCATGGGCCAGCATATCTAATCAATATTTCTCCCTGCCTTGACTTGCGTCTTGGGGACCTTCTGCCATAGATGTGGCTTCCATTGATGTCTCCAGCAGCTTTTTTGAACCCATTAAAGCTTTTAGCACCCACAACATCCCACAACAAGGAGTCTACAACTTCATTAGGTGTTTGTTTTGAATCTGCCACCTGCTAATTTCACTCAGTGCCCCCAGTACTTGTGTTGGAAAGGACAATGAACTTTTCCCTGTGCTCACTTCCCCTGCCACTCAGGATTTATCTTCCTTCCCTCCAGCTGTGACTGAGAAATAACATTGCTAAATCTCAGCTGAGGTAAAAATGCATTAATCACTACCTTGATTAATTACTGAAGGATCATTTACTCTCTATGATACATGGAACCCCCGTAAAACTTCTTGAATCTGAAGTACACTCTATGTGTTCAGTGTCATATCCATCATCTCCATGAACATCACTGTTGACAGAGGCACATGTGGTGGCTCAAACATCCTCCTTGCAGTGCTGAGACACATATTCAAACTTCTGCCTTGCTGGAAAGGGTGTTTTAGCAATCTGGCAGCAGTAAAACATCTCAGTTTTGGGAAGATGTGTCCCATTCTTGCACCCAATACTAAACTGATGTCCACAACTGCAGCTTCCCTGCTGGGTCACCTTGTCAGGAACTGTTTCCCTTTGTCTGTTGTGTGGTGAGACGGTAACCCGCTGCCTAGTGTCTCCTGGAAATTTCAGCTATCAAATCATCTGCTCTTTCAAAAAGTAAGGACTTTCAGTCTCCTGCATTCCCCTTCATATGTAATTCCAGTTTTTGTTCTTTGGGTCAAATGTTTGTTATGGTGCAGCCCATGCACAGAACAGGAGTTCTGCAGATCTTGGAGACTGAGTGTCTAGCCCACAACCAACTCTGAAATTGGAGGAGCCACTGGGAAGCTCTCATGATTCCACATTCCTATAAGAAACAAGGTTGTGCAGACAGGCTGTTCAAACCTCTACAGCCTGAAAGAGCACAGAGAAACCCAAGTTTTACATTTCCCAGGACAGAGGTATGATCCCTACCACCTTTGCTCTGTCCAAATGAACGTGACCAAGATTTCCCCACTGTGGGCTGGACTCAGGGCTGTCACACATGACAGCAGTGTGCACCTTGGTTATGTGTTTTGGAGACCCTTTATCCCATCTCACAGGACAGTGGAGAAGAGATGTTTCCCAGGCTTTCAGAAGCACAGCGGGGCAATGGAAAGACAACTCTGCTTGGGAATGATTAACCCGTTCCCAGTCCCATGGTGAGAATCCCATCCCTGTTTCTTTACAGCAATGACACATGCAACACCTCAGCTGTCATGCAGGACTATGTGCACACTAGAAACTGTCCCAGTAAGCGTCCACTGTCCTCAGAGATGTGGAAGAATCATAGAATCATAGAATCATAGAATGTGTTGGGTTGGAAGGGACCTTTAAAGGTCATCTAGTCCAACCCCCCTGCAGTAAGCAGGGACTTCTTCAACTAGATCAGATTGCTCAGAGCCTCATCAAGCCTGGCCTTGAATGTCTCCAGGGATGGGGCCTCCACCACCTCTCTGGGCAACCTGTTCCAGTGCCTCACCACCCTCATTGTAAAGAACTTCTTCCTAATGTCCAATCTAAACCTACCCTGCTCTAGTTTAAAACCATTGCCCCTCGTCCTATCGCTACATGCCCTTGCAAACAGCCCCTCCCCACCTTTTTTATAGGCCCCCTTCAGGTACTGGAAGGCTGCTATAAGGTCTCCCTGGAGCCTTCTCTTCTCCAGGCTGAACAACCCCAACTCTCTCAGCCTGTCTTCATAGGAGAGGTGCTCCAGCCCTCTGATCATCTTCGTGGCCCTCCTCTGGACCCACTCCAACAGGTCCATTTCTTTCCTATGCTGAGGGCTCCAGAGCTGGACACAGTACTCCAGGTGGGGTCTCACGAGAGCAGAGTAGAGGGGCAGAATCACCTCTCTCGATCTGCTGGCCACAGTTCTTTTGATGCAGCCCAGGATGCGATTGGCCTTCTGGGCTGCAAGCGCACATTGTTGGCTCATGTCCAGCTTTTCATCCATGAGTACCCCCAAGTCCTTCTCACCAGGGCTGCTCTCTATCACATCATCCCCCAGCCTGTATTGATAATGAGGATTGTCCCAACCCAAGTGTAGGACCTTGCACTTGTCCTTGTTGAACTTCATGAGGTTTGCTCGGGCCCACCTCTCTAGCTCGTCCAGGTCCCTCTGGATGACATCCCATCCCTCTGGCCTGTCAACCCCACCACTCAGCTTGGTGTCATCTGCAAACTTGCTGAGGGTGCACTTCATCCCACTGTCTATATCATTGATGAAGATGTTGAACATCACTGGTCCCAGTACGGATCCCTGAGGGACACCACTTGTCACCCCTCTCCATCTCGACATCGAGCCATTGACCACCACCCTCTGGATGCGACCATCCAACCAATTCCTTATCCACTGAACAGCCCACCCATCAAATCCATCTCTCTCCAACTTAGAGAGAAGGATGTTGTGGGGGACTGTGTCAAAGGCCTTACAGAAGTCCAGATGGATGATATCCATTGCTCTTCCCTTGTCCACTGATGCAGTCACTCCATTGTAGAAAGCCACCAGGTTGGTCAGGCAGGACTTGTCCTTAGTAAAGCCATGCTGGCTGTCTCGAATCACCTGCCTGTCTTCCATGTGCCTTAGCATAGCTTCTAGGAGGATCTGTTCCATGATCTTCCCAGGCACAGAGGTGAGGCTGACAGGGTGGTAGTTCCCAGGGGCCTCCTTTCTACCCTTTTTAAAAATGGGTGCGATGTTTCCCTTTTTCCAGTCACCAGGGACTTCACCTGACTGCCATGACTATTCAAATATCATGGAGAGTGGCTTGGCAACCACATCAGCCAGTTCCCTCAGGACTCTGGAATGCATCTCATCAGGTCCCATAGACGTCTATATGTTCAGGTTCCTCAGGTGGTCACGAACCTTGTCTTCACTTACAGTGGGAGGGACTTTGTCCCCCAGGTCCCCATCTTGCAGTCCTTCAACTTGGCAGGCGTGAGGAGAGAGGCTGGCAGGGAAGACCAAGGCAAAAAAGTTGTTGAGAACCTCAGCCTCCTCCTCATCTCTTGTTACCAGTTTGCCATTCTTGGTCATCAGGGAGGGTATGCTTTCTTTAACCTTCCTTTTCTGGCTGACATACCTGTAGAAGCCCTTCTTGTTATTCTTAGCACCCCTTGCCAAGTTCAGCTCCAGCTGCACCTTGGCCTTCCTGACCTCATTCCTACATAACAGGGCAGCATCCCTATACTCTTCCCAGGACACCTGATGCTGCTTGAACTGCCTGTGCAGTTCCTTCTTGCCTTTTAGTTTGACCAGCAGGTCCCAGCTCAGCCATGCTGGTCTCCTCCCTTTCTTGCTTGATTTCTTACACCTGGGGATCGAGAGCTCTTGTGCTCTATGGAAAGCATCCTTGAAGATCTGCCAGCTGTGTTCTGCCCCCTTGTCCCTGAGGACCATTTCCCAAGGAGTCCTATTGACTAACTCCTTGAAGAGCTGGAGGTTTGCTTTCCTAAAATTCAGAGTCC